>NW_008796212.1:594216-615299 GCF_000699145.1 Aptenodytes forsteri | reverse complement strand
AAACATAAGATGCCTTTGCAAACAGCAGATAGTTCACACCGTGCGTGATGATATCCTGGGAGACCAGATTTTGCTACTGACTCTAAGCCACATCTACTGAGTCTTTCCCAGCCACACTACTTCCCAGTTTGCCCTAGAAGTGATGCAAACAACCTCCGTCTGCTGCATGGTCTGAGATCTGTGGAAGGAACTGTTGGCTTTACAGGGACAGGATGAGTGCAAGGCTGTGCTCTGCTCCTCCTAAACTCAACAAACAGCTCCAACCCTGCCCACGCATTTGCTCAGCAGTGAGTTTCACTATACAGGAATAATGCCTAGTCTGAATGCTTAACCTGGTTCTTTCTGTGAACATCCAAGTCTATGAAAGGGGAAAAATATAGCTTAAAAATATATTCATATAAAGTGTTCTGAAGAGCTCTGTTGTAGATATGAGGAATTTGCATAGGCCCAGCTCTCCTCATGGTACTCAGTGACCATCTAATCTCCCTGCTATCATCTCAATATCTCCCTAATACTTGCTTAAACAGATCTAAAATTACTCATAGCTCTCATAAAGAAGAGGATGTCGTCCCTGTTCAACCTGGGTAAATAAGCACTTGAAGCAGAGGAGAAAGGAGTGCAGTGAGATCCCCCGTAGCTCTGCCTGAATTAACCATAGGTAGTGTCTGAGTATATTTTTTATTGTGCTTCAGCTGCAGCTTCACCTCTGTTTAGCTTCATTTCCTTCTTTCATTGCCTGGGTGCCTTATGTTTTGTCTGCATTCACTCAGTCAGCATCCCTGCTTGGTCTGTGCAATTTAGCTTCAGAAGGTCTCCAGAGTGCCTGCTGTGAGGTGGTCCTTGGTATTTCATTTTCTTCGTCATTTGTACTTTAAGTATCACTGCTGAAAACTGCATCGTGTAGTCCATGTCTCTCCAGGCCAGATTTCCAAAGCTATTTAGGCACCTAGAAGGAGCAGAGCAAGCACTGGGCTTCCCAGAAGTGCAGGAAAAGCTGAATGCTGCCACCCCAAGGCTGAAGACATTCCTGGTCCCAAAGAGACAATGTTATCCTGTAACAGGGAGGAAAAAAGGTGAAGGGATGCAAAAGTGTCCCTCAACCCTCATCTCATTGATATGAGATCCTATCAATCAATGTAGGGCACAGCAGAGACAAGTCCAGCCTGAGGCTTGGCTTGCTGGCAGCAGGGCTGTGCCTCCCTGCTAGGGGCCTGAAGAGCTCACCCACACTCAGCATGTTGGCCCTGTCAGAGAGGAGGTTTGAGGGAATTATTCCTTCACTACTGGTTTTTTGACTTCCCTTCTTCATACGGCAGTCAAGTGCCAGGCCTAAGGTGGGAATTAAGTGTCCAACATGCTTATATGCTCTGGAAAATCTGGCCCTTCGCTTCCTGTCTTGGGTCCCCCATTTTCTGCCTGCATGAACCACAGTTCTCAAATATCCTTTGTTTTCTTTTTTCTACAGCAATACCACTCCTTTTCCTCATTTCATTCTTTTCCACGGCTTTAAAGCATTAGGGACTGTTATGACGGCATCACATCTTGGGAATTCTTCTGTCCTCTTGATGGAGGCCTCTCCAGGTTCCAGAGAGACACTTTTCCTCTGGCAACAAGGGGCTAATAACACCATCCAGGCTGGCAGGTTGCAGACAGCAGGCCAGATCCCCCACAGGAGTAAATTGGTGGAGCTCTATAACTTCAGCAGACCTGCAGTCATCAACATCGGTCAGGGGATCTGGCCTAGCATTTGCAAAGCTGAACGCAAATGCAGATGCTGAATAGTGCTATCTTTGCCTCAGCAGCACTCTTCGTAGCTCCTGACATACAGAGCTTAGCAGTGTGAGTGGTCCCTCGAGCCAACAGGGGGGTTTAAATCCATAATCTCCTGTATTAAAGCCTCTACTGGAGAAACATTTGTCCTCTAACAGCATCATCAGCTACTTATGAGACAGAGAAGAGCAAAAGCTTTTTCACCTACCTGTTACTTTTTTAATGCTAGTAGGAGGTATTCATCTTGCCCTGGCTTTCTGTCAGGTATGAAATGAGAATGTGCGCAGTGTCTTTCTCTTGAGGTAAATTACCTACATCCTTCAATAAAAACAGCTAGGAAGGACCCTCTGAATCAGTCCCTGGCAATCACAGGAACAGGAATCTAAAAATTCCACTTCAGCTTACCCCCACAACATACATTGCCCTGAATTAAGATTAAATTCTTTCATATCACAAGGCCAAGAGCTATTTAAACTATAGTGTGCCATGGGAGAAGAGCAGGGAAGACTGTCTGCATTTACGCTGTTTTGTTGACTACCTATAGAAGAAAATCATGTCACCCCACAAAAGCATTGCGCTGTCTCTCTTTGCAGGTATGAATTTTACTACTCTGTATGTAGGTTTGTATCCACTGAAATAATTCCTTGTTCAAGCAATGCAAAGACTCAACGCAAAGGCCACACTTTTTTCTCTACGTGCTGTCAGGCATTGATTCAGATGGGGAAGAAATTGGCTGTATGAAACTCATGATACTGGCTTCTACCAAGGCTAAGTCGTTGCTACAAGGGAATGGCATAAATACACAAACAAGGCTGACATTTTCCTCTGGCTAGGTATATGGGCTGCATGTTATTCCCAGGGCTGGAGAGGTAACATTTTCACTGCTGATCAAATCACTGTTACAAACCAGATCCTAGATCAGCCCCAAGTTGAGTGGATATTAAGAAAAGGAGATATATTTCCCTTCTCAACCTAGAAATTCATCCATGTACTAGGAAAGAAAGAGGAATCTCTGCTTGAAATGCACCAGAAATCCTTCTTGACAAGTCAACGGATGCCAGGATATCTGTGCCAGGCTTGGGATTGAACAACAGCAGCACTACGTCACCTCAGTTGAAAACTTTTCCAAAACTTACCAGAGACAGATGCTGCTGTTGATCTAGAGAAACAGTTCCTGATCTCCCAGCGCAGGCTACAAATCTGTTTTACAGAATTTCACAATATTTACTAAGGCACCTTTGCTTCTGCTTTATAAAGAAAAATGTTTCTTGTCCTCTGAGCAGCACAGAAAGAAAACCTGTCAAACGTAAATAGCTGCAGCAGTTGTCCAAAGAACTCCTGATTCCTATTTTCAGCTCACTGTGTGACTTTGGGCAAATCATGATGTCTCTGCATGGTACCAGTTTAGCAAAACACGAAAGCATGTGCTTATGTCCCGTGGAGCTTTAGTGCTTAGCTGAATCAGAGCCAGTCTGCTCCAGTTTCCCCTCTCATAACATGAGGACAAAGATGCCATCCCTCTGTATTAAGAATCCTTAGGACTTACAAATAAACTTTTCCCTAAGGAGAAAACATTCATGTTAGCCTGGCTCCAGCTGTGATTACTTCAAAGGTAAAGGTATTTCTGTGTGTCATTGTAGCCTGACTGTGGTCACAGATCGGTGAAATAGATCAGAAGAGATGCCTTCAAAATTGACAGAGCAGTTAACAGGCCCTAAAACGTCATGAACCAGGACTGGTCCCATTAGTGCAAATCAGAACTACATTAGCGGAATGCCCAGCTCTTCTCACAGAGAGGAGCAGAATAAAGTTACTATTCCTAGAAGTCAATGTGCACCACTAAGCTGCTTGAACCAACTGAGTCTACACCCCTAGCACATAGAGCTGCATTCAGGATTTGGGCTTCGACTCCTCACGGCAGAGCACAAACCTCTGCCAGGACTAAACCCAGGTCTTGAGAAGGTGTCGTCAGGCAAAACAGCCATGCAGTCTCTGGAAGAGTACACTCTTCTCTGCCCATGATTTGGGCTAAAGTGTGGAATGGATGCCTTCCACATCACCCTGTTAACCAAACATTCCTGGGTGTCTCTCTTGATTTCTTCCTTGTTTGCCAAAATAAACCTCCAAAACAAGCTGTGGGGTTTATTTCTTCAACCCACATAGAGTTAACTTCAGCCTTGTTCTGCATTAAATCATGCAGCATATGGAGATACAATTCCAAGCCATCTGGATTATCATTAGCCATCAGGTGTTGTGCTCATTACACCTGTTATAAAGAAAAAGGATAATTAAATGGGGGGGGAAATTATATTCCACTCACAGCATTGCTGCATTTTATCAATACCTTCCTGTCCCTTTTGGCTACATGACCAAAGCACTTTTTTGCAATATGCAAAATAAAAACCATTTGCATGAGGCGGAAGTAAAGATGAGTGAACCTTCTTAGCCTGAGCAGATGTTTTTCATTAGAAAATAATTTGTCAAAAGATAGTGAGACTCATACTACTAATTTTCAGAACAGCTTCCTTTCACTTTGGAGGGTAACTAGACTCAATTTAATTGCAAATAGGCTGCATGGTCCCCAGAATAAGGAAAGGAAAAGCAATGAGAACGTGTGCTGTTTTCTCAATCAAAATCTTTCCCAAAATGAAGAACTTTTGTCCTATTTTCCCTGGGACAATTGTTGATTTCTGATTTAACCTCGTATCTACTGGATATCTGTCTCCCGAGATAAAGCAACATTTAAGGGTACTGGAGAGAAACTACAGGAAGAACTTTACTGCATCCATGTTGTAAGACCACGAGCTAAAAAGTGGTTGTTAATCCTAGAGAAGAGACAGTATATTTTAAGGAGAAGTGGGGACTACACTGGGCAGAGACAGAACAAGCTTCCACATGGAGAGATACGGCTTCTAATCCTGCTTCTCATCTGCTGGATGAGGTGGGACCAGGCTGGCCCTCTGCCTCAGTTTATCCTCTGATGTAATTAGATTGTGAGTTGTTCAGAGGCAATTGCGATCTCTTCCAGGGAGCATCTCACACAGTAAAACACCATTCTCCCTTAGGTTCTCTCAGCAATGGCAAAATGCAAGTATTAATAATGGATCCAGCACAATTAACATCTGGCAGACAGGAGCAAAACTAACGTGAGGAAATTTGGAATCTAAAACTATGTTTCAAAGCTGAGCCCTGTGGATAGAATTGTATTTATTTGTACCATGCAAACACCTCACCTAACTTAAGTGATATAAGGCCCTTGCACTGAGAAATGCTGGCATTGGGTTTCTGCATGCACACAAAAATGTGTAGGCACACATTTGTTTATCTGTGTGTGCCAATCTGTAAATATGTATGAACACATATGCGCATGTTTACGTGGCTCCTCTGTTCCCAAAGAAGTACATAATCATGCTCACAGTGTAAGCACTTACTCTGTGCATTTGCTGAATCACAGTAGTGCCAGGCCAGGGGCTGCCTTTTCTTTTCCTTGTGCAGCTACTTATAAATCAAACACCAACAAAAAGAGTCAACCCAAATAAACAAGCACTCCGAGTTGAAGTCAAGGAACTAGGTGTTGATGGAAAGGACTAAGACTAAGGCAACTGCTGCAGAGTCCCAGTCTGTGCTGCTTGTGCACATGGAAGTTTCTTATTTCCTGAAGCCAAAGGCTGTGTAACTTATAACATCCATAACAAGCCATTAAATTAAAAAAAAAAGTCCCTACCAATTCTTGGCTTGAGCTGTCAAAGGCTCAGTGTGTAGACTTTGAACTGCAAGGGATGATTCTTCATTCTTCCTTCCTAAAATCATGAGATTTTACCTCCACCAAGGGATGAATTCCACTCAGTAACACTGGATTGCTTTTAAATTAACAAATCATAGCCCCGGAGGGCCTCAGGGGAATTCCTGCCTGTGCTGGGAGTGAAAAGCAAATCTCCCACTGACTTCCAGGAGCCAGGAATTCACTTCAGAACATTTTCAGGACATTTTTACAATGCAAAATAAAGCACATCACTTGTACCAATAGAAACATGTAGTATACCATCCCTGGTATGGTTACAGTCCCATCTTGTACACATTTCATCAGACCATAGCTATTCCCATGCAAAATGAGCATAATCCACCCTGCTATTAGGCGGTTCTACTGTGGGATGAGCTTGTTCACCCTTAAGCTGGTCTAGTTATAGCAGTACAGAAATAAAAGCATGCTCTTAATATTTAGTCATTATTGCTCTGCTCAGAAAAAACGTCATTACCCTTATCATCATTCTGCAGATTAGGAAACTGCGGTATGTTGTCTGTGCCCCTGTTACAAGCAACTTTTCTTTCCCATACGATGCAACTTGGTGCTGAAACAGAATAGAGCATGTGTCATTCGTCCAAGTCATTTTGCATGGCTGCACTTGTAACCGTCAACCTTGATCTGTAATTTAAATGGCATCAGTTTGTTCAAAGAGATGTTCTTTTAATAACAATAGGTAAATACATTTGGGAGATCCTTGCTGACCAAGGTAATCCGTAATTTTTAAAGACAAAAAAACACTGCTTGGACTTTCAGAGAATAATTCCAACTTTCAATGAAACTTTACAACCTTGATCTGTAATTTAAATGGCATCAGTTTGTTCAAAGATATGTTCTTTTAATAACAATAGGTAAATACATTTGGGAGATCCTTGCTGACCAAGGTAATCCGTAATTTTTAAAGACAAAAAAACACTGCTTGGACTTTCAGAGAATAATTCCAACTTTCAATGAAACTTTACATCACAACATATTGCATTGGTTGTTTATTGTTAAGGTTTTGTGGATTTTTTTTTTCTTTAATTTTCAAAGGCTTTATCTTATAGTTTCAGAGGTTTCTTCTTTTTCCTTATATTACTTTCTGAAGATAGAGATACAGTTCAGGACTGAATATTTACTCTAAAGGTGAAGGTTCTATTTCAACAGTATTTTCATTTGAAAATGAAAATATGTGCTAAAGAAAAGAGGCCTGGATTTTATAAAGCAAACAGGAAACAGATAATTATGGAAAATAGTGAAAAATGAAGCTTTACGCATTTGCTGAATCTCCCCAAATCTGTAACGATGCCCTGCAAACCAGTGTTTGGCTGCTTAATCAATCCATGGAGATTTTGCAGGTCTGTAAAAATGGGGCAGAAATCTCAAGAGAAAATGATTCCTTATTGACATTTCTGTTTCTGAGTCTGGCTTGACACAAGAACAGAGTTGCATAAAGATGAGAAATGACAAGGGGAAAAAAAAATCTGAAGATTTCCCACCACTGCTAAAGTTCCATTTAAATCTGTACCCAGATCTAAATTTCAAACTTCCTAAAAATCTGAGGTATTTAAATCATCTCATTATATATTTAACTTTTCTGCCATGTGTGATAAAAACAACCAAAGCCATGCTTATAATGTCTAGGGGGCCTTCTTGGAAATGAACACAAAGCATCCAGATCTCATAAAGAGTTTTAGTCTCATCCCAGCTCTGGGAATATGAAATAACTCCTCTTATCCAGTCTTAGCAGACAGTTCTTTCCCTCTTCATGAAGACTCCTGAGCCTAATTAGGGAAATAAACAAAAGAGTTTTTATCGTGAGAAGAGGAAGGCTGCTACCGGGGTTGATACCTGGTCACACCCTGAGCTCCGCCAGCCGTCCCCGTGCTGTCAGTCAGCATGGCCTGATGCCAGGCAGAGGTCACGTTAACTCCCCTACCACGGCTGGATCACAGGCTGCTCTGCTGCGCTGGGTGGTCCTTGCTATTGCTGGGGCAATGCAGATGCTTGCCCTATTTGCATGTCTATAAATCAGGGATTTTCTGGAACATATACATACATAAATATAAAAATAAATACATATATATATACATGCATACATACAGAAGCATGGTAGGTCCTAGACACAAACAAATAATATAGCTTCCCTGTTTCTAAATTTCCCTCCCCTGCTTCCTATTTGCTTCCTATTTCTGTGGCTGCCTTCCCGTCCTGATTCTGCGTAACCAGTTACTTCTGTCCGAATAGCTGCACTTTCTCTGATTTTTGTGGGTGTTATTGAAGGTTATGGATTACCTGTGGACTAATTTGCAAGAAACATAGTTTTAAAGAAGTGAGAGTTGTTTGAGTTCAAGCTATCAAGTTCTTATCTCCTTTACCTCTACCAGCTCTGTGATTTGCAGATTGCTGGATATGTATCACGCAGTGTAGAATTTTAGGGAATTTGGCTTTTTTATAGGAATCAACAGTCAAGCAACCAAACCCTACTGAAATCAAATGGATATTGGCACCTGAGTTCCTTAGGCTTCTTTGAGATGAACAACCATGCCTGGGAGTGAGGAAGTTGTGAGTAAGCCAACCTCAGCCTGACCAACAGCAGGACACAGAGAGCTGTTTCCACAACTAATGCCTTACACCTCACTGTTCCAGCCACCAAGAAAAATCACTGTTCACAGATGTTATTTCTGCACATCCACATTTCTTTCAAACTCTTGCAATATTTTTCTCAGCCCCTTTTGATCTGCCTGCCCTGGCGCTGAAGTCCACACTGGTTGCCAGTGACATTTCTTATTGATTTTTAAAAAGCTTCTGCTTGCCTACACTATAGTGCTGTAATAAGTCTAGTTCTGGAACTTCTTTGTCATTTACTTTCTTTTTATGTTCCTGGGCTGTTCCTGAGGCACATCCTTCTAATTTAGAAGTTTGTCCTACCAAAAAATAAAATAAAATAAAATTGGAAACATTTGTAGCTAGAACTGTCAGTATTTATGCCTCACAGTTGGCAGAATCTCTTTCCTATTGCTATTCAATGGTTTGAATATCTTCAGAGATGTGTAATAGAATTTCAGTTTTAATCAGGTTGGAACTGCAAAGCATCCTAGGACTCACTGGCCAGATGCCCCCAGAGAAGTATTTATGTTGTTGTAACACCATAATCATCCATCAAACACTAGATGTTAATAATAGCATTTAATTTGAAAATGGAGCTTTGCTTTTATGTTATTTCTATGTGCTTTATGCAAGCAGGAAAGGCTAATTATCTCCAGTTAAGAGAGGCAGAAACAGAGGATATACTGCAGCGCAGGGATTTGAGCCTCATTCTGATCTTTGTTCACTGTCTGGTGGAAGTGAACCGTAACTACATCTTCAGACAGACAGAAGAGACATCAAATGGCACCTAATACTTGTGAAATCTAGCCCCAGCTCTGCCACTGTGAGCTTCAGCAAGCCATACCACCTCAGCATTTCTTGATTAAAGACGGCAGCAGTGCAAGGGAGAGAGTTACAAACAGCACCTTTTTGGTAGGGAATTAAATGTTGCACCTACTGTGTTCATGTTAACTCCAATACTAGTCTTTAAGCACAATCCTTAAAGCATATTTCATTTATTTGTTCATCCTCTTTGGCTTTTCTACACGGACAGAGTCAATGGGCTCACATTTCCCTGTTCTCACCTCCAGTATTGGGTTTTTATGGTGAGATCCTGCTGCCCCTCCTGTTTTGGAGGGGCTAAAGAGTCGTCTTCTCCCTTGACTGTTTTCTGTAGTGCTGTAATATTCAGACACTTCAAACAAAAGCTGATGAAAGGGTAAGAAAATGACTAAGTGGTGGTGCTAGCAACAGGGTACCAACAGCCCAGGCCAGGCACTTGGCACAGAAAATTTCCCTTCCATGTTAGAAAGCATGACCTGAGTTAGGCTGTGCTCTGACATTGCATTTCCAGCTCCTGCCGCCCGTGGCCACCCCAGCTGCCTACCCTGCCGTCACCACGCTGTCCCTTTGCCCTTTTTCTGTGCTCTCCTGCAAACTCTCTGCTGTACAGAGGAGCATTTCTGTTCTGGACCCACAGCAGTAACGAAAGCTACGTACAGAAACACAGCAAATCTCTGCACTCCAGGGACAAGGAAAGGAGTCCTCTATCAAACTCTTAACTCCTTGAGCAGGCTTGGAAAAAATTAATAGTATAAAACCTGTAAATTCACTTGGGCACCGTTGCTACAGAGTCGAACAGCGACTGTGTCAGCTCGTGACTGAACAGACCCATTGGAGCCTTGCGGGAGTCTCAGCTAACAGCCTGCTTCTGGCAACGGAGGCAATGGAATGAAACAGGCAGACGTAGAGAGATGAAGCTTCCCATTGCATTTAAATTCTTAGTGAAGTTGGGAAGCATGTTCTATTTCACATGGAGAGTGATGGATCTTGCAGTAAACTGCCAGTGGAGGCTGACATCTTCAGCCCCAGGGTGGATCTTTGCCTGGAAGTAAAGCCTTCATGTTCTTTAAAGGGGCAAGTAAGGGCTCTGACTTCAGATGTCTAAAAGTTAGATGTCTAAGACTGATCTACTCACTCTGTGCCCCTTTTACAGTCAGGGGAGAGAAAAGTGAGTCATCTCTTCCCAAAACATGCTGCTAAGCCAGGTCCACTGAATCATCCTTGAGGACCTTGTTTCTCTCCACTGAATATAAAAAGGGTCTGGAAAGAGTGGTTCATGTTTTTTATTTATCTTTTAGATACCGAAGCAGTGAGATGCATTCCACCTTAAAACCGACCACTCTCTTCTAGCCTTGAAAGTCTGCATACCAGTGGGCACATCTATGCTATCAAACTGGTTCCCTTTGTGTTTTGCTCCAGGGCTCCAGTCTTCCGTGCTAAGCAGATGCTCAGTCCCTCAGACCCAGCATAGTATGGGCCAACTCATTACACTGGTGAGGGAAGCAGGACACTGAACTTCAGGACAGTGAGTTTCAGGGGCTAGCACAGATACACCAGTCTGGGTGCAAGGACCAGAGCTTGCTCTTTCACATGGATAGCAAAGCGGTTGTAGTGTGAAAGAAGAGGAGTGAGGCTATATTTTCAGAGCAGGAAGATGCTTCGTCCAGACTTATTCCTGTAAGTGCCAACACTCATTTAGCAGACAGGAGTGCAGAATCTCACTGAAGGTGTGACAGGCTGCTGGGCTGTCAGCTCCTCTCCACTCTCCAACTTGCTTCGCTCTCCACCCTGCTGGGAATCTTGCCTTTAATTGCATCACTACTGACACGAGGCCATGATGTACCCCTTGAATTCATCCATGAGGGGTCCCAAAATTCTTGGTTTAAAAGGGAAATTGCCAACAATTTGTGTGCCACAAAAAATTAATAATGCAAGAGAAGTGCAAAAAAAGGTGATCCATTATTTAGTATTGGCTTTATTTCTCTACACAACATGTTCATGGCATGCTGTGTCACTCAGAACTCTAGGAAACAGAAAAATGTAAAACAGAAAAAATTACTATAGGCCCACTCCAACTCCTAGTCAGTACAGTGCTCTGGGATCTCAGCGAGCCCTAAAACTGGGAACAGAAATTAAAGTAATAGGGTGACAAAAACAAAAGCCTGGGAGCTAAATTCTGTTCTCATTCAACCAGTTGTAACCTTGAATAGACACTGCTGATTCCAGTGTGTGTGCTGGATTTAATCACCATGGCCAGAAAGGCCTTCGTGAAACAAGATCCCTGCAGGTATCTCAAACAAAGCACTGCAAGCTGCGAACACCAGTGCATCACCCCTCCCACCCAGCCCTGCATCTGCTCAGCTCTGCAGCAGCTCAGGCACTTCTGGAGTACAGTAATTAAAACAAAAAACAAACAAAAGTCCAACAGCGTTAGGAGAGGAAAGGATGTTTAAATCCTGCAGAAAATGCTGTGATTTCATAAACTGACCCATGCTAGAAGTGGGATGGATTCAGAACTTATGAAAGTTTCTGTGAAAAAGGAATATACTTGTCTTTATGGACTAAGATGAGCGCATGGCAAAGAGGGAGCGGAGTGGAAGAGGTAACCAATATCGACACATAGAAAATCCACAAGGACAGTCTCAGGTCCACAAGGACCTGCTTAGTCCCATTCCTGCCCAAATGCTAAAATCACACTCTGGCCCGCCCTGTCTCTCTTCTCCAAGGACAAGAAAAAAGCATTTAGGGTCCGGCTTTCCCAGGCTGTAATATAACAGGATAGTGCTTTGAAATAACAAGCTGAAATAGCAATTTATTAGACAATCTAGGGTCAAGACTTCTATTTGTACAGACTGGACCCAGACCCAAGAAATCCTTGCAGTGCAGCTTTTTCCAAAATTCACAGGTCCCCATGGAAAACACTGATTTTAACTGACCACAATGCAAAATAGGGCAATTGCTCCTTCTCTGCCCAAGAAAAGAGCAAAGTGCACAAGTCCTCTGTACCATTCCATTTTGGGGACATTTCCTTACAACACTGATGCTTCCTCTCCAACTCCAAACCTTCCTAAGCCGCTTTTGCTTCAACAGTGAGGACAAAAGGGATTAGCTATCATCTGGAGGAATGGATGCACCCAAGGTTTTGTGTAGTTGCAGCAGCAGGAGACAGCAAAATTGGATTAAAAAATCTTGGCAATTTTTATTTTAGCTTTAGACTGAGAGATATAAATAAAAAGTAGCATCTCAACAAAAGAGAGCTGCTAAGACTGCTACTTGACTGCATAGTGTGAACTGGCTCCTGAGAAAAATCTGTTCTAAGACAGTTACACTACTACAATAAGTATTACAATTAATGAGGCCAAGTCACCTAGAAGAACCTGACAGGGAGGTATCTAATGACAGATCCCTGCTTTCTAAAACCATTTGTATGCATATATTTGGGAAAAGTGCAAAGGCAGTGTATGCATGCATGTGTACAGCCAGCTGCGTATGTTTGCAAATGTTTTAATGTGCACCTGTGTAGTTGGGGTCAGTGAGAAATAGGAATGATTTGTGTTATTAAGTTAATCCTTCTGTCCCAGGACAGCGTGAGCTCTGCACAGCATTCCTGCCGGGTATTTCTTTAACCTGCAGACTTCACTCATTCACTCCTCCTCCTTTTTCCAGGGCTTTTATTGCCTCTCCCACAAAAGTTTGCCTTATGTTTCACTTGGATCTTCCTTGTTGAAGACTGTGCCTGTGATTTCTCACCTGCAGCAGATGTGAAGAAGGCATCATTCCCCTTCTTGCACCCGCCTCTCGTGTGTTAAGGCTATTATCACTTAGTCTTCTCTTCTCTAAGCTACACAACCCAATTATTTCTCTCTACCCTGTCAGCCACAGTTTTCCAGACCTCTTGATCATTTCATCAGTCTCTTCTGCAGTTTCCTCAGTTAATTGGTCTCCATCACTCTTGAAGTTCAGTGCCCCAAACGGGACACAATACCCAGCTGGAATCTCCCAGTGCTTAGCGGAGCAGAAGGCTGACTCCACACATCTTGCAAGCTGCACTCCGGTTTAGACCTGGCAGTAGAAGTCTTCAAAGAGTGACTGTTGTGTTTGGCCTATATTAGTACCTACTGACCAGCTGCAAACCCAGCTTCAGATGAATTTGAATCATCCAGTAATTGCACCAGAGCAGAATTTCTGGTAAGATTTTGAAGAGACTTCACATAAGCTGCAGCTGCACTTGCACTGGACACTTACATCTTAGGGAACTTCTTTTTCAAAGAGACTTCACATAAGCTGCAGCTGCACTGCACTGGACACTGCCAAACACATCTTAGGGAACTTCTTTTTCCCCAAAGTCTAAATCTGGTGCTTCAAACACAGTATCTCTGGGGTGAGATGTGAATTTTGGGATTCCTCCACTTTTGGAGTATTGCTCTATTGCAGTAGCTCACCCAACCTCTACGTATGCTGAGACAACCATTTCCCTTCTCCAGGAAAAAACACAAATCTGGATAGAAGCATTTAAGAAACTTGGCCCATGGGATGACTGTGGGATCACATTGCACCAAGCAAATATTTAATTAGAGGAAAAACAAAGCCATGAGCTTGCCTAAGGTCACTCAACAGACAAATGACACTGCAGCCCAGGTCTCTGTGTCACTGCATTGCCCATACAAACACAGTTGGTTTGTCATCTGAAAAAGGATAGGAGCTGTTTCAGTGACTTCAGACTCAGTCACTAAAATGTAGAATTGTTTCCAAAGGAAATGCCCTTAAGGTGTTTTCATCACTTCAGAGCAGTAGTGGAAAGGCTATGGGAGTGGATGAGCTGAGTTAATGAACAGTGTTTTCCCATCTTCACTTGTCTCTGACCCCCAGCTGACAAAAATAGAGGACATTCAAACACTGAAACTTACAGCCCTACTTTGTTCAAATAATGACTCCACTTAGCATTCAAGCCCTTGCTAAGGGATAGTGTTTATTTTATTCTACAGTTTAATTGAATCCCCAGAAGGCTGTCCCTAGGCAAACTCATCTGAGAGCAAGATTCTAAAAATAATAAGTGGTGGGACACATTTGGGACAAGTGTCAAGAGAAGGTGACTTTTCAGAGCTATAAACCCTTCCCTCACACCCATCCCAAGCATAAAGTTCTGCCAAGTCTCCATGAGTCAGTGCTCCTGTAAAGTCAGGACTCCTTGCTTGCCTCTATTCACACTTTCAACTGAGAAGCACAGGCTGATTTTGACCCAGCTTCCATTAGTTTCACATTGTTAATACTACCAAACTTGGGAGAATCAGTTCTGATTTGTATCACCAGAAAAGCAGAGCTCAGTCTCCCACATTGCTGGTCATTATCATGATTATTCCATCTGGGATAATGTGGCCAGTAAGCACTGTCTGGCTGGAGATGTTGTGCTTTGGAGGAGATGGAAATCCCAGGCCCTTGGGAGTCTCTTCCCAAGTTGGCTTCCAGTAGAAGATTCCTGATCAAATCCCAAATGGAGTCATTAAATGTGGTCCATGCAGAGACATCCTAGCACAGGTTGAAATTTGTTCTGGCCCCCGTGTGAGCGCTCTCATTCAAGACTGAAGCACTTCATTCAACCCACACCCCATTACTCAAGCCTGAAAATATGCATATCCATACTCTTCAATTTATAGAGGACAAATTGTGCTTTCACTTATTTGGCTGACCTGCCATGACTGCCTGGAGGTCATCCTACATCTCCGAACCAACAGTGATTTTAGCTGGGAATCGTGACTCGATTGGGATTGTCTACTACATTAATTCCAAAGGACCTCAACCCACATCAGACGCATGAGGAGCTCCAGACCCCACCATGTCAGAGAGCCCAGCCAAAGGATTTCAGCTTCTTCCTACAATGATCCCACAGAGTTAATTCCTGCCACGTCCTGGACCTGGCAATGTCCAGGGCTTTTTCTTGCCAAGTGCCAGTCATTGCTATTGTAACTAACTAGCTAATGGCCTGGCAGGACGCCGTGAACAGACCTGGGGTTAATGAAGACTTCCATCAAACACCCTTTGCATGGGTGAAGGTGACAGGGAGATTTAACACACTGTATTTGTTTGGAAGGGGCTGGCGATAATTAAAAATTAAATGGACTTTCTCCATTATGCATTCATTATTGACAGTCCTATATTAACTGGGGATTTCAATTAATAGTTATTCTTCGCTAGTCCAACTTTTCTAGCAGCTAAACTTATCACCAGAGCTAATTGCTAACGCCCCTTTTATCCTCCATCTCCATGTACTTTTAATCTGTAACAGGAATCCAGGCATTTCAGGAGATGCTCTTACTTAGAAAGACTTTGCAGAAAAGCAGCAGAATGCTTCAAAGAGAACGTTCTTGCCTCTGTCCCAGTCCAGCTTTCTGTTCCCTAACAGAACAGAAGTAAGAGAAATCTCAAGATTTTTCTTTCCTCTACAGCCACGGGACAAAATGCTGACATGATTCTTTCATGGAAGCTCACACATAAGCTAACTCAGTTCAACTCATTCTTTTATTTGATACCTTAACACTGCTGTCAAGCTTTATGGATCAAGTTACTATTGCTGTTAACATTATTTATAGCTGCAGCCTTATCGCGAATCAGATGAAGCGCCCGGTGACCCTGGTGTATTTCACAAATGCTTACTAGGTTGTTTATTTAAGAAAAAAACCACAAAAATATTTAAGGAAACCTTGGAAAAAACATTTCCCATTTTTTACTACATTTTTACTTGGATACTGCCTTTACATTTACTTTAGAAAATTTTGAGATGGAAAAACACACAGTACTGAAAGAAATGTTTCAATCTGCTTTAAATAAAAGTTTTGAGGGAGTAAAAACGTCTTCTTTCCTTTCACCAGAACTAACAGTAAACCCCAAATATCCATTTTTCATGCCACAAATTACTTTGTCCCTAAGGTCATTCTGCTTGGATTGTCTGTGAAGACAGTTCATTTCCCACTTATATGCAGCTCCCTTGGGTGCCACAGGCCAGGAAATACCCTCACGGTGAGACCCAAGCCCAGGTCAGGGAGGGTGTTGATGTGATACCTATTTGATAGTGGATCACAGAGACCTTTCTTCTTTGAACACTACAACAGGTTAAGGGTGTTTGGCCAAGCACCCTTGAACAACAACTTTAAAACATTCCACCCTGCCCCATCAAGAAATCTCACCTATATAAAAACTGTCTCCACTTTCCTACAAGAACTTGTTCTATCAGCAGTTTCTCAGCCACCTTTGGTAAATGCCATGTTCCCCAGCGGCAGGTAACAGAAGACCACAGAAATGGTAGCACCGGTTCAGACCAAGGGTTTAATCCCACTGAACACCCTCTCTCTAACTCTGCCCTTAAAAAGGGAAGAGCAAGAGTGGGGCAAGCAGGTATGATGCCTTCCCTATTAATCTCCCAGCCTCCAGACTTTTTCAGGTGAGAGTATTTTCTGAATCTCTAAATTTTCCCAGTTTCTAAATACCTGCTATGGTATTTTGCATTTATTAGTCATCAGTGGGGCTCTCCAGGTAGCCCCACCACCATTCAAAATGATAAATAAATGAGAAAAGTGATTGCTGAATGCTGCTGCAATGAATTGACAGACCCGAGTTCACACTCTTCTTGCTAAAGATGACATTTCTGACACAAAGGGAACCCAAGCACCCACCTGAACATTGGCATCACAACATCCCCTAACGGGAAGCAAACCACAAGTCACCTCTATCACTCCCCAAACTGGAAATGGCAGTGTGCTCTGGCACTGTCCTGGGATACCAAGGCTGTGGTTTGCAGTGAAGAGCATCTCGAACTAAAGCACCAGAATCGTGGAGACTCAGCAATGGCCCCGCGCTAGGTGAAACTACAGCTCTGGAGGGCAACATGCTCTTTTCATTTTCCATGGCAGCAACTGGCAACTCTCCAAAAGCTGCAAGCCGGCACTGCTCAGGTCTATTCTTCTCTCCATGCATGTGTAACTCCCACTAAATTATTACAATAATAATACAAAACATTTGTAAAGTGTCCTTCACAAAATGGTCCCAAGGAGATTTCTTATTCAGGCACAATTAAACAAGCAGTGAACACAACCCTTTTCCATTCAGTCTTAACAGCAAAAGCAGATGGGCCTCTTCCCAATATCAATCGGTATCAGATTGCACATTGACCTCAGGTCAGGGGTGCGGGGAAGCTGCACAGTGAAAGGAAAAGCAGAATCAGGGGGGTCTGGGGACAAGGTTATGGAGTGCCCTTCTCTGCTGACCTGATTGTCCTGGAAAAAGGCTTTGGGGTCAGTCCCACATCTGAGAAATATCATCCAAAACGGAGAAATGTGGAGGACAGAGGCCATGAAAGATAGCAAGGGGGAGAGGAGGACTGAAAGAGAGCAGAGAAGGGATGGAGGAAAAGACCACTGCAAGAAACATCCTTTTTTTTTGAGCCAGGGATAGCCTTGCTCTGTTGTCACTGTGGCATGAGCACAGACAGACCCAAACTAGCTTTAATCTACCTTTAGATTACTGTTGCCTTTAATCTAGCTTTAATTCACAAGCCAACACCAAGGGGCCTGCTTCATCATGGATTTCCCATTGTTACTGATCCCAGTTCATCCCAGGGCCTCAGGTGGCTCAGATAGCTGCTATGACCACATGACTATTCATACCCTGAATAAAAGTGAGCTCCAGCGCTACAAATGCTGCAGCCAAACCTCTGATTGCACACAGAGGTACATCTCATCTGTCTGTTCAGGACCTGGCACACAGGGGCTGTGCTTTTGGCCTGCTTTACAGGGCAAAATAGAGGGGTACACAGGCAGAACCTTGCCCTCAAAATGGCAAAGGCAGTAGGACAGGTGCCAGAACACTGAGAGGGCTTAGAAACATACATAGAAACAGAGCAAGAGTCACAGGCCTGAGGTTTTGAGAGGTTTTTAATTCTTCCAGAGAGTGGGAGTCTTGGCTTCTGTTGCTGTTGACACAAGGAGTGGGAAGAAAGGCTATTTACACCTTGTACTTAAGGTCATATGTGACTTCAGTCTCCAGCACTGACATTTCAGTGCTCACATTTCCTCTGCCCACAGAAGGTGACTCAGGGAGTGAGCTCAAATATCTTGCTCAGTGTAAACAAACCACGTGAGCTGGATTGACATGGGATCTCAAATATCCCTGCAGAGCACACAGTAACACAGATGTTTCAGGAGCAAGAATGAGAGGAGAGAGATGGGGCAGGATCTCATTCACACGCAGATTTCAAGGCTGAAAGGAACAGAGGTCCAGCCACCCCGAGCCGTGGACAATATGACAGACCAACTGCCTAGTAGGGACAGCATTTTTGCACTGAACACTGAGACCTTCGGATTTACCCCAACAAAAAGCCTCTGTCTGGAATGACAACTCTGTGCAAACCAAGCCTTATGGCCACAGACTCCAGCAAAAGCCAGGGTATTGGCCATGCAGGGGAACTGGCTCTGCTCAGAGCCCCCACTTCACACAGCGAGTAGTGATGATGCTCTGTCCATGTTACGCACCCACTCACCCCGACCCCCTACCACCACATGGCACACACCATCCTGTGTGCATTAGGTGCACTTCCTTACAGAGAGCTTCTTCCAGAGAGGACAGATCCTACCAGACCTTTACTCAGGGTCACCTCAGAAAAGACTTTTTGATTTATTTCTCTTGCACTGAAGCAGGACCTGTGGGGATGAATCACAGAAACAGAACAGCTCCAGAGAGGACAGATCCTACCAGACCTTTACTCAGGGTCACCTCAGAAAAGACTTTTTGATTTATTTCTCTTGCACTGAAGCAGGACCTGTGGGGATGAATCACAGAATCACAGAACAGCTGAGGTTGGAAGGAAGCTCTGGAGATGGTCTAGTCCAACCTCCCTGCTCAAAGCAGGGTCAACTACAGCAGGCTGCTCAGGGCCCTGTCCAGTCAGCTTTTGAAAACCTGCAAGGATGCCTGCACGTACACCGGCACTACCTCCACAACCGACCTGGGCAGCCTGTTCCTATGCTTGCCTACCCTCACAGTAAATCAAGTTCTTCTTATGTTTAAACAAAATTTTCTGTAGTTCCATTTGTGCACCACAGAGGAGAGAGAGTCTGTCTCCTTCTCGTTTACTCCCTCCCATCAAATACCAGCACAAGAGCTACAGAAGGAGAAGTGTACTGTGCCTGCTTGTTCAGATCACCACCACGTAAAAGGCAGCAGGACTACCATTGCGTGTTCCCATCCCAGAGGGGGGAACTGAGGCACTGAGAAACTAAGTGACACTACCAAGGTCAAACAGGACATTGATGGCAAAGGCAGGAGTTCAAACCCAGAAGCCAGGTCTCAGCCTCCACCAGCCTCCTCTGCTGGCACAGCACATCTTACACTCACTGCAGGCCCTGCAAAAGCCCAGACGACTTCCCTGGCTAAGGAGATGGCAAGATCCCTTTTTTTCAGGAACAAGATGCTACGGGTGTGAAGGGAAAGATGAGTAATGCTATTCTGTTGCCCTTTCTCCTTATAAGAAACCAGTGATACGCATGCATGGGGGAGCGCCAGTCGCCTGCTGGCAATTTATTTAGTGATGTCTTTGGAAGGCATTTTCCAGTCTTTGCTTCCAAACAGCTCCACAACTACAGTGGTTTCAAATAAATTAGAAAAACCTTCAAAAAGGAGGTCCCAACAGAGCCACTGAGGATTTCCAGTTTCTCTCTTTTCCTTTTACACATCAAGCCTCCACTGGCCTCTTTGCACATTCCTACCTGCTGCCCCTGCCCAGCAGCACCCTTCAGGTGGGTGCCCACCCAAGGGAGGCCATGGCCTGAGTTTCCACGGCTGTTGGGAACCATCTAGTGGTCCCCTGCCGGATTGCAGCAGTGTCCCTCCTCAAGCAGAGGACTCGGACTCGGCAGAAGTAACAGCCGGCCAGGTCAGACATGCACCCCGATGGTGTATTTCCCCATTAGACTGGCATGAAATTGCAGACTATGGTGTCCGTTCTTGCAAAAATGCTGCTCTTCAAAGAAAGCTGAGATTTCTGCTATTTTCACCGCGATGAATATCCTCTGTCCCCACTCTTCCCCTGCCACTTCACACAGAAGTATCTTTGCTTTGCTCAGTTGCCCCAGGGCAACAACCAGTTGCAACTTCATTGCAAGAGCAGCTAGGCAGTTCCTCTGGAGGAAAACATGACATCAAGGAGCATGGTCCTGGAGACACTGACAGCTGTCTTAATGCAAAACTCCACAAAACCTGCTTGATGCTTACAGCCATTCCCACCCTTCCACCACGAAGCTCACCATCTGGGTAGATTTTCTTGCTGTCCCTGGTAACTTATCTTAGATCCCATGCAAACATCATGTCATCCCCTCAGGTAGTGCAAATTACCATCGCTATACCAGGGTCAGTGGAGTCCTCATGTCCAGCTGAGGAAATGACCTTCCCACAGTCATACAGTTATTCATTGCAAAAATAGAACAAACTCCCCTTCGCATGGTAACGGAGCGCCCACGTTAACGAGGTGTCACTGTCAGAACAGTCTCAGCTGGAGGAATTTTTAGTTAATCTAATTTATTGCCAGTTAGCACCAAATTCTGATGACCGATTCGCGTTGCGAAGAAGAGAACATACATAATTAAACGCTTAGGGAAGCACCTTTCCTCCCCCTCCCCAGGCTGAGCTTCGCTCAAGCTCTCCTCCCGCCTTCCCGCTCTCACCTCCCCCTGCGACTGCGCCTTGCACCCGGCCAGCCCCGTCCCTCCGCGGCCCCCCCAGCCGGGCGGGGGGCGGGCCGTGCCCGTTACGGGTTTCTTTCCGCCGCTCTGGGCTCCTTACCGTGTTTCCTCAGCAGTCCCGCGCCTCTCGGGGGTGTCCCTGCTCCAGCGCGTGTTCCTGCAGGCCGTGGTCCCTCGGGGCGGGGGCCGTGCTCCGGTGTAGGTCATTGCTGGCCGCAGTCCCTCGGGGGCGTCCCTGCCCCGGCGTGGGTCACCCGCAGGCTGCGGTGGGGCATCCCCCACGGGCGTCCCTGCCCCGGCGTGGGTCACCCGCAGGCTGCGGTGGGGCATCCCCCACGGGCGTCCCTGCCCCTGCGTGGGTCACCCGCAGGCTG
>NW_008796212.1:590882-594123 GCF_000699145.1 Aptenodytes forsteri | reverse complement strand
GGGGCGGCCGGAACCGGTTCCGAGCGGCCCGGGGTGGTTGGGCGCCTCCTCACACGCGGAGCTGCCCGGCTCAGACCCTGCGGGTCACGGCCGGCCGGGGGCTGCCGCCGTGTGCGAGGGGCTGCCCGGGCTCACCATGGTCAACAGAGGGGCTGCCCGGGAGGAATGTGGCTGCCAGTTCACAAACGCAAGCAGGAGGAAGCAGGGTGCCGCTTCTGAAGGCCTCTGGGCTTTTATTATTTTTTTTTTCCTGTTGATTCTGGTACTAATGATCAACAGAAGGGTTGGAAGGATGAGCATTTTCCTGACGGAGCCAATTAAGAGGGAGAGGTCAAATGGGCTTAGTCCAGACAGGGTAGTTTGAGACGTAGGGGAAGTACACATACTTCATAATACACATAATTCAGGTGCAAAGCCCTGCGTTCGGATGACAAGCAATGTAAACACTGCAGGGTCCAGGGGGGGACGGCAGAAGAGGTACCGGCAGAAAAACTAAAATCTGAAGACATTAAAAGCACTTAGGCTGTTTGGGTGCCTCTTATGTGAGACCTAAATTGCAGAAAATGCTGTGTCATTTGCTCACAGAAAATGGTGCTGCCTTTGAGGTCATGTCAAAACTTTGTTCTCGTGGAAGGAAGAGATAATCCAGGTGGGAAGGGATCTCAAGAGGTCGTCTGCTCCCATTTCTTGCTTGGAGGCATTCAGTTCAGACTGTGTTGCACAGGGCTTTGTCTAGTTGGGTCTGGAAATTGCCTCAATTCACATATTTTCAGATAAAGATGTTCACAACTGAAATCAACTTTTGGAAAATAAAAAAATTGGGGTCATCTGAAATGAGTTTTGCCCCTCCATATTAAATTTCCTGGAACTTTTCTGAGGAGTGGATTATTCCAGGGGGATTAGTTTCCCTGTTCTGGAGTGGAAAGAGAAGAATCTTTAATGGGTCAGAAAATCTATTTTCTGGCCAGTCCCATTTCTGGTAGCAGCTGGTCATCACATGGGAGTGAACAAACAGCAGCGAAATGTTTTGAGGTGGTTTATACTGAGTCACCCAGTAAGCCACTTTCCCTAGTTTAATATAATTTGCCCCAATGAGCAACCAGTACTACCCACGAACTGGACAACTGAGCCTTGCCACTTGCACGGTGCTGCGAAAAGCGCAAGTGCTGAATCTGCCCTGGGAAGCTGCAGGGCTCTGCTGCCACCCAGGGCTCTACAGAGCTCGTAGCACTCTCCATCCTCCTCTGGGAAACTGCAAGACGCAAAGCAAAAAAAAAAAAAATAGAACTGCTGCCCATTTCAGTTCCCTCTAATTGTTTTCTTTTGGCTGAGATGACTTATGGCAATTCATCTCCCCAGCAGCGGGTGTGCCAGACTGCAGTATAAATATTCTGGATGAGTAATGAGCCGATCGAGGTGTGCTGCTCTGTGGGCGGGCAGTCTGTGGTGGCTACCCAGCTGCTCTCTGCTGTGGGTATTACCATACAAGCACAGGAACGTTCGGCCTTCTTGCTCCCTGAGCATCTCTGTGAACACACATGGCTCAGGTCAGCTCTGTCCTGTCCTGAGGAGCTGTGGATGAGTGGCCAAATCCATATTCTGGATCAGAACAGTCAGATTCTAATCTCATATGCTATACTATTATTATAATGGTCATTACATGGTAGTATATGCAGGCCCAGCCATGATCAAAGCTGTTTTGTGCCGGATACTATCTGCATTTATACACTGACACAATAATCTCCACCTTGAAGACTTCAAAAGACAATGAGATTCAGTGCCATATCTTGAAAAGGGTGTTACTGCATGAAAGGCACCTTTGAGAAATGTGGCTTAAAAAAAAATAAAAATTGAAGGGGAAGAAACATTCCAGTCCCTGGGAGGGAAAATGACTGCTCTTCAATGTATCTTTAGAGTTCTTTGTTTTGTGGATCTCTGACCATTTTCATTTACAGGCTCCTGACCAGTGGATCTAAGCCTGCTGCCAGTAGGATGATGTTCCTAGTTACCTTCCTGAAACCCCCTTCAGAGTAGTCTATGGATCCCCAGGCCTGCGGCGCTCAGCCTGGAGAGCGGTAGCTGAAAGGCCAGTGAGCACTGAAAGTTGCCGCTTACAGATCCTGTTCCCTCATCACTTGTTACTTCTGTTGGGTGGTAAGATGTCTGCACTGAGAAGGACACTTGCATAGCTGTGTATAGAGGGGTCTACACATTGGGGACCCTGAGGGTTGTAGCAGGCAAATCAGTATGAAATAGGATAAAGAACAGGGCAAGGGGAGACCTGGACAATCTGCAGGACAGTCACAGTGGCTTTGTAAAGGGAACTGTAGCCCCAGTTCAAAGAGCTCAACAGGCACATAGGGAAGAGGCATCCATTTGCTGTGGTCTGCATGGATCCCTAGAAGGCTCCTGGCAAGGTCTCCTGTAAAATGCTTTTAGGGAAACTCAGCAGCCATGGGATAAGACACAATGTCACTGCATGGATAATTGGCTTAAAGATAGGAAACAGAGAGTAGAACGAAGGGCTTGGTTCCTGCAAAAGATACAGCCCCAAGGGTGTTCATTGCCTCCATCGTGTTCAGGAATCACTCTGAGTCAAGAGATCTTGGTGATTCAGACTGGTCAGGACTGTAACATCAGACTCCACAGAACATGACAATTGTGTCCTGATGGTGCCAGCCAAAGCCTGTCAAAGTGAGAACTTCCCAGAGCCTAAGTAACTTTTTCAAACTGGAGGTGCTTCTTTATGTGTCTAGAGTCACGCTGGCTTTCTGTGAGACTCTGGAAAGTGCAGCAATGCAGAGAAGGAAAAGACAAACAGACAGATTTGTCCCTGACTGCATGGCCATTCCCAAATTGTTAAAAGTAATTCCTTTGAAATAATGTTATGGATGAAACCATCAAACAATAATAGATTAAGTTTGCAGAACCAATATACTGGGAAGAAGTTACATCTGTACTCTTTTCAGAGACCTGAGATTCTCCATACTGAATTAACACTTAGAATCATAGAATCATTGAGGTTGGAAAAGACCTCTAAGATCATCGAGTCCAACCGTCAACCCAACACCACCATGTCCACTAAACCATGTCCCTAAGCGCCTCATCTACTCGTCTTTTAAATCCCTCCAGGGATGGAGACTCCACCACTTCCCTGGGCAGCCTGTTCCAATGTTTCACCACTCTTTCAGTAAAGAAATTTTTCCTCATGTCCAATCTAAACCTCCCCTGGTGCAACTTG
>NW_008796212.1:568166-590519 GCF_000699145.1 Aptenodytes forsteri | reverse complement strand
TGTCGACCAACACCCCCAGGTCCTTCTCTGCTGGGCAGCTTTCCAGCCACTCTTCCCCAAGCCTGTAGCGCTGCATGGGGTTGTTGTGGCCGAAGTGCAGGACCCGGCACTTGTCCTTGTTGAACCTCATACAGTTGGCCTGGGCCCATCGATCCAGCCTGTCCAGGTCCCTCTGCAGAGCCTTCCTACCCTCGAGCAGATCAACACTCCCACCCAACTTGGTGTCATCTGCAAACTTACTGAGGGAGCACTCGATCCCCTCATCCAACAAGACCGGCCCCAGAACTGACAAGACCGGCCCCAGAACTGACAAGACTGGCCCCAGAACTGAGGAGGAATAAACATGGAAAGCCATCAGCATTCATCTTAGCAGCTTCTCACTAATCACATACATACAAAATCCTATTTAAAGTGGGTGTGGTCAGGAAGAAAGAGGTAGCGCAAAAGGCAATACAGAGCTATAACACTGGGCATGGGATAAATCCCCTGACCCGGACAATGTCAAAGAAATGTTCTGTGAAAAGAATATTCTTAACAGCCCAGGTAAGAAAGGAACTTTTTTCTTTGAATATAACTTTGGAGGAATTCTTTGCAGCTAGTACAAAAGCAACTCTGCCTTCAACTGCAAAGCAGCCTGGAGGTCTTGCACACTGTATTTATAGCTTCTAACCCCATGGCTAGTACTCATCCTGCAAAGCATCTGTCTTAAAAACTAATGGAGGAGTTTGGAAGGAGCTTTGAGTTGGATTCCCAACTGGTTCACAAAGTTCTACATTTCTTCTCAAATCTTAAAGATCAGAAGTGGATGACCCCATTAGACTTAAACAGGAAATGACCCAAACTCTTCCCCCCACACTCAAACTGACCTGAAGCTCAATCCTTTTGGAGGATTGAAGAGGTTCAGATCATCTTTTCACCTTCATATTTCTCATGCTTCCAAAGAGCAGCACTGAAGCACAAGCCTGGAAAACACGATGCCTGCATTTACCTTTTGACTGCTGGCAAAGACCAACTCTGCAGCCACCTGCCAGTCCCCAAGGCAAAGGGAGGAATGGTTGTCTTCTCCTGGGACTGCCCAATGGAGATCCCCCTTTCTCAGATGGAGAAATGTCTCTAAAAGTTGCAAGGAGGCACTCTTCCCCACCCTTCAGCTATGAGCAGATAGGGAGGTCCTGCCCTGGGGCAGGAGATGCAGAGGGCTGTGTTAGCAAGCCCCTCTGTGCACAGGGCAATGGATTAAGGGTCTTCCTGTAAAGAGGAGCCCCTTCTCCCTTTCCTTCTGCATCCAACAGCAAGGTGTAGAAGACCAGCCAAATGATGTGGCAGTGTTTCTGCTGGGCATGGTGCGAAAGATGCTGTCTCTTGGGAGGGACAGGGCTGTCAATTGCTGTTATTCCCACCTCTTGAAATCCCCTGAGCTCAAATTGTTGAGAAATTCAGGCACAAAGTCAGTTCAAATGAATACAGATTAGCCACCCCTCATGACTGCATGGATGCATCAGTTCCTGGGCTAAATTCCTTAACTCTCTATTAGTGGCTAATTAAATCAAGTTTCCCATTGCATACTTGAAGTGGTAATGAGCCTGGGGTGACAGCAGCATGCAGCATTCAGAATCTGCAAGACAAGGAGGGGAAAAACAGTGTAAGTACCGGAAAGAGCAGGGGGGAGGGATTTCATTTGTTTGAACAGCAATGCAGCACCTGTCCCATCCTCCCACACGTGCTTTCCTGTACCAGGTTGTTCGCCTAGCCATAAGGTTAGTATTTTGTGACTCAACACACAGCATTGTGCCGTGGTTGCTAGATGCTGATGCTAATTCAGAGCAGCACTCTGCATGCTTGGAGCACCTTTCATCCCTGGGCATCTGACAGTACTTCGCCAGCTACATTCGCTTGCGTGAATCGCCTTGTCAATCACTGCTACGCCAATAACAGCACCCAGCATTTCCAGCATGCTGCCGTCCTCCCATCCAGCTACAATTCTCTCAACGGGGGTCTGTTCAAATGTCATGCAGTAAAGAATGGGCACGGAGGGGAAAGTCGCAGATGAATAAGCCAGGGGGAAATTCAATTTAAAAAAAAAAAAGTCTTACTGTAAAACTTGGAGAGCTGTTTTTGAATAAAAAAGCCAACACTCAATCTTGAAAATGCTTCTGCAATGTCCCTGAAGAGCTGCATTTCATGCGCCTTCCGACCCGTTTCTCTTACGTGGCCAGGAGGCCCCACCTCAGTATCTCCCAGAAAGCACCCTAGTTAGCAGTGAGTATGCACTCCTTGCCTGCTTGTTTTCGAAGTGAGGTGATGTGCATGAAAGGAACCGTAGCCAGAGCCGGCAGCAGGGCCTCTGCAGGATACCTGGAGCTCTGAGGGACTAATGCACCCAAAAAGCCAAAATGTTTGCCCCTAGTTTTTGGGGGGCAAACTGGTGTATCCTAACACTTCTAATGCTAGTCAGCAGTAGTGGGTGGAACATTTCCAAAGAGCTTACAAACATGAGCTGTCCCTGTGTTGATGATCATAGAATCATAGAATCATAGAGGTTGGAAAAGACCTCTAAGATCATCAAGTCCAACCGTCAACCCAACACCACCACCCACTAAACCATGTCCCTAAGCGCCTCATCTACTCGTCTTTGAAATACCTCCAGGGATGGGGACTCAACCACTTCCCTGGGCAGCCTGTTCCAATGTTTAACCACTCTTTCAGTAAAGACATTTTTCCTGATATCCAATCTAAACCTCCTGATGTCTGAGGCAAACTGGTAGTTCTGCTATAGCGAGGATTTGGAGTCGCAGGGAGGGTCGGACTGGAAAGCTTCCAGGAAGGAAGACACAATCCTGCTGTGCAGAGGTCCCAGGCAAGCAAGCAAATGTTACCAAAAAGGTCCCGCAAAGCTTTTTAGACTAACCCAGCCTCCAGCACCTTTGGCTGCCACAGCGCATTTTTCTACGAGATGGATTAAAAACCTCATGTCCCAGAACACCAGCATCGTACCAAAGCAAAGAGGCTTGCTTGCCCAAAGAAGAAATAGAAAGTGTAACTGATATTTTGCCTCTTTGGGAACTTTCGTAAGTGTTTTTTTGGCTGGGTTTCATAAGCACTTTTTTATCCAGGGCTACGAAGTTACAAGTAGCTGATGTGTTTGTGGCCATTCAGTCTGAAGGCTGCACCTCTGATGTTAATTGAATCCTGTGATCCCTAGCACGCCCTTGCAACACCAATAACAGAAACATCTGGCAGAGCCAGCAGAAGTGCATCAGAGCCCTGGTTCCAACAGCGATTAAAAGGGGGGGGGGAGGGAAAAAGCCAATTACATGTAACTGTATTCAGTAAACTGAATTATCTCACTATTAAAGCAGCGCTTGTTTTTTAGATAGTGGGACATTCAAACTATCAAAAGCATTAATTGATTCATCCCCTTTTTCAAGTGCTTTCTCAACAGTGCCTCTATTTGAGAGCTGCAACCTTTTGTTCGCACTGGGAATCTGCATTATACAGGCCATGTTTATATCTTGGTAGCTCTATTCATTCTGACTTTTTTGTCATGTTGGTGTTTTAACTCAAAAATGAGCTGAGACTCCTGCAAAACATAATGGAAAGTTTATTTCTTCTTTTGTGATGCTTTCACTGTTGCTGGAAGTGTAATTTAACAAGGGAGAAAGGGAGAGGAATGTTTTGAGTCTGATTCTTAGTCATTCAGGTCTCAGACGTGGGAGCTAGGTGGATGGGTAGGAAGCCAAAAGGAACCAGAAGCCTTCTCTGTGTTGTTGTGCAGCTTGGCACGTGCATGTTCTCCACAGCTCCAGGGCTGCACTAGGGCAAACTTTTTTTCCTATGCCCTCTACAGCCACCTTTCAACAAAGGGTATTCAATGCTCACAGACATACCCCAAAGGATTTCTGGGCCACCGCTGACCCCAAGGGCTCAGAGCAGTGCCACAAGCAGGCCCTTATGCCCGTTGTGAGTCGCTAAGAGAGGGTGTCTCCATAGCCAGGGATGTCAAGGAATTGTTCTGTGCCGAAGTGGTACATTTGTCACTGTGCACGACTGGGGATGAGGCCCCCTACATATTTTTTTCTGCCTTACTAACTGGATACTGAATGCTGGAAAAGCCAGCCATGAGAGTAAGTCAGATCCAATGAGTTATTTAGGCAAATTGAAAGCATTATGTCAATTTGATGGGCAGCGTTTCAGGCCAGAATGGTACTATTGGCATTTTCTTCCTTCTGAATCAATAACTCCTAAAGGATTACAATTTAATTTTTAAAGGGTAATTCAATCAAGAATTTGAAAACAGAGGGCATTCTTAAAATTAAATTTTAATCAGATTTATTTGTTATTTTGAATTGTACTTGCAGAAAAGAAGAGCAATTTCCGAACTGTTCTTCACCTTGGACTTTAAGGGGCAATTTTTTCTTATATCCCTGGTAGGAATCTGTCCCTTTGCTTGCCTCAAGTTGCTCTTGCCTATGCCAGTTCTATTCAGACATGTTTCTATTAATGCCCTGAAGAGACATCTTGCAAAAAACCCCAAAGACTTGGCTGAGTTTTTCATTGATGACTGCCACCGGCATCAACTGATCTCTCTGCATCTGAGAGTCTCCCCACAGAAGTGGGACTGGCTGACAGAGAAAAGCCCATTTGTTACGTGACAGTATTCCTCCTCTTTTCTATCTTCTATTGCCTCTTTGTCTCAAAGTTAAGAGCCAATGCTCCAAATAAATGCAATTTTAGAAGAGACCTGGGCTGGGGGATTAACAGTACCTTTTGTTCACTGAATTTTCTCAAATGAGATGATTTGGATTTTTGGATACAGCTGCTGATTGGAGGCAGCTGAGCACCAAACTGTTCTAGTCATATGGAAATCCTAGACCTGATCACTTCAGCCCAGTCTTTGAAAAAATTTTTGGCTTCTTCTGGACAATGCAATAGTTTGAAAGCCACATAAGCAGTGCAAGATTCAGGCAAACACCTACTTAGATTGTTGAAAGTTCTAAGCAGGTCTAAATATCTGTGTTTTAATTCCTCTCTCACAGCTATGCTGGGTACCTCAATGCAAAGCTTAGTTCTCAAATTTGTTGCTCTGCAGATGCCTAAGCCATGAAGCACCAGAAGCCTTCAGACGCCAAAGTGCTCATGTGTGCCGTGCAGCACAGTGCGGTGCAGAAGCCTTGACCTCTCTGGTCCCTCCTGGCAGAGATCAGCACTGTTTGGCTATAGCAGCACAAGCCCAGAAGGACACCTGCCTGCAAGCCCTGCTTCGCCTACTTCAGTACCGTGAGAGCACAACTTCTAGGTGCAAGCTGGCTCTTGGGGAGATGTCTTGGATCTCAGCATCTTTGCTATTGGTGCTACACTTCTGCTAGTAAAATCCTCATAGTTCCTAAATATCAGCTGCAGGGCTTCTGTAGCATCACAGCTGCTAAGCAGGGAGACTCATGCAAACTCCCACAGGAACCCAGGAAGCCGTCTTTCTCCTGTGTATCCCTCCCGTTGGGCCTGTGCCCGTCACCGGCAGTTCCAGCCAGCTCTGAAACAGATGAAAACAATCCATTGCGTGCCAGAACTTCAGCCAGGCACAGGAGCACATGGCGCCTCTGCAAAAATATTTAGGAAAGAGTGGCAGCCGCTGGGGGAGAGATACAAAAGGAGTTATGTGAGGAGGCGAGAGGACACACAGGACGAGACACTGAAGACATGAAGAGACACATTAAGAGATGTGAGACGAGAAAATGGAGAAATGGAGGGGACCTGTGTAAGGAGACATTGTTGGCGATCCAGCTGGAGATGACCTTTCGGAAGGAGGCACTCCATGTAAGAGGAGGTACCTGTAAGGGGACTGCAGCTGGTGGAGGACCCATGTCAGAGCAGGTACACCTCCAAAGCCACCCCTGCTGTGCCTCACCTGACTGACAGAGGAAACTAGATTAGGCAGCATCTGAATGGGGGTTTTAAGCACTTTACTAGTGCTTGATTGTGGGATTTAGGTCCTGAAAGTAGCAGAGAGCTTTTACCGAGTATTTAATCTGCATCTGTAGGCATCTAACTATGAGTCAAATGCCAAGACTCTGAAGACATCTTACCTTATTGGTGAGCTCTTGACTTCAGCAGAACTAAATGTGTGTTAAAGCACTCACTGGGGGTGAGGAGCAGTTACACAGTGAGCCATTAGCAATCGAATAGGAACTGTTGTCTTGACAGATGATGCAGTCAGGACTCAGGGGATGCTGATCTCATAGGAATGCATGACATAGAAATGGCAAAGAGCACTCCTGTTCTGGGAAGTGAAACTTCCCAGACGAACCTGATCAGTTCTTCTCCAGGTCTTTCACTTCTATGACATTTTCATTAAGTGTTTCTTCTAATATTTTTCATAACTTGCTTCTCGGGCCCTAATCCTGCTGCCCTTTCAAATTAAGAACCTCTGTTCATTCAGTGACAGTAAATCTGAAATCAAATCACTAATGATCACAATAGCTTTCCATTTTGCAAAAGTCACAGTGACACTGCAGAAAGCAACGGGTGATAAAATACTGCTGTAGTATGCCCTCATCTCAGTACAACTAGATGTATTGTTTCAAAAACAATGATTCCTTCAGATTTCATTAGAAACCCCCATTAAGCAAACTCTCCACTAAATAATGTGTACCTGACACTTTTTGTCATGCAGCCACACAGCGATAAAGGACACTTGAGGTGGAGTAGTGCAATAGGGTGACACATGGCACAAAGAAACAATAATGAAGATAATTATGAAGATAAGGTCCCTTTGGGAGACCATTGTACTAAATGCCTCAGAAAACCTGAACTACCAAGAGGTTTTCCCATAAGCACTCTTTTCATGGAGAAGTACTCACACACCCCAGAACATCAAGGTTAAAAATGCTTCCTGCTTCATTATTGTAAGGCAATGGTTTTCTTTTGAACTATTGTTTATGTGCCAGATGGGCCATTGATGCTTTGTTTGAAATAGAGGGAATTGTGTGATTATAAAATGCAATAAAAACCTCAAACACCTCTCTGACTGAAGTGTGATCAGCAATAGTTTTGTTTAAGGTGACATCTAAAGCCTGAAAAACTTGCTGTAATTAACCATGGAGGAAAGAAAACAAAATGACGCTGCACATATTTTTTCAGGATTTGATGCTCCTGCAATCTGAATTAAAACTGTAGAATAAGAAACAGATGGAACAGAGTTCTTCCGCCAAACTAAGGAAGGAGAGTGGTCAAGCACTAGAGAGGATTTTGCCATAGTGATTAAAGACTAAGGAAAATCTCATCATACCCATAGGGGTCAATAAGTACCTTGGAGCAAAATCCAATAAGAGAGGTACAGGCTTAGGTGGAATATAGCCTGGGACAGTGATCCAGAAGATGTTTGCCCCAGCAGCTGCAAAACCCTGATGCAGCAAAATGATACTGGTCCCCATACTTAGTTCCTGAATGTTTTCTCGTTTCTCCACTGGGTTGAACACTCTTCAATAGGAGTATCTTGATTTTCTGCACCTCCTCCTATAATCCACACAAACTAGTAAGGTTGTATTACCAAAAAAAAAAAAAAAAAAAAAATTTAAAAAAGGATGAGGGAAAGGGTGGAGAGAGGTGGTTTCTGTTTTTTGCAATCATCAAGAAATGAAATTTTCAGCTATAGTTCTCTTTTTGTTTTATGTACCTAGCATTTATTATCTGCTAAAAAAAAAAGTAGTTATGTCTTTTCTAGCATTTATTATCTGCTAATAGTTCTCTTTTTGTTTTATGTACCTAGCATTTATTATCTGCTAAAAAAAAAAAGTAGTTATGTCTTTTTTGTACATTTCTGTTTCTTTCTGATTATCAGAGTGTGTTGTCAATTCCTTGCTGCAGGCACTGTTTTGTCATAATCCTTTCAGAATAATAAAGCTAAAAAACCCCAAGAATAACACAATATGAATTCCAATGATCTCTCTTTTTCAATTAATGGCTCAAATAAGCATTTGATTTACATTCATAGAGACACTTGCTGCAGGCTAATTAAAAATAACGTATTGTTGGCAGATCATTTATTGAGGGAAAACAAATTGACAAAAGATAAATTAAGTTGCTATGTAATTAACTAAAAAAAAAATACACAGCTGAAATAGTAAATTAATAGATACATTTATCAATATCTCAACCAGGAGTGAATAAGGAAGTTTAAATTTCCCTGTAAGAAATAGGTAACAAGAAGATGTGACTGAAATAATATTTTAAGTATTCTGTGACTCAAATTTGCATACACACCGGTGGGAGTAAGCCACAGCACTGCAAGATTTCATGTACTGAGACCTTGAACTTGTCAGTCCAAGGTCTTCTCTGCTGGCCAGTATCAGATGTTTCAGGAAAGGGTAGAAGAAACAGTGCGGGAGATGATAGACAGTGAGCAACCTGCCTCCTAGAAATCTACCTCCTGATTCTTAATGGTTTTGATTCTGTATTCCTGAGGAATGAGAGTCTATAGCCATTCCACAAGTTCTTTTAAAAAGTGTTTTAAGTGCAATCAGTGGCAATTCTTAGTAGTTTCATTACAAGGATAAATGCCCAGTCATTTAATTTCATATGCATTTTCTTGCTGTCCTCATCATTGTAATATCTGTGGATAATATTGGTTTGTATTAAGCCGTGTGATTAAAAATTGCCAAAAGTTTTCTTTATCTGTCTGATAGCAATTCATTAAAATTATCAGAGATTTGCCCAGGAAATCTGTCCAAGGGAAGTCTCAGTGCTCTAAATTATGACGAATTTGGCATAAGAGACACTGGCTGGAACAATTCAACTATCCGGCATATTAATACAAAAATAATTAGTACAGGATTGCTCAGGCCTGGGGGAGGAGGAGCTGCTGTGCCCTGTGTCTGTGGTGCTTGAGGTACACGGGGCTAGACTTAACTGAAAGTTTCTGTGTAATGAAAGGAAGAGTGACATCAACCCCAGGAAACAGGTGAGGCAGGATTAGCAAAATATAGCCAGACACAAACTGTCTGGCAACTTTTTACAATGTGTTGGTAATGCGGTCTTTAAATACGAGTTATGCATGTGGCTTTCCCAGCTCTGACTCTAACCGAGAGGGAGAAATTGGTCGAGAATAGGAAGGGGGAAGGCAATTTGAGTGAGAGAGTCCAAGGACTGTGCAAGTTCATGACGTTTTGGCAGGATGACAGAGTACACAGCGGACTTCAAGATGACAGACATCAGTACACCCTGATAATCGGGGGGTAGGAGCTCATAAGACACAAGTCTAAAGGGAAAAAAATAATCCAGAAAGCTGTCAGTTCTTTAAAGTCATTATATTACAGGTACAAGTGCAAATTATTCCAAAATGAAGGAAGGATTTCAAAGACATCAGCCTGGCTAAATGAGAAACTATTCAGTGTCCTGAAAGAAGAGGAATACAGAAGGTGAAGACTACAACAGATTGATAAGGTTGATTCTAGAACGACAAACAGCACAACCCGTAGGTACAAAAGGCCAGATCTCTGTGAGATACAACAACCAAGGGACAGAAAAGGTTGCCAAGAGTAGCCTGGAGTTACCTGCCTGAAAAGAGGATAGGCAAAGAAAGAGTTAATCTGCCTTTCAGAAGGAGGAAAAAACCTATTGACAGATGTTGGCAGAAGACCAGTTGCTCATGTTTTTGTTCTTGTTTTTCCCCTGCAAGTTTTCACTGAAAAGGTCAAATACAAGCCAGTATCTATAGTCAGTGGGGAGAGGCATGGTCACCTCTACAGCCTAAGCCCGACCAGGAACTTCGTTTTGGTTGCTCTAAATCCCTTTGAGGGGAAATCTCTCCTTCCTTTGGCCCTCAGCAGAGGCTCAGATGAGCATCTCTGGGTTAATCTTCACCTGTGGGAGCTCCCACTTCAGTATCCTGTGACCATGCTGAGTGTGATATAGCGGAGTCAGGGCCTGTGAATCCCAGCATCCATTTCTCCTTTCTTCATCGAACAGCCCTGTGGAGTCCTTGTGGTTAATATCTGATGAAAGAAGGCATTGGTGCTTAATGCACAATCTGGGTTTCCATGGCTCAGAAAGAACAAAATTATATTTAGGAGTTGGATTTCCAGACCTGCATAAGGAGGGTATATTAGCATTGATATTTGGATAGGATAGTCTCCCACCTTGTCCGCTGAACAGAACATGAGCTTTGAATATCATATCAAACGTTTTCTGCTTCACTGAGCTTCTCTTTTATACTCTGTTGCTTTCCTTTGGCTTTTCAAGGTATGACCATTACTGAAACAGAATAATAACTAGTACCAGGGATCCCACTTCAATTGCACATTCACACAAAAGCCATTGCTTAGCTTTCGGCAATTGTGTATAATTTGGAAAAAAGAAAGAGGAAGAGAAAAATAATTTGTTATACTTCAGCAGGCAAATGAGAGGATCCAAATGAGAGTGGCTTCATAACAGCATGACAGCTAACTTGGTAACTACTCACGGAGCCGATTGGGAATGGACTCGCTCAGCAAGGTAGTGTTGTATGCTGACCTCAGTCATTCAGATGGGAGAGCTTTATCGCTGAACTCAGTGGGAATATAAATGATGTTCGATGGAAATACTGCCAGCAAAGCCCCTCTGGGTTAGGAGATCAGCTCTAGAATAATTTGGGTGGGAATTTGAAGAGTTCCATGGGAGTACAAAACTGATTTCCGCTTTCAACTGCAAATGAAAAGAAAATACATTGAGTTAGTAAAAATGTTGCATACATGAGTGCAAGGAGGGAGACTGTAAAAGAAGATAGAGTTCTCCGATATTCTGTCTAGCATTAAAAAATCATGCTGGTAGGTAACTTGTCAGCAAAGCATGGCTCTGTGTTGAGCCTCCCACAGCATTCATATTACAAAGTGCAGTTTTGATGATTTTTTGTCTCACCCGGCACAGAATGCCCCGAAAGCCTGTCAACCCCATCACTGCCACCATATGTAATCTACACCAGGAGAACATGGAATTTTCTCTATCTTAGTTTCTGAGTTTTCTCATGCATTTTTTTTTGAAGAGGAAATTATTTTTTTGTGGAAGTTTCTTTCTGCTTTTTATCTTCGGAGGTCTTAGTTCAGCTGTTTATCCAAGCTGTAAGGGCTAACCAGAGTTTGGGTTATTGTAAGGATCTGGAGGGAGAAAAGTAGTTGAATTTTGCAAAAACCACCCTAAGTCTAACTGATTTGTTTTAACTAGAAAAGACCTGATTCTGCTACAATCTTACGTAATTTTCTCATCAGAGCAACTCCACCATCTTCAGTGGAATTGTCTCTGATTTACATCTGCATGTGAGAGAAAAATTAAGCCCTAGTGTGTCTGAGAGACAGAAGCTAGAGCCTGTAGATGTGATGTTACCAAAGTGGTTTTTTGTTTGTTGGTTTATTGGTTGGTTGGTTTTCTCTATTTGTTCCTTCAGCCCCAGCCCTGTCTCTGTTTTCAGAAACTGGAAACAGTATGTTTGTGGCAGAAAGGTTTTGGTTTGTTGGAGAGGGAAAACGGATTTTACTGTTTCAAACCAGTTTTTCTACTGAAAAAGAAAAAGAAGTTTGGAATAGTGAAAGAAAAGTTCGGGGTTTTTTTTTCAGGACTAAAAATGTTTCAGGAAAATGTCTGTTTTGCTGGAAATGCAATTCTTATCAAAACAGAGAGATGCAATAGAGAATTAAAAATAGAGATTCAACTGAATCCATTTGTCCCTGATCCTAGCTGTGAAATGTTGACAGACTGTGGCTACCCTATGGGTTTGCTTCCATCTGTTACCACACTCTTCAACCTCTGTGCCTGGTATTTCCTACTGGCTATACCAGTCTGAAGGTTTAGAAACAGGAAAAATCAGGAATCCCAAACTAGGTCTGGACATCGCAGCTTTAGTCTAAGTCTAATGGTGCCATATGTCACTGGGAATTTATATAATCTTTATTCCCTTTCTGTGACTCATTCATTGGACTGACTCATCCTCCTAGTTAGGCTTTTTTCCCCTGTGGAAAACACAGCTTGTTTTTATCCAGACCCCTACCTTCCATTTTGTTTAGGGTCAATCCTCGCCTCTTTTTATACTGGACCAAGAACACGGAGCATCTGTTTTTGCAGCTGTCCTTGTTCCAACACAGCTGTGCAGTTGCCGTCCCTTGGGTACTGTTACAGCCATAAGCAAATGTCACTTACTCCCACTGCTGATGCCTTCAGGTCCTTTCCATTTGCTTTGTGTTTAGTCTCCTAGCCCTGCCAATATTCAGTCCAGCCTATGTCACTCAAAGCCTATATCTGTCATCCAGAGGGACCCATTTCTGAGATAGAGAAGAGTGAATCCAGCCGTAGCTTCATGAGATGCTGTCCCCAGAACAGCAGAGCACTGAGCTCTTCTGCCCACGCTGGTAGGAGGTGACTAGCAGGTTGACAAGACAAAGTAGTCTTGAAGAGAACATATTGTTGTGCTGGGATCAAGACCTGGATATTAATCAGAGGGGCCATTCCAGGGCCCAGGTGGACTCTGGGAATGTCAGAAAAAGGAAAGGATCAACTACTGTTCTGTCTATTAAATAGGGGATTGAATCTCAGGAATAACGTGCCCTTTGCCTGGACAACTGGACAACTTTATTCTGGACACTTTTGTGATAATGGCGTGACTCCAGCCCTAGTATGGGTTGCACAGCTGCATGGTCACAACCCCATCACTGAATGTACCCATGGTGCTAATGGCAAGCTGCAGCCTTCATAGATCCACCCAATAAATACACAATTGTAGGATGACAAAGCAGAGACTGTTGATGTCTCTCACAGCAGAGAAGAGGAGGCTTGACTGCAATAAATAGAAAGAGGAGACGTTATTAAGGTGGCTAAACATATGTAGACACTCCATATTTTATCTAGGTCGTATGCTAGTGCCACATACTGCCACTGGGAATACATCTATGTAATGAAGAAAGAACAGAGAGGAACACGCCAAGCCCTACAATTTGCTTGTTCTGCTGCTCATAGCTTGAGTGTGGCATGACTAACTGACACAGGTGGGCAAGGTTGGAGCTACACTCAGGTATCAAACTTGCAGGGAGCCTCCCTCAGTGATTTCTTAGCATGGACTTCAGATGTTACAATGTGATTGACAGTGTGCCAGTGAGCAGAGAAATACTTACAGTGACCCAACACCGATGGAAAGATCTACTGGCCCTGGTAATGGTGGTATTTCTTCCCTGCATCTGGAAAACTGTTCTCATGGACTTTTTTGGGAGAAGATGAATAGTGGCTGTGAGCAAAGCATACAGTGTACAGTCAAGATAGCACTTCATTAGCATGATGATTAGATTTGGTCTGAAATCCTGATGAAAGCAGATCTTGATAATGACTAGAAATAAAATCCCTGAAGCAGTTTTGTAATGCAAGTATTGGAGGAGACCAAGTAGCTCCAGGCAGCAGAGGCATGGCTATGATGAATTTAATAAGCAGTGGGAACTTTGTTTATATCAGATATAGAAGGAACAGCCCAAAGCCAGGTTGCTATAGCATATTGTGGTAGTACATATTTTATTTATTATTGAGTGCTATATCAGAAAGAATTTTCTTCAGATCCTCCCTTTGCTCCTCATTTTTAGTTTTTCTCTCATCTGTTCAGCTGTCCTTGATGTTCGATACATTTTTCATCCTCTGTCTTCACTGGACTTCGCCTTTCTACCTCTTTTCCAAAAATTTCCTATGTGGGCATAGTCTCAAGAACTTGAGGTTCTCACTGAGGCTTTGATGCAAGGGTGTTTTAATGTCTTACTCAGCCTCTGTGAATCCATCCCACAGCAAACCTTTAGGTTTGGTCAGACTTTGATAGTGCCTGTGCCTTGAACTAAATTTCTGTGAGAGACCAAGTTCATCCATCCTGAAGCCCCATGGAGGTTTCAGAGATTGGTTACATGAGTAAGAAGAAGATGATAAGAGTAAAGAAGACACGTGGTGTTGGAGTGTTGAGATCAGTTTCAGATGAACTCAACTAAGGTTCAGCCATTTCTCCTCAAAATTCTCACGGAGGAAGATAAAAGATTTTGTCTTTTAGGATTGGTGTCTTATTAGAGTCAATTACAAGAATCAGTGAACTTAGCTGTGGCTCTATTAGGAAGCTCACAGAAATTGTGACTATTTCTCTTAGTTTCAGGCACTTCATTCAGGGAGCACAAGCAGCCTGATAAGCACATTCACCAAACGCAGTGCTTTCAGCCCTGCCTGCTGGTCTAAGCATATTTTATCCTGAGACTATGGAGGCCTTTCGAACCTTGGATTTGGAAAAGACATCTCAAACTAATGGCCAGTCTGGTCAGTATGTGGCAACAAGTCATTGAGAACTGAGCACTCTGGAGAGCTTTATTTTACATCTACCATGGCCAAAGACTTTGAACTGTGATAAATATCTCCACAATTCAGCACAAAAAAAGTCTGTGTGATGAAGCAACCAAAACCTATATCCAAATCACCCAAGAATCTGTGAGAAACTCTCTATAAAGTCTTTGCATCCCAGAAAAATTTTCTCTGGATGGAAATCTGCAGTAAACATTAATTCTAGGACGATTCCCTCCACTTATCAGAAAAAATTTCTCTGGATGGAAATCTGCAGTAAACTGTTTAATTCTAGGACGATTCCCTCTACTTACGTACCAAAGAGTTACTCTTCCTAGAAACTAGTGTTCATGTCAAGAAATCACTTCTCTAAATTGCAACTTGAAGTGACATTTGGCCCATAGGGAGTTAAAGCTGACTATGATCATTCTTTTATTACATTCTCTGGCCTCTAATATCTTTTAGTACTTTCAGTACTCTACTTTGACTATAACTGTTTTGTTCCAGGGGCCAGCAATATAACCCTGCTATTACATCTTGGCATCAACAAGAAAGGCGCAGAAGACAACAGCTGCATGAAAATGTGCTTTTTGCAATACAGAAGGAAAGCTGGCATGACACGAGTCTTCTATAAGACTAGAAGTGGGCTTGAATCCAGGTTTAATTTTGTGTAACTACACGAGTGTTACGGTTTCTGTCCCTGTTGCTAGCAGCTAGTATGACTGTATCTTGGACTGAAATAATTCACATGGAGGTTTGGAAGAGTCAAACTTGGAGCATCTGTTGATAGACTGTGCTACTGCGCTACTTGTGCCAAGTCCTGTACAAGCTGGCTAAACAAACAAGACCTTTGGCTTGCCTCGCACTGACCTTGCCCGAGCTCTTTCCCTGCAGACTTTTCCAAAACCCAGGCTGAGACAATCTCTCAAAGCAGGCTGTGGACTTGTAACATGAGCAATGGGTGAGTGAATTTGGTTTTGAGTGGGTTGGACTTATACTGAAATAACATTGTTAATGAGTCTGATCATCTGATGACCTTCATCCAGCCCCACTGGCTTTTCTCTGTAGAAGAGCCACATGGCTGCAAGAGCAGGCACCCTGCACAACCCATGACTCTGGTTTCCATGCAAGGACACCATGGAGCCACTGGGGCAGGAGGGGCATGGGGCCTGATGGCCTTTCCTACTCCATCGGCATGATCAGGCTACAGCAGTCACTGCAGCTGTGTGGGGAGAAGGAAAAGAGGTTTGGCACTGAGATGCAGCAATAGAGGTCAGATCGTTGCTGTAGGTACATTCTCTGGGATTAATTTAGATAGGCGTAACAAGGCCAGCTCCAAAACTTGAAGCACTCAGGACTCATGACCTGAAACTTTCCCCACAGGGCAGGTGCCCCTGCCATTGCCTAAAGAGAAGAAGAAAGAGAAAATCTGAGATTTATTCTTCTTTTGAAAGAGATTATTTCAAATCCACCTCCAACGCACAGAGCCTTTTGTACTAAAGGCTATAAATAGCAATAATAGCCCAAAGATGTAGGAGAGTCAGGTCTGATTCTCTCTGCTTCCTGAAAAGATTAAAACTCACTGTCTCTTACTCTTAAGAAAACAGCCTGGCCGCCTTAGAGATGTGGTGAATATGGAGGGGCTCTGTTTCTTTTTAATTCTTCATTTAGGCATCGACACTTCATCTACATAGTTCCTACTTTTGTTGCTTAAGTCTTGTTTTTGATATGGTACTTGCCCTGCACCCTTTTTGCTTGAAGAGCTGCCATGGTCCATTAAAGAGTCCTCCTGTTTGTATCTTTTCAGCCAAGGCCTTACTCCACCCCAAGTTTACATCTCATTTCCTGCTTCAACGTGTCAACTCAACCATTAGGAAATGAAGGTCATTTGTATAGCACAGTCTTGTTTGCCACAGCAGTTGGGTATAATCGCAAAACGTCTGAGAGAGTATGGGAGAAATGACTGTGGTAGAAAATGAGCTTCAAAAGCTCTGAGCAGTTTATGTGAGAAAGCCTTGTTTCCATTAGTAAAATACAGATTTGTTATGACATTGCAAGTCTTAGCTGTGATATGCACAATATTTCCTTGGAATATCTGGCAGCTGTATCACTGTTTAATATATCTATTAAATACTACATCTAGATGTAAAAGCAACCAGTAAAACTTGTTTATTTACCTTTGAAACCTTTGACAGAGTAAAGCATATCACTCTCTAGATATATTTCCCCATTCCAATCTACTAGATATTTGAAATGACAGCAATAAAAGAAAAAACTATAGATTTCCTTTCCAGGTCTGCATTTACTGTGGACAAAACAAAGACTATCAAAATGCATTTATTTATTTATCTATTGCTGCTATCTTTTGAATGCACCAAAAGTAAAAATCGAAGTGTTGCCCTGATGTGCTTGTACAATTGCATAAAATATCCAAGAGGGACCAATAATCACTATCTTCACAGAGGTCTTCTCTGTAATCAATCTTCAGAAAAAACTCAGCATTTTGTTTTTATTGGCATTTATGGCCATATTTATTGTCCCTCTGCTGGGACAACTAAGGGTTTTCTTGGCTGGCACGCACATGCACACACACATACCTTCCAGTGTCTCTCAACTATCAATTCACAAAAATTGCTTTCAATTCTGAAACTATAACATTTCGAACAAGAGAGGGCGAAATAAAATAGAACATTAAAAGAGCCTTGTGGGTTCAGACAAGTGCACAGCAACCAGGAAAGCCAAGAATGAGAATCTTTTTGCTTTCCCACTTGATGAAGGTTACAGTCTCCTGGTGACTTGTTTTCTTAACTTTAATATCTTTTGATATTTTTCCAGTCCTGTTATAGCCAGAGCTTTAGACACATGAAATAGCTTGTGTATCAGGAGGAGCAAAGGGCAGCTTGACCTTGTCTCTTGTCACTTTTCCGTTTGCTCAGCGGGAGACAACACACTGCATTAAATCGCTAAAGTTTATAACAAGATGAATCAAGGTGGAGGCAGGGAAAAGGGAGAGAGATAAAAAGCAAGCATGTACTTTTTGTGATTCCCTTGAATCTCTCCAAATAACTGAAGAAATGCATGAACAAGGGAATATTTTGTCAATTTTTTCCACAGCAAACGTAAAAGAGATTGTGATCTTCCCCAGGTAAAGCTGTTAATACAGTGACTAGATGAACTAGGCTTACTTCTGATCTGAAGTACTGAAGAAGCAGGTTATATTAAGACCTGAAATTGTTTCTTATTTATTTTCCCTCCTCCTCTTGTTTGTTTGTGTAATTTTACAAGGTGACTGCTGAAAGAATGTTCGCAGTGCAGGCTCAAGCGGAGCCAAGGAAGGAGAGAGACAGGGCAACGGGAAGGGAAGGTGCTCCATGTGCAGACCTGTTATAAGTAATAACCTTCCCAGTGTGTCTATCCAAGTAATTAGACAGGCATTAATTACCAATTCAGGGTTTGTACATGCTAAACGTGTACACGTGCTCATGTGAATGAGCACATGATAAACCGAAACTACCAAAATGACATATGGTAATTTTGTAAAAGGGGAATGAAAAGGTATTTAGGTGCAATTCATAAGAAAGGAAAATATTGTTTCCATATTTTTTCCTGTGATGATCAGTATATAGTTCACAGTATATCTGTTTGAGTGTATCTACATTATATATCCTTACAGATCATATCATTGCATAATCAATACCTGGGAATCATTTAGCAAAGTGTTCTGATAGTTTCCAGTTTAGAAGTCAATTTTATAATGAGAATGACGATGACGACAAAGTCAGTTTTATAGTAAGACTGAATGGAGACCAAGATAAACATGCTAAATTTATGTTATAAAGACTTTTAGATAATAAGTGCAGAACAGCCACAATGATAAGCCAATCCAACCTTCTGGACAAGGTAATCAGAGAAATTCCCTGAACGAACATTCAGTGTTCATCTAAAAATTTTTCAGTGATGGAGAATCTCCCATCAAGCTGTGTAAGTTGTTCCAGTGGTTAACAACTATCACTGCTGAAATGGTCTAGACTATTTCTAATGTCATTGGATCTATCATACCTCCATCTGCTAGACTAAAAGCCCCAGGACCAGAAGACTGACTTTTTTGTGACTAGCCAGCCTAGGAGCGCTCTGTGCACCACTTCGTAGTGGCTTCTGTATCATAAGCAGTTCACATATGACTGTTTAGGAACTCTTGCACTGAGGACCTCCTACAAAAATGTCATGTCCAAAAGGCCCAGCCTTTGTGTCCATGAAACCTCTTCAGTGGACAAGTTGTATGACTTTGGAATGGGCTCAAAATTTAGACCTGTGCTTGGGAAATGGTGTCCAGCTTTCTTTTGGGCCACTTCACTGTCTAGGTCTTGAAGGTCTTCTGTGTTTTGGAGGACTTAAAATCCACAACCAAATTCTGTTTAATTTTAATATCCTTTCTAACCAGAAAGGGTAAAGGAACTTTAAAAAGTCTATTTACTCAATGAAATACGGGATTTGGATGTAAAAAGCTACAAAACACTTGCAGTTTATTTTATTTTTTACGGGTATCATATTTCAGATACTTCTTTGATATTTGCTCTCCATGAAGCAAACTGACAGACAAAACAGCAGTGAAGACTGGAACAGCACTGAACATGCTTCAGGTGCAACTCAGCCAGGCACGCTCAGCTTTATGGATTTAATTAGGTCTAATACTTTGCACGCTGGGAGAATAAAAGCCTTGTACAGACAGTATTTTTTTTGTGTCAGCTTTGCAAATGGTTAATCAAATCGACAAGTTCAACAAGTCACTTCCCTCTTTGTTATTCATACATTGATATTTCATTGATATTCATACATTGATATTTCAATAGGAATTTTCTGAAGGGTTGCAATTTTACCATTTACAGGAACAATAACTTATATTACTACAGAGATGGTTATAACTCAGGACAGGATGCTGATACCCTCCCTTCCCAAATGAAGGTATCTTGTTTCTCATGGAGAGCCTCATCCGAGGCTTCTGCCATGGGCTGACCTTCAGCAGACATGAATGTGTTTAAGCAGTAGCTCAAGTATAAGTCACCCAAGGTCCTGTTGGGATGCCATTCTGCTTGTTGACATGGCAAATGTCACTGCCATGCAGTGAGGCCTGTCAAAGAGTGCCATCGCTGACCTCTTGAGTTGCTCCATACCTCCAGCAGTCTGGATTTGGATTGGGAAATGGGGGCAAATGACGGGGAGAGAAGATCCAATTTTTCATGCCCATTTTCAACTTCCTAGGGAAGAATGGCTGAAATACAGAGGGCCTTGCTCAAATGTCTGTGGGTGAATATGGAAAGCACTGCTGGAAAACATCTGCCAGCACAGACCTGGACATGTCAAAGCATGAAGGGAAGGAGCCCTACACTGCCTTCATGCTCTTCATTAAATTGCCTTTGCTTTCCTGAGTGTCCCTCATACAAACATCTTTCCAAAGGGATAGATAGGGGGAGAGCTAGGAACGGTCACTATAAAACCAGATGTCTAAGTTACAGTCCTCACTGACTTTTGCTCTGTTTACAGTCAGTGGAGAGAGATATTTCAGAAAGTCATTCAGAGCTTTGAACAGTGACTGTTATTCTCCAGTGATGGACTCTATGGGGAATGACAACCACTGAGCTCCTGACTCAGATGGTGGGTGCTGGTTACGTAATGTGGATTCCCCACCACCACGGACACCACATTGGTGCTTCAGTCTTGCAATCTGTTAAAACTGAGGACAGTATTGACAGGGCTTGCTCTCAGGAGTGTTGTTAGAGCACAGTCATTAGTGTCTGCAAATAGCTCTGAGAGGAGCCATTAGAAAACTGTAAAGTGCTATTACTAAGTACCCACTTACATTTTAAAAGAGGGAAACCAGATGCACTTGCAATATAAAATTACATATATTTTAGACAAAAGATATAAATAATGGAAGGAAAGTATCCAAGAGAGAGCACCATACTGGCCAGTCCTTTGTAAAAAGTTGCAGAACAGTGGGAATGAGCTGGCTGCTAAATGCCTGGAAACATGAAGGTTGAGTACACAGATGACAAAAGTCATCACAGTTTCATGTTCTGCATCCCTAAATTATGTGGTGTTTCAGGGCTAGTGAGCACCTTTTCATAGAGGAGGAAGTTATTCTTGACAGTAATTTGCTTTAGCAGCTTTCCTGGAATCTCACAAATTTGTAGAGCACAAAACAAAAAAAAAAGCTCTAGATTTTTTTTCATTGTGGAACAAAAAAACCAAGGCTACAAAAGTGTATCTATCTCTCTGTATTTTTTTCCACATGAGGCCCCTGATTTAATTAGTCGAGTCACCAGAGACTTTGAAAGAAGCTTTCTTCAAAATCCTTTTCCAGACTCTCAGGGATGGAAGTAAAAATAGATTTTAAATTGGTCTTGGGCAACTGCTGTTTACTTTAGAGGTAGATTAAAAAAAAAAAATCTATTAATGAACACTAACAATGGCCTTGCTCCAAGTCTTTGTCAACTCAGTCCCAATTACTCCACTTTCAGTCTAGCAACATAGGGCAGCACAATCCTAGGGTCATTCCACAACCACTGAGGGAGGGACTCCAGATTCACATTGGCACAACTAGCACGGTGTGGCCCACTGCTGGGACGTAATCAAAAGTCCCTTCCTGCTTCCTGCAGCAGTAGCAGAAAGGGAGATCACAGCATTTTCTCTGGACGTCTGCAGAAGACAAGGGCCAGGCAGACCTGCAGGTGCTGTGCACTGCTGTTTTGGGGAAGTAAAGCAACTGTCTCCATCGGTGACAGCTCTGTTAGAATCATAGAATCATAGAATGGTTTGGGTTAGAAGGGACCTTTAAAGGTCATCTAGTCCAACCCCCCCTGCAATGAGCAGGGACAAAAGGGGCAATGGTCTTCTAGACGACTGTGGGCATGTTGCTTTCTGTAGCCTATTCCATGACATACTATGCCTTGCATGCTGTACAGGTCAACACAAAACCAGAGATAATACAGGATGAGATGTTGATTTCTTCTCATCTGTTCTCAGGGTGGCCCAAGATTGCTGACTGCATGGATAAATGTGCTTTAGGGACCATGTGCTCCTGAATCAGGTGGTGGTTGTGTCTGATGACACACAAAAAAGTTCGTCTGAGCACATTTGCTTATGCAAGCCTGCTGTGTTGGAAAGGCACACAGGCTGAGCAGGCTGGAGGGGCGGCAGCAGTGAAGAGGAGAAGCCAAGCAGTCAAGCTTATGGCTGCTCCTGTGCTCCCCTGCCTTGCAGAGCAGCACCAGCATAGACTCAGAGATCGAGCCCCCTGGGGTCACTGCCTTTGCCGCAGAGCCATTCCTGAACACAAGCTGGGGATCAATATCACCTTTCAGGCACAAATAAGGAACTGCTACCTCAGCTAGAAAGTCTTCAGTAATTTTGTAAGGAAAATCTTCCCAGCCAGTCAAAAGAGGGGATTGTCCCGCTGTATTCAGCATTGGTGTGGCCTCACCTTGAGCAGTGTGTGCAGTTCTTCCTCCAGAGGTTCTTCCTCCAGTAAGCCCAGCGTGTGACTCCTGTAGGACAGCTTTATGGCTTTGCCAGCTGCAATGCTGTAGTTCTGTCCCCAGGTGTGATGTAGGATGGGCAGGAGAAGCCCAAGCCCGCTCCCTGCAGCCCCGCTGCCCCTGGCCCCTGGTCTGAGCTGGGGGAGGAAGGGGCACGGACTCCCCAAGAGCTCTGAGGGATTGCTTTGGTTTGAGTGGCCCTGGGTGCTGGTGCAGCTCCCGGATTAGCCCCAGGCTGGCCTGGTGCTGGGCTTTGCCGAGTGCAGCGCCGGTGCCTGGGGCCTTTGGCTTTCCTGGGCTGGAGCCAAACCCTTCATGTCCCTGCAGGCAACCCCCGGCCCGGGTGTGGAGACAGTGACCGTGAGACTGTAGAGACAGGGCAAGGCAACTTGAAAAGATTTATTATCGAGAACAACAAACAACGTATCGTTACTAACTCCTATAATAAGGTAGTTCTACCCCTATGACGCTTACTGGCTACCTAAGATCTCTGCTATGTCCAGTC
>NW_008796212.1:537611-566239 GCF_000699145.1 Aptenodytes forsteri | reverse complement strand
AGGAAGTGGAAGACAGAAGAAATTGCTAGAAAGCCCTTTAACTTGGTCAGCCCTGAATTGGTCAGGCAGTTGGACTAGATTATCGTTGTAGGTCCCTTCCAGCTGACATAGTCTATTCTATTCTAACTATCGATGAATGGGGCCAGTTTGTTTTGCTGTAAATGAGTCCCCAGGCTGGGAGGAAGAACCCCATTTAGTCAGAACCCCAAATAAATTAAGATAGTAATAGAAGACAGAATTTTAAATAAAGAAGTGGACCCTAAAAACATCCCTAAGATCCATGCAGGATTTCAACATTATTGATAAAAATTCTTGTGGGTAAGGAGAAAATGTGTCAATTTTGTCAGAAGAGAGACAGTATTTTGGGAGACATGCAGGTCCCCCCTTGGCTAGATCTTCATGTAATGGCAATCCCCCCAGGGATCCTAATTAGGATATACCCGTCACCTCATCCTGCTGCTCTTCAGAACAGAGACAATGTCTTGCTTACAAGTAGGCATTCTTGTACCAAGATATTCTAGCATCCAGAAAAGTTTAGGGAGTCTTTTTCTCTTCTGCTCCTAGTGATAAAATACTTACCCATCTATTGCAAAAATGTTCCTATAAACTATCAGGAGAACTGAAAAGTTCTTAATAAAACCATTAGCTGTATGCTATAGACTACAGTTACTCTTCGGGGGCCAGATACAGATCTCAATTATAAGATGGAATAATTTCCTGGCAGTCAGAGGGCTTACACTGACATACAACTAATACAAGGCAGAACTTCATCATAAGGCATCATGGCCACATTAACTTTCACAATTTACGCCTGTCAAGGGGTCGGCTCTCAGCGTTTTAGGGTTTGGCCAAGAGAGAAAGAAATGCAATTGAGTGGAGGCTCTGTTTTTGAAACCAATTTCTAACTAATAAAATTTTCCCCTTCATTTTAAAACACGGTCCTCTCTTGTGCCTATATCTGATTGAATGAAATATTACTGTGCTGTGTAATATCATTGCCTAGCCCCCTGGGTCACGTAGAATGCATATTACTGCATTTGCCCACAATATGGGTACAACCTACCTCACTGCACAGCCTGGAGAGTGAATCCCAGAAGATGGGATGATGACTGGGAGAGGACTACTCTTTAAAGCTTGTCTTGTAATAAGACATGGGAATTTTGAATTCAGCCCTGGGAAAGCAGTAAGTCAAGTGAAATTCATGGTGTTGCAGCTGTTTGACACTGCAAAGGAGAGCACTGAAAGTGCCTGCCCTGATGCTAGAAAAGGGACACTGCTGCGTGTGCTAAATCCAATTCCTCTGCGGCTGATAGAGGTGCAGTGACAGCAGATTCAGGGAGATTAAGCAACATTTGCACTGGTGGTTTCTAATCCACTCCATATGCAGGAGCAAAGCGGAGTCCTCAGGGACACCCCGTCATGCACAACGCCCCTGGGACTGGCTTGCAATTGGGAATGAAGTGGGGACTATGATGGATGGTACCTGTGTGGGGAGGGTGGAAGCAACAGGTACAATATTCTGTGGGAAGCAGGGTGATGAAAAACCTGAAAGCTGGGTTCTAGGAAGGATCTGAACATTACTTTTCAAGTCATGAAAGCCTCTAATTATGGAGACCACTAACAATTTGTTTTCCAAAACTGTAATGCTAAGGGGTCCTTTCCCTCAAAGCCTAATTCTGTATTCATGATGCCAAATCTAAGTTAATACTTTAGCCCAGCCTGAATGAAACAACTTGTTTTCTGGTGAAGTTCAATCTGAGTCAGGACTTTTTATCCTGAAAACAGAGATATGTGAGTAAATGTACCTAATTTTAAGGTCAACTTTGAGATTAAAAATATAACTACAAAGTGAAAAGCAATTTCAAACTGCAGAATGAAAATGGCCTATTAAAATAAAAGCAGCCTTAAAAGAGATATGTCAATATTTTCAGAATTTTCTTCTAAGATAAAATACTGATGATATCAACACAATTCTGCATAATTTTCTATCCTGATGGGACTGGACAGAATTTGCCTGTATGAAGTTTTGTCAGCTGCCTCTGCATAGCAGCCATCGTATCTTCATTGAGCCCCTTGAAAATCCAGCCATTCATTTTGATGCAAAAATGACAACTGTGCTGTTCTGAAATGCTGATGCTTAAAGGAGAAGGATGTTCCTGGTACCTGGGCCTGACAGGTGTATTTGTTATGTTTTCACGGGCTCCTGTGGGTTTGTTTGGGGGCAATACTGACAGGAAACCTGATATAGGAAAGACTTCTTCGTACACGATTGCCCCACTCAAACCGTGCTCTCTTCTACCTTGTTTACAGTGCGTCTGGGTTTTGTGGTTCTTTTTAATGTGAAACACTTCTAATGCATGAAACAGTGTTGATATGCGAGTATTGTCACTTTATGAGGTGGAAAACAGTCACTGTCACCAACAAGTGAATAATAATAGAGATGAAAAATTAGCCATGAAGATCAGGGCCTCTACATTACTGTGCTAATTATAAACATTGGCACATTCATACCTCAGAATTAATTTCTAATAGAAAATGGGCAATGCTCTGTTGCAGTTATCACTGTGGTGAGGGAGGTGCAAGCAGGGAAATCACCACCTACTGCTTTTTTAAAACAGGTGAGTAAATAAACAGGTAAATAGGAATCCTCTGCCATGATCCAGTCATCACCTTTCACTTCAGGCTGTGTCTGGAGCTAGAAACCCCTGCAGAGGGGAAACTGGGCAAAAAAACCATTTTAAGTCATCCTTTATCTATACTACTCTTGTTTCAAAGCACAGAAGTCCATACTCTGAACAGGCTGGCGGGCTGTAGATGGGGAAATGAGTGTGAGTTTCAGCTCTGCTCTTTCCATTTTCTGGCCAGGTTAAAAATCATTATTTATGAATCTGAATCAACTTTGACAAATGTTTTCAAGCAAAAGGCAGAGAGAGAGAGAGAAAGAGAAAATAATACATGAAAATTTTAAAAGTCAGTTTCTGCACTGGCAAAATGAATACTTTGCCTTGGCATGATGTTTTACTTTGATATTGACCTACATTTAACTTCTCAAAAGGTTTAAAGGGATACCTGAACTGTTTCATTTCAGTTTAAACCCAATGTACTCTCTGATCTACCAGATTGTTCTCAATGCTTTTCTCATTCCATCTAGAAGGTAGGCAACAAAACTGATGTGCTTAAGATGACTGAGGGCTTCCTCGGGGGCTTCCTCGGGGGCTGACCAAAGAACTCAGTTATTCTCACCATTCTGCTAGGTAGGGCTGGGATTCATTGCACCTAACGGTAGCTTTTAAAAATCAGGCACTTTGTTTAAATTACTTAAGCTATGCCAATAGAGGATAGAAAGAAGGCGGCGTTTCCAGAGAGTGACTGATGCATCTTCAGACTGAGTGGAAGGAGGAGTCCCCTGTGTAAGTGCTCGTTTCTCTCCGTGGACCACCAGGAGGGTTGCAAAGACCGGCCAAGCACAGACTGCCAGCTCTCGGCTGGCCATACCACGGAGAGAGCAACTTACAGGTTCTGCCTCTCTTCCTGGCTGACACCTTAAGTAACAATTTAATCATTAATTTCTTTCAGAGGTTTCTTCTTAGGACAGAACAGGAGATGGCTGAAGGCCAGGATTTGTCTTCCATAGGAACATTGTGCCTACAAGGAATTACCAGGCTCGTGTGCTAAGGGATGAAGGGCTGAGTGCAGGTCCCAGTTATCTCAACTCAATCTCCTGGATCAGAAGAATGCTACAATAATAAAAATCATAAAAATCTCTTAACCCTGAATTTGACATCATTAGTGATTTTCTAGTGAGTGATAAAAGTGAAACAAAAGAAGAGATAAAGGGCATTAATGCAGGTTTCACTTTAGCTACAGGTAATCAGACAACCCCCTTAAAGGTAATTACTGGAGCCAGATGGAAATGTTTACTTGAAAAAGCATTCTGACTAAAACTCAGGGTTCTTACTCTATTTTTTGTTTGCAAAAAAAAAAGCCTTTAGTTTCGATCAGACTTTGCCAGCATCAGCACAACTGCAGATCTCCAGAGCAGACTAAAAAGCAAAAAAAAAGAGGTTTCATTTGGAACAACAGTGGTGTCTGACTAACAGTTTTGGAAAACCTGCCTGATTCCCAGCATAGACAAGGTGGAAGTGGTGAAGGTACGCTCAGAGGGGAGGGAGAACTGGCTGCAACGGGGGACCCTGAGGAGCCCCAAATGAAAGCAGTTCCTCGGATGTGTGTGGCAAAGATTCGTGCCTCAGTCCTGGCAGAAGGGTACCCCACCAAAGGATGATGATACATTTGCTGTCAGACAAATGCTCTTTCATCATTGCATGTGATTTAAATTAATCACTTTCTCACATATCCTGAGGCAAATCTGTTCCCAACATAAGAATGGAGTCTTAAATCAGAGACTACCTGCAATAACTGACACCCTTCACTCAAACAGGGATTCAGGACATACAAGGAAGCAGTGGAGAAAAAAGAAGAGGGAATTACAGGTGAGAACGGCTGGTAGGGGTCACCAGGCTATATTAACCACTTCTGTCTGACAGTAAAACTCAAGGCATCATCATGATTTTCAGAGGCACCACAGAGCCTGTGCGCTGGGTTTCTACCTCTCCTGGTGTTAATGAAAACAACTCCATTGCACATAGATGCCAATTAATATCTGGAGGTATATCTTTTATAGTAACTGGAAAAATATGACAGCTTGGATTCAGAAGGGGAAGCATCTAATTGTCACCTGATGTAATTCTTGCATTTCCCAAACTTGCATCCATCGTGTAGACACTATGGGAAAACTGGTTGAAAACAACTGCATTTATCCTTGTTCCTGGAAACAGAAACATGATGGCAGATATCAAGAGAGATTCATTAAAACCATAAAGTTGCATTTAACCTTGCAGTTTGGCCTACTCAGAGCCAAAGGTTGGACCAGAGACCTCCAGTGGTTCCTTTCAACCTAAATAATTCAATGATTCCAAACAAAAATGTGTTGCAGTATTTTACTTAAATGCAGTTGGAACCTAACTGAGTCCATCCATGGACCCAGGGCCTTCATCATTCACCTCATATTCAGCAGCCCTTCTCTTTTATCTTGTATTTTTTTAATTCTACTTTGGTGCTGATGCTTAAGTGAGATCAAAGGGGAGTGAGAAACTCCCAGCTTCTCAGAGATACAGTATTTCCACTGCTTGCAGGCCCAGGCTGGCCTGTGGGTAGAGCGTGGACTGGAGATGTATTTCATCAGGAGGTTGTTGAGATGTAAAACTGCGGTATGATGCCTACCTGAGTCTGAGACAAGCTAGAACCTCATTCAGCAGTTCTTAGATTTAATATTCTTTAGAACTGCACAGAGAAATGTTATGTGTCTTTGTGGGGGGACTTCCGGTATTTCAAAAAATCTAATGTTTAAGGATGAAAAAAATGAGGGTTTCATGCTCCCTGTATGAGGAAAAGCAGCCCTGACTCTGGGTAACCACCTGGCTAAAACACCTCAGCCGAAAGGCCCAGGCATTACCGAAATCAGCAGATGGACTGCTCACAGGCAGTAAGGTCCAAGCATCCAGAAGGTCCAAGCACCTCGCCGCTGGGGAGCTGTGAGGTGCTCGTGGAAGGCGCTAGACCAGATGAGCAGCACTTTTCTATTGCAACAAATTGGCAGGCCCTTGCAGGCATTTAGTAAGGTGTTATTTTGGACTAGGTCCAGTACTGAAGCCCAGACTGTTTTAATCATGCAACAACAGTAAGAAAGCTATTATTCAGCACTTTGTCCAAATCTCTTCCTGGATCAGACTTTGCGGTGAAGGCGAGGAAGAGTTTGGTCCTCTACGCGTGGTGGTAATTGTAGCATATTGACACGGCTGACCGCACTGCAGCAAGTGAATCTGAAAAAATCTCCCTTTGTACTGCTCTTCCAGCAAGGCCCTTGATATTGTAAATCTCTAGGTGAGAGCTATCTCATCAGTTTGATACACTGTGTGTCTGATCCATCTGCCCTATACAAAGTCTCTGATCCTTGACCCTGATTTCCTTTCATCACTGCCTGCGCTTACAAGATAGCAGCTATCTCTTTTCAACATTGGTCTGTTACACTCCCCATAAAAGCTTTGCTTGCTAACATCTTCATATGCTGAAAGGAGACTGGAAGAAGCACCAATGACTTGCAAATGCTCTCTGTATTCTGCAAGAGCAAGACAGTCCTTTTCTTTCCCCAGGCTGCAGGAGTGCAGTTCTGAAAACGTGTCAGAGCAGGAAGCTCTCGTGGTATGAGAAGTCTGAACTTCCACAAAAAAAGCTCTCATCATTACACACTTGAGCAGATCCAGGAACAAGGAAAAACTCTGCATGAATATTCTGGCAAGTACCAGAAGGCCAAGATTGATGCTGCCTTCACCCTCCCTGGCTTCTCATCACCCGTATAATTAACACTCACCACCCCATGACAGATGGGAAATTCAGTGCAAATTTTGAATACTAAACAGGCAGGTTGGGTAGGTGTCTCCTCCTCCCCCAAACTGACCTACTTAAAGGTATTCTCTGATGACCTGGGTAAACAGGAGCTCCTTGAGTCAGAGACAGGATAATGAGGTATGTATCAACAAGCTGTATCGATCTGTACTGCCTGGGTAACCACAAAGCCCTGGTAAAAGCTTCAAATCTCCTCTCCCAGCATGCAGTGGAATCAAGATAAAACGCAAAAGGGATTGTCTGCAGACAGCATCTTCTTCGTTTTTTTAAAAGCTCTGATCAGGAATCTGCAAAAGTATTTCAAACGAAAGGAAACAGAGGTGTTCAAACCCTCCCATGAGCTGTACGATAGGAATGGAGTAAGAGGTGTGGGACAGGCTGTCAACTTATGTACAAAGTCCTTGTCTTTAGTGCAGGAGGGGAAATTTCAGGAAGAAGAATGTTTACCAGGTGGAATAGGCTCAGCAGGCGTGCAGTGGCCCAGATGGCAGCACAGAGCTCCTGTGCAGGTTTTGGATCCAAGCCATGAAACAGAGGGCTTCAGGGCGGCAGCACTGGCAGGCAACTTTGGCCAGCTTTCACTTTCTATTTTTTTCCAGCTGTTTATTCTTCTGCAAACATTTCAGACCAATGCTAAGATCTAAACAGATTTTAAAGTGTAGAAACCTACAGGTGAGTTGATCTTAGAGTCTTTCGAAGTGGTCTGTAGGAAAGAACAACAAAAACCAGTATTTGGAAACTATAGCAAGAGAGATGAGAAAGAGGCCATAACACATTAGCAGTGTGAATGATCAGCCACTAAAACAAACAGTGGAAGATTCTCCATCTTTGTCAGTTTCAAATGAAAATGTGGCAATTATCTGGAAGATGCTAGTCAAGCATCTGTCAGGTGTCCATCATTTGGCCCAAAATAGAGCTATACAAGAGATCAGACTTATCTCAAAGCCTATGTTACCATCACTACTTGATTTCAGTCTGTCTGGGAACTTACAAGGTCTGCAAGCAAGAATCTCTGAGCAATTTTGAAGACACAAAAACATATGAATAGGGAATCAACTCACAGTTCTCCAGGCCCAGTCCCTCCATATGGGTTGTTCATGTGGGGCCCAGACCTTTTCTGCAAGCTGTGTCCTAGTGCCATCATGACTGAAAATGACAAAGCGTCAAGACTAAATCAAGCTGTTACTGCTCCTCCAAGACATATTTTTACCCTTGGATTTGAATTTTTGTGTAGCCGCAGCAAACCATATGAAACGTCTAACAGATGTGAACTTATCAGGGTTCCAGCATTCTTCATGGAATATGTCCCTTTGTACAAATTACAAAATGTTCCATCTGTGCTAACTGCATTGAAATGTCAGCCCCACGGTTGGGGTAAGCCTAGCAGAATTTGTGTTTAAAAATTTTGCAAGTATATTAGATTAGCAATTATCCTGTTCTGGTTTTAAATTCTAATTTCACCTTTTTTCTTATTGCAGGATGCAATATTCATGTACTGTTAAATCAAATACTCCATTAACAGCACCAGAGATAAATATTGAATTAATGGAATAATGCAGGTTAATAGTAGATTCATAGGATAATGCTGGAGAACACTGTGTATGAATTATGCTAGCAGCTGAATCACTGACCCTCGCTGTGCTCTGACTGCAGGTACAATAAAAATAGCCAAAAAATGCTAAGCTATCTGAGATTTAAATATTTACTGGGAGTAGGTAATAGGTCATGGATGTGGACAGATGCTTAGATGAATCTAGGACAAGCCATAAGCACTGAATTTTTCAGGCTCTCCCTTCCTGCTGAGAAGTCACAGAATCCAATGTTTGCTGCTGCTGAATAAACGCTCATTTTCCACCCCAGAATCGAATCCAATGTTTGCTGCTGCTGAATAAATGCTCATTTTCCACCCCAGAATCCTCCGTCTCCTTCAGCCCTGTCCAGGGCCGAGGCACTGGGTTCGTAGTTCCTCACAAAGGCATCTCATTAAGGCCGCGTGAACCTCTACAAAGCGGCTGCCAATCAATAAAACAATCTTTTTAGCAAAAAAATAGCAACCCACAAATCCCCTTCAGAAACGGCCCGAAGCAAAGCCCGGCACGGCCCCGCGATTGCCGGCTGGAGCAGAGCTCTCATTGACTTCTGTGCGGGGGGATCCCAACCCGTGCTAAGGAGGGCCGGAGCAGAGGCTGGCCTGCGGGCTCTGAGCATGACTGACGTGCCAGACTGATTTAATTTCCTGCTCCGACCCGCCAGACCTCCCCAGCCCATCCACTTTCTGGGGCTGAGCGGCTGGACAGACATAGCCCACCTCCGATGTGCTGGCTTACTAACTGGGCAGCATCAGAAGCGGTGCGAGGGACTGTCCCCTTCCGCCTGTGACAAAACCCGAGGGCAGGCGGGGTCCACCACCAAATGAGTGGGAAGGGCAAGAAGCCTGACAGGACGTGTTTTTAAACTGTCCCCATGGCTCTGTCCTTAATTTTCTTTTTTGACAAGTCTGTCTAGTCAGTTGACTGTATTTTTATGCTTGGCTTCATGAATATTTCAAGTAGGAAACTCATCCTGAATTTGTTTCTTTTTTGTCTTTTCTTCCAGGAAATGTATGTGTGCAAACTCCCCCTAATTTATGTAAATACGGAGGCGGAAGAGTTTCACTTCATTGTTACAAATTAAAAGTTCCCTGACATTTCCAATTAGCTGGAGAGAAAAGCAACACAACTATAAATATATCACAAAGTGGCAAGTCTGCTCTGGCATAAACAGCACGCTCCCATCGCGACACCGAACGGTGAGGCTCCGAGGTGTGCTTGTTGCAGCGGAGATTAATGGCGTGGTGGCCCATTGCCCTGGGAAGGTATTAGAGAATTTGTGGCAGGGGAGGGCTGAAAATTTGGGCACAAGGGCAAGGAAACTGCCATTAGGGCGAAACCAAACTCAGTGTTACCCCTCTTGGCTGATCTGAAGCTTAAGCTGGAGAGAGGAGTATGTTTAGTATATCAGCATGGTGATGTTTGACAGGGTCCTGGCTCTGCAAGACAAAGTTGATGAAATGCCTTTTCCTGTGACCTGCAAAGCTGCTGCGGTCAGGGTCAAGCTCACTGCAAACATCTCTGCCCAAAACGCATAGAGTGAGACAGGCAACTGCACTGAAGCGAAGGAATGGAGGCCGGTGGGTGGTGTCCTGAAATGAGGGCAGAAAAAGGACCACTGCCTTCCCACAGGATCCCACCACCCCCGATTTATCCCTTCCTTGAAATCCCATCTGGTCTGGACTAGGGGGCCCCAGAAAAGGGTAGAAAGATGGAAAAGTCTCCTTTGCCCTATGGTCTCTCCGTACAGGAACCTGTCCTTAGCATACAGGCACTGCGGGGTGGTGTACGCTGCAGTTCTCCCTCTGCTCTCTTGCCTGAGTGTCTTCTACACGAGGTCTACCCATGTCGTCTGACTCTGAGAAGCACAGCTATGGCTGGGGGGGTCAAAGTGAGGCAACAAGCACAGGCCTTCAGGTGAGTGGTGTAAATCTAAGCTTGTATGATGGTTTTGACTGCATTTAGACTTTTTGAGGTGGTAATGTGAAACATCTCATGCCCGGTTGCCCGGCTTGGAGGTCTCTCTGGCTTCCCCTGGGCATTAGGATGCCTAGGAATGGGCATTGCAATGCTTGGCATCCCCCACCAATGCTCCTTCAAATGCAATACAGCCATGTTAATGTTCAGAGGAGTTAATGCTCGTGCTGCCTCCCAGGTCGTTTCGCAGCAAAGGGCACCCTGGCTTCTGGTGGTGGATGTCTAAAATTCCAGCGGCATCATTTCCCATTTTACAAATCCATCAGGCTGCAGACACAGTCGGGTACAATGTGTTCAGACATCCAGTGCAAGGAAAACTAATAATAATACTGATGCTTTTTATTGGCTTCACACACCATAGCTTGTACTTCTTCTCCCCAGGGCCAGATAAAAGTTTTGTGTTGTTGTTTAAGAAAAAGCCCATTTTGGCACCACAGTTGGCACAATTATTGAGAGCTTCATTTCTTCCCCTTCCCCCCTCTTCCTCCTCTTGTAATCTTTGATAAAGAAAAAAGTGTTCTCCAAAAAAGGTATGCTAATTAACAATTAATTCTTTTATCTTATAGTGCCGAGACTGTAAGACCTCAAGATGATGTAGAATAAAATTAGTGGTAATTAGCTTTTTAGAGCATTAAATAAACAGTGACATGAACGATGGAGAATTAATGTTATGCATTTATTTTTAACAATATTTATACAGGCAGTTTTTGAACAAGGCCCTGTGGCATTAGCTTTACTAATACAGGCAAAACAGCAATGAGAAATAATTACATTTAGTCTGCATTAAGACAGCACTATGCAAATCAAAGGAATAATGAAGAGAAGCCTGTTAATAGGATTTTTGGAGACTCTATACTTGAATATAATATTTGGGCTTTGTATTCCTCTGAAGAATTCATCAGAAATTACCACCCTCCATCATGTCAAGCCACAGGCACGTGGCTCTGTATAAATATCACTGGTACGAATCAGAGCCGCCAGCCAAGGTGAAGGTTTCCAAAGCGGTGGTTTGGGCTGTGCTGTTTGCTTCAGAGAGAAGCCCCTTGCAGGAACCAGTCAGCAGAGAAGGATGCATGGCTGCATCTCCCACTGCTCCCTCCACAACCCAGCCACAGCCTTGCAAAGTGGGGCATAACTCAACTTTTCTCTCTCCAGTCCCCGTTGAAACACCTGAATGAGGTGCCCTGATTTCCAGAAGGGTTAATGCTGTCCCCTGTAAATGAAGCGTGCAGAAAGGCTTGAGATTGTGTATTTCAGCACCGACAGAACCATTTTTCTGACTGAATGTATTTATTCTTTGCTATTGCTGTTGTGGTCTTTTGGGGCACCTCTGGGAGCTGGTCTCCGCCATCTTAACATGCTCGGCGTGTGCTAACTGCCATCCAAACCACTTCATTAGTGAGCCCTCTGCATGCACATGCTTCACTTTCCAGGGTTGTTCACACAGACGAAATCTCCAGCATCTGGACATTCATAACACTGGAGCAGAAAGGGACAGAGAAAACAAAAATTTGGCTCCTAATCAGCTGAAACACCCACAGATAATCCATCTTCTGTTATCGCTCCAGCAAATGTAAGAGAAGAAAATGGGAAGATATGTAAAACCTTGTTTGTGTTACACAGTTTTACTGCTAATAGGGTGTGCTAATTAAGAAAGAAGCCTCAGCAGATGAATCCTTGAAACAGTTTTTAATTAACACTCTCTCCAAAGTCAGACTCAGAGGGCAGCAAAGGGAGCAGGGGGAAGGGTCCTCCTGGCGCTCCCCTGCCCAGCTCCCGCAGCAGGAGCCCAGAGCCGTGCCTGCCGCCCGGTCCTGCATGCTGGCTTCCAGCCTGCCTTCAAAAGCACCTGTCTTAATTAAAAGAGAAAAGGCATCGGTGACAGTCTTCAATCAGGCGTTTAATGAATAGCTGACAGGGTGCTTAATGCAATCAGTCCATTGTCGTTTCATTGAAGTGACAGCAGGATGTATATTATCATCGTAACCTCCGTTTCAGAGATCTGCCGGGGGATGCTGAAACCTCCCATCAAGGATTTGCAGGGCTCCATCGCCGCTCTCTGCTCTGTATCAGACATAAATCGCAGGGTTTGAGTCGTGCCAGGTCCATAGCCTGTGTGTGACCCACACCAGGGCAGGGACCCCCCTGAGGGACTGTGGCCATGGGTGACCCACAGTGGGAGAGGAACACCCCCGAGGGACTATGGATGTGGGTGACCAACACTTGAGTGGAGGAAAACCAGTAACAAGCCAAGAGCAGCATCAACCCTCACTGTGTACAGACTTAGATGGGGGGGGAGAGGGGTAAGTGTTTGGCTTTATCTGAGCTCTGGGGAATGGGAGGTAATGTGTTTTCTTAAGTGTTTTTTAATTGTCTTCTCTTTTTTTCCTCAATACCCAAATCAGGCATCAGAAGTTGGTGTTAATTGGCAAGAAATTAAATTAAGCAAAAATTCCCCAAGTTGAGACTGTTTTGCCTGCAGCGTGCTGCCACGGAGCATGTGCTGGGCTGTTGCTCTGTCCTCCACCCCACACAGCCCTTAGTCTTCCCGGGGCTGTCAGCTCATGTACACAGGGTGGGAGCTGGCTGTTATCACTCTATTAACCTGTTTGCCCCTTTGGTTCACATACTGGGAACATTCTTGGGCTCCTGGGTTTGCCCATGTAGATCGGATTAGAAGGTAAGGATTAAGGTCGTAATGTCTGACAGTAGTTTCTGTACATAATCACACCTTCTAAAGCTGATCACTCCTGTTTGCATTTAACTCTAGTGTAACCATCGGTCTGTGTGCTGTTGGTAGCGTTCTGAGCTCTGGGGAAGGGGAGTTAATGGTTTTTTTTAATGTTTTTTTATTTTTTTTTTTTTTTTTCCTCAATACCCAAATTAGGCATCAGAAGTTGGTGTTAATTGGCAAGAAATTAAATTAAGCAAAAATTCCCCAAGTTGAGACTGTTTTGCCTGCAGCGTGCTGCCACGGAGCATGTGCTGGGCTGTTGCTCTGTCCTCCACCCCACACAGCCCTTAGTCTTCCCGGGGCTGTCAGCTCATGTACACAGGGTGGGAGCTGGCTGTTATCACTCTATTAACCTGTTTGCCCCTTTGGTTCACATACTGGGAACATTCTTGGGCTCCTGGGTTTGCCCATGTAGATCGGATTAGAAGGTAACGATTAAGGTCGTAATGTCTGACAGTAGTTTCTGTACATAATCACACCTTCTAAAGCTGATCACTCCTGTTTGCATTTAACTCTAGTGTAACCATCGGTCTGTGTGCTGTTGGTAGCGGAAAGGATTGGGTCCAACTATCAACACCGCCCACCCACCTCCTTCAGTAACCCATCCAAAGACCATAGCAGGAACCAAGTCTGCGTTGTATCATTCCTTCTTGCAAACAGGGAAACCAAGAGTTTAAAATCAACAGAACTTTCTTGGGATGGGAAAACAGCACAGTAAGAACTCCGGGTGACTGCATTTATGTGTTAACAGTCCTCATCGAGACCTTTCTCCACTCTCCTTTTCTTGGAGGGGGAATTTTATTCCCTGATGGACAGCCTGGAAGATGATGATACTCCCCTTGCAGAGTGATTGCAAGGTAGACAATGACAGTTCAACCCCTTGCCTTGCCCTGCCAGTCTCTTGACAACACTAATGGGACTGCCAAGAGGGCAGGAGAGTGTTATGTTCTCTCCACAGTCCATTCAAAGCCAGCCTTCCAGCGGAGACAGCCCCAGAGTCCTAGTTAGGCTTTAGTGGTTGTGATGACTATGGTGTGGCTGCTTGTCCTTTATCTTCAGACCCACTTGTCTCACTCTATCTGGATCATTCGGTGGAGGTAATTACAATCCTGTGACCTGTTAGGCTCTTGGGAGATAAAAAGACCCATTCCTTCCAACAAGATAGAGGTCACAAAACACTCAAATCTTGTTCATTTATGGGACCATTCAGGGAAACAGAGCTGTAGGTGAGGCTCAGAGATATCACAAATAGAAATCAGACAGCAAAAACAGGCAGGCAGACAAGCCTTTGCAATGTCCTCTTCTTGGAAGAAATGCTGAGCGATTCACTGGGTGCCACTTAGGTCCTTGAACTGAATCAACTCTGTATTTTTTTTACAGCCTCCTGAGGAAGAGGAATTAAAATGGTGTGCCCAGTACTGATCTTGAACAGCCATATTCAACAATATCGGATACAAGTTGCTGTAGAGAGGAGACCAAAAACCACTGTGCAAGCTCCAAAACACACAAGAAACCACCTCCCACCTGCAGGTGAGTCAGACTGAAATACTGATCCAGAGAGGAAAATGTTTCCTGAGCCCACCTTCCCCGATCCCTTTCTGCAAAATTTTTTAATTTCCCTTACTGCATTTTTCTGATATACTCTTTCTTTCTTCCTGCGTATTTAAGTTTACTTCCTATCTCCCACCTGCAGCTGAGCAGCTGCACTTCTGCCAAGATCACACATAAAACAAAATTAGGAAAGGAGAGATCAGCTAATAAGCAGTTGCTATTCATTATGGGAAATTACAGCTTTCGTGTCTTCATAGAGTAAACGCCTGTCAGCTCCAAACCAGAGACCTGTTGCATCTAAATACCTGGCTTAAGTGGGTGGATAGGCTTAAATGCACTCCAAATCATTCCTGTTTTTAGCAGAAATTGCTGCTGCTGTCCTGGGTGTCTGGGGACAGACATGAGTGGTACGTGGAAGGTGAACAGGACATGCTCTCCTCCGCTCTGTTTGCTTCCCCTGTGTCCTGCAGTGCCTGGGCATTGAACCTCGTATGGCAGCACCAAAAAGTGACTTTCTCTAGACCACCGCAGCATATTCACCAGTGAACAGCAAACACCTTGAGGTCCGTCCTCATCCAGGTGAGCAAAATTTTCATTGCAGAGGTGGAAGATGGCCACTGAATGAAAGACAGTGGGCAGCTGCTGGAAGATGCACTGCCTTTCTAAGGCTGAATGCGCATGCTGCTAGTAATAGCTCTGGCAGCGGCGTGCCTGTCACTAGGCTTTGGTATGTGTTACAAAGGACATCCCCTTTTACAGGCATGGGAAATGGAGGCAAAAGGCACATGAAGTCAACCTGAGAACAGTAGATTAGGGAAAAATGAGTGTTGAAACCCAGGCCCCGGAGTCCCACTCTATGTCCAAGCACTAAAAGGGCTTTGCCATCCCTGCCTCTGTCATTTATTACCAGCGTATTGTTTTCCTGCAAGAGAGTCCTATTTCAGAAGAATCATCCATCTAAAGACCATCACCTCTTTTGGGGCCTCCCAGGCCCACTATCCATCCTAATTCAGAAGTTACATTCTGGCAGGCCAAGACGATGCTTTCCACGGACCTGTTCAAAGCTAAGGGAGGAGTGCTGGCATGGTTGTATGCCCCATGAGCACTTGAGGTCTAAGGTTTATTTAGGACACTTGTGCCTTGTGTCCTGTACCATTCCATGTGAGAGGAGGGCAATGTCCAATTTATATGGTCAAACTTGCATTGCTTGCAATATTCCACCCTCCATCGCAGTTTACATCGAGCTGCTCTGTAAGAGGGGGATGGAAACTGTCACCTTGTCAGGGTATTTTTTCTGCCCTCTTGTAACAAAAGAGCTTTTGAATGTCAGAGCTTTTGAATGTCTCTTGTAAGAATTTCATAAGCAGAGCAATGTTGTTGGCCCATTTTACAAAGAGGAAGACACCTGTGGAGAGCTGGGGAAAATCATTGTTTTGGGTGTTTGGATGTCACATCTAGCACAAAGCCTCACTGCTTTTCCACCCCTGCTTGGGATTTTTGCCAAACTGCATTTCTGGGCTTCTCAGAGTGCCTCCCCACTGGGGAGGAGTGGGTACCAGTGCTGTAGATACTCACCAGGGAACAACAGGACATAGAGTACAAATTAGATTCTAACTCCAAAGTTCATACAGCCTAGATCAGCAATGGAGCAAAATCCCAAGAGCTCCAAAGCACGCAGCTCAAATCTGGGGAGGGCTGAACACCGGGGACGTGATTTCTCCCCAGCTATAGAGCACCACCCCCACTGCAGAGATGGCTGCGGGACATGGATCCACGTACGGCATGTGATAAAAAGCCACTAGCAAGGCTTCCCGGTCTGGACGGACGCACTGCACGCCTGGCTTCCCACATAAGGCAAGGACACATGATCACAGCTTTTGGCCAGTGTCTCCTGTTCACACACTGAAGCACAAACAAACAGAACATTGTCAAAAACAAAGCCCCAAGTGACGCTGGGAAACATCAGTTGCCTCTTACATAATGTAAACCAGCCCGGCATCCCCAGGATGCCTGCCTGTATGTTTTGGAGCTTGCACAGTATTTGAGAGAGCAGACAGTGTGCTAGGAGGTGTAGCTGTTGCTATGGCTCCCTAATTACCTTCTGGGAGGTTACCATAGAGAAAAGCCCAGAGCTGTCTTTAGAAACAATAGCACTTCAACTTTGTTTACATGGACTTTTCAGTTTTTAAATAAAACTTTACATGAGCCAGAAATTGAGCCTTCAGCCCACTGCAGAGCAGGGAGGATTTTATCACTGCAGAAACCAAAAACAAATATTTCAACATTTGTTTCTCTATTTCATATTGCACTGAAACAACAATATTTTGGGAGGTGAGGTGAGTTGCTTGGTTGGCTAGATAGGGAGTTATTTGTTTTATGGGTTTTATTTTTTTCCCATTGAGAGACCAGAAAAGTTGAGAGTTGCATCTGGGAAGAGACAGTAACCACTAGGGTGTTCAGCAGAGACAGTCGCTGCTGCAAGGCTCAGTTACAGAAATGGAAAAGCTCCAACAGAAATGCATCAGCAAGGTCACACATCCAGAGCCGGACACATGACAGGCTGGCAGCAAGTGCATTTTCCTGGACCACAGAAGATACAGGTTCCAGTGCAGACGTTGAAGAGGTCCTAGGGACCCCTTAGCCTTTTGACCTCAGTCATAGTTAGCCAAAAAGAAAACAGCCTGGTCTTTGATTATGGGGCAGTCAGGCCCTGTTTTACTATTTCTCTCCAAAACGAAAGTGGTATTGTAGGTCTAAGAAATTTTTGCTTACAGAAAAGATGCATTCCCTCAAATAGCTTAGGCTTGAACAAACCCACATTTCCAAACAAGAACCTGCTCGGCAGAACCATGGCTTTGTCCAACACTGTCCACTGCTTTAGAGCTTCTTATGAGGGCGGGGGGTATATGGATCTGAGGCAATATAAAAGCTGCTTGTAGTCATGACACTGCAGAGTGGCTTTTTTGGTGGAAATAACTTACATTTACTGCACTAAAAATACTTTTGTATTGCACAAGGGGTATAAACAGTTGTAGCACTTAGAAGGGAGAGCCAGCTCCCACCAGCAGTCCCTTGGTAATGGGTGGGTTCATTGTGCAGGTCATTAGGTAGGAAGGGAATTGAAGATGCCGCTTGGGACCAGATGGCTGTGGTATTTTACAAAAGGCATCGTGGGATCAGTAAGCACCTCATCACCATAGTCAGAGGCTGCTTCCCCACATCACTGTACCCTTCCATGGGTTGGCAAACCTGGGCCCTGAGACTCGCCTTTCCAAAACCTGGCTGTCTAGACGGCTGGCACCAGGATAAGCTAGTCACGCAGTCTCCCTTCATTTCCACACCTCACCCACCTCAAGAGAAGGTGGCATGGGTGACCTGCTGAAAGTATTCAGATTGCACAGCAAGGGGTCTTTCTCCAATTACAAGTAGATATTTGCAGTGCAGGCCTCTCTGATGCAGATCCAGTTGGTAGAGTCAGCGCTGCCTGGGGCGCGCTTTATCTTGTCTTGAAATAGATGTCCACACTGGTTAGAAGAATTGCTCCTCACAGTGCCTGTCTCTCTTCACTGACTTTGAAAGGAGTCTGTGGGGTCTACTTCAGCTGTAGCGGAACATTTCACTGACTTCTATCTAAGTGAGATGAATCCTATCCTGAACTGGAGCGCTACCTTTAATTTTTTTAATATCTAAAGTGACTGTGTATCTTAGTGATGAGGCAAACATGGAGAATCCACCATTTGACCTCATTAACTGATCTCAGCAATACCACTGACTCTGGAAACTTTGAGGGACATAGACAGGTTTCAGCATTTTGAGAGAAGCCCGATGAGGGTGGCCACAGAGTTAGTAATGGGCTAAGGATTAAGAACTGATTCCCACAGCTTGGTACAAAAGGAAATTCAGAAAAACTCTCCTTGCTGTTGCAATGATATACATATCTTTTCACAACACTGTCAGAAAGACAGAGAATGCCATACCCACTTTTTGGCATCAATAATATAATAGTTTATTAATTCTGCAGCAGAAGTTAATTGGCTGGGGATAAATTATGAACATAGCAGGAGGCAGGGGAGGTCTGTGTTCCTCTTGCTCACAATAAATGAAATTGAGTATTATTAATACATAGCAAGATTAAAGCAATTTCCATCTGATTCATGGCTCCTGCTTTCTCTAAAGACAAGTGAGGCGGACAGAATTGTCTGTTTCTGCTTTCAAGTCTCAAGTATTTCCATCACATTTGCACTTGCTTTCTGTCCTAATGAAGAGAGGACAAACAGTTTCTGCTACCACCTAAACCCAGCCATAGGTGGTCAGAAAAGCAGGAAATCCACTCAGCAATTGTGGCGTTGTTTTGTGAAAATTTGATATAACATTTTATCTTAGTTGATCCATCTTTATCAAAAGATAAATAATAAGTTAAAATTTCTCGTCTTAGCTTTTTATATGATCTAAAATAAAAAAAAAAAAAAAGGAAAAAAGCCCTCAAAACAAATCAAGCTGACTTAACGACTGCTAGTGAATAAGAGTACTGGTGCTGTTTTACACTGTGTGCTGGCATTGAAATGCTAAATAACCTGGAGACAAGCGACAAGTCCAAGATGCCCTACTAGGAGAGGTCATTAGCCCTTTTCAGAAATGACAGAAGCCATTCAGTTTGCAAACAAGCTAGAAAAGTTGGAAAGCAGAAGACCAAGGAGATCACAGGGCAAGCCAACAAACAACCGCAGGGTCCCCTCTGCTGAAAGGAATGCATCATATGGAGAGGGACCTTCCCTAAAAAGGGGCAAAGACAGCAGAAGAGAAAGACTGTTTTTTCAACATTGGAAAAATGACAAGTTATTCAGGCTTCCCAGAATAATCCATGTCTTCTAGAGCAGAGGAGGTAGTGGGGGACGACCTGCAGATGGAAGCAGATGTGAGGATAGAAGGGACTGCTGGTGATTCAGCTAGGTCAATGGTCCTTTTCACCTGGGTTTGAAACTAATGCATTCATTTTGCTCATTATTTGAGAGATATTACGGACATATTGCCACGAATTAGGTGGCCCTGGCTTGGAGAGTGTGGTAATGTCTCCCTCTAGTAGCTGCCCCTGGCAACAAAAATTGCCTCCAACTTGCTGTTTTCAAATAAGTGCATTTTCCATTACCCCATAAATAGAGAACACTGGCTTTCACCCTGAGGATATTTGGTTTGATTCATACTGTCTATACATCTCCTGTATGGCTCACTGCACCAATGTATCTCTGACTGCAGTGCATAATAATGCATAGCAGTAGTCTGGCCGCTGAAGGAAAAATGTACGTTGTGTGAGAGCAACAAGGATCCAGCTCCATCTGTCCTGAGCTTACTGTTATCATTTACATAAGTAAACATGGGAACGAGGGAAATGTGAGTCATTCCACTCTGATTCAGAAGCATTTTACACCCTGTCTGCATGAATCCAACTGCCCCAAAAGAGCGTCAGACAACAGAAGATCTACCAACCAGCCCACCAGCTATACAAATGCGTATGTCAGGCTCTTTCCATGTACTTTTTGTAATACTTCACCCCAATTTCCTTTTCATACCTCTGCAATGACTGGGTGCTCAAAAGCTAGTCATTTTTTTCCCTCAATGATACCAATTGTTCTAATAGAAGCTATTACCTCCCCCTGCAAACCTTGTCTCCATGGAATCCTTAGACCATCACGGTCAAAGCACCACTACCATTTTCCTCTCTTGCACATCCGTCTCATTAACGCTCTTCCATCATTCAGGTGCATCACCACATTGGCCTCCAGGAGACTTCCAACAGCCCTTATCTGCAGACCTGTCTGCCCCCACTTTCTGCAGGCTCATACTGTGTATCATTCACTGTCACATTTCTTTCCTCAATAGCCCATGAAAAGAGTCAGATGTATGACCTTTTTTACACTAGCGCATGCAAGAGTCCGCTCCCATACCTGCAGTCTCTAACTTTCCCTCTATACCCCCCCCGCCTTCCCCCCTGGATTTCACAAGGTCCCTTGGTGGCCTGTCACATGCCCAGAGGGAAGTGAGCAGGCTGTAGTCTCTACACCAAGGGGACCCAGGTGCGGCAACATTTCTTTGGTTTTGCACTTTTCTTTAATCTCATACCAGCAAAGAATGTGCTTTTAGACACGAGATCCAAGGTCCAACTACTGACACAGAGGAGTTGCTACAATCAAATTCAGAGACTTCTGCCCATGCTCACCACATGAGTTTGTTTTATTTTCTTCTAAAACCAGGAATCAGAGCACTCTGTTTCTCTGCAGAACTGTAAATTGAAAGTAAAGGGTATATTGAAAAGGAGCCGCTTGTACCATATAACCAGTGACCTTCCCGAAGAACTTTAATGCCTGAAACATCCTAAAATTTGTTTTGAATCAATTCAATATCACCTCAGCACAAGGCAATCTCTATATCTGAAAAAGGCTGCAAGGAGGAACAAGCTTGTCTAAGCCAGACTGGCAGTGTTGCAGGTAGGACTTTGACTACAGGAGTGTAGATACCAATTCTCCTTAATGGGATTGATTAAAAGCTTCAACTGTATTATCCTTTACATGGGGTCACTTTTATCTTGGGGCATGCTTTTTTTTTTTTTCCCCTCACAGGTGCAGGTTCATCACTTCTGCTGATGCCAACAGAAATCACACGTTCTTGCTGGCAACAGGGCCACAGAAAGTTACACAAATCCTTTTACCCTCAAGTCAAGTTGGAAATGGCTTCGTCCACAATAATGGAGTGCATGTATCAGAAAGTGCCTCCATCTGAAGAGGGTCTTGCAGTACATTGGAGAGAATCCTGTTCTGAAGAGGCCTGTGGTGATTTAGGGTGAGTCACCCTCTGCACTGCAGGTTTTTTTTACCTGTAGAAGCAGGACAAACCCCCTTTTTCCTGACCCTGTTTTCCTCTTAGCCATTTGTACTCTTTGCAACAGAGGTCCGCTCCTGCAAGTGATTTGAATCATACCTAATGCAGATCTGGGTCTTCCCAGCATCTCCACCCTCCAAGAGCAAGCAGGACCTCTGGAGTTTTACAGCATGGACTAGTGCTCAGGTACAATTTCTCAGGCCTGACACCACTATTGCACAGTGCCCTGAATGGAAGCTCTGTCAGTCATGCTGATGCCCTGATTAACTTTCCAGCATACATAGCCAGCAACAGGGGTTTCCATAGGCCTGTACCACGTGGCTGCAAAGCGCCATGATGTACATGCCCCCTAAACTCGCTTCCCAGGAGTTGGTGGGCCCCCGAGGAGGAGCACTGGAGAGAGAGCAAAAAGCTGCAGCAGCAGGGCAGTGCACTCTTGCTGTTTCTCCCATCCCTGGGCCATGGTTGCTCCTGGTGTCAGCCACGGGTATTCTGCTCCTGCTGCCACGCTGCAGTGGAGGTATTCCCATGCTGATACTTGGATCATCTCACAGCTGCTTCGTTTCTGAGGGTATAAATTATATCCCTGGTAGGCCAGGGAGAAACTGATGCTTTGCAGCTGAACCCACTGGCTTGTCAAAGAAATCTCAAAAAAATAAAATAGGAGGAAAACATAAAAAAGGCTAGGAAACATGAGGCATGCCAGCCTCGGAGCAAGCAGCAGCTGGTGCTGGCCAGCACTGACACCGGTGAAATGAGCTGATGGCCTGAGGTCACCAGGGGTGTTGCAGGTGGACACTGCCCCGTGTCCCAGACGTCACTTATCCCAGTCACTGGGGAGCCAGCACCATCTGCAGACTCAGGCGATTGCTGTAAGAGCAGCCCATGGCAGCGAAAGGGCTGTGCTGAGAGCCTGAGCTGCAATCTGGAGCAAACTCACCTCCACTTTGGTGCTGACAAGATTTTGGTTTGTGCTTGTCAGCAGAGGCATCATGCTAAAACAGCCCAGGAGCCTGGACACCTTCTCCTGCCCTTAGCTTGTGCTCAGGACTCAGTGGGCCAGCAGTGCGTGAAAGCCTGGGCCAAGGCTGCTGATGCTGGACTCCCAGCCCAATACCCTATCAATTACATTGGCTATGACAAGAATTTGAAAATTTGAAACTGCTTCTTACTGGTCCCAGCTGGGCAACTATACCCCGTGAGGAATTAATGGCTGTATTGGTTGTCTGAGTTCCTGGGAATGACTGATCCCTGATGTCAGCCACCAGTCACCAAGAGGAGCATCACTGGAAACCCAGCTGAGACCCAGCTCCTACAATTTTCCCCTGCAAAGACATCCTCATTTTATCCATTTCCCTTGCAACAAACTGAAGCTGGTTTTCCTCCTCTGCCAGGGAACGTTAGGAGATCTTTGATTTCTGACCTTGCCCCTGCCTAGATGATTTGCTCTTCCCTCGTATTTCCTGACAGCTTCTTCTTTGCGAGTCTGCTTCTGCCCTAGGCTGCATTCTCCCCTCGGGCACCTCAGCACTTTGGTGTTGAGAGGTGACGGGTTAGGAATCGCTGATGATTAAACAGATGACTACGAACGCTTCTCTTTCCTTGTCCTTTCCCTAGGTACCCTGATTGCTACCATTCTCACGAGCCAGGCCTCCTCCATTCGAAGTCAGGCCCGAACTCTGTGTGATGGATCACCCCCCCGGGCAGCTAAACAAAGTCCTCCATTAGCTGCCAGAGCCCGGGCAGTGGTAGCACTGTCAAATTGAGTACATGGTACCTGAGGCTACTCTACCAATAGACTTCACAAGCAGCTAGGCAGGCATGCCCTCGCGCTTAGACGATGCTCTCCGGAATGGATGATGGCAGGCGGTGCAGATGGGAGGGGGGAATTTGATTAATAAAAGAAGCAATTCTTACTCCCCCGCTCTCCTCTCATTACTGGCATTTGAAAGCCAGGATTCACATTTCTTCTGAGCTCTGGTGCTGTGTACAGATGTGAAGCTGTGTCTCTCGGGAGTGCTTCCACCAGCAGAATTCAGATGGGAGGAAATGGGCCGGCGACACCCAGCAGACAATAATCTATTGGAAAGTATCCTCTGCAGATGTGCTTCCTCTTCATCAGCACTTATTATTATCAATAAGATTCCTTCCCTTCTGCCCCACGCTAAAAAGGGACTGATATTTTATCTTGTTTTTTTCCAGAAGTATGAGACAAATGAGTGAAAGAAAAGAAAGAAAACATATCCGTTCTGGGTGGGACTGACTCCCATGCAGAAAAGATGAATGAGGCTTCTGGGTCACACTAGTTCCACTGAAGCCTAGGCACTAGCTTTGCTAGGCAACACCTATAGACCTTAGTTTTTAACTGTGACATGCCCTGTGCTGGTTTTCACCCCCTGAATAGAAGCGTAAAGCATTTTTTTCCTTCAGAAACTTCTCTCGGGGAGGTTTCAGTGCTCTCCTGAAGGTTACAGTAGCTTTGCGGACCGTTCCTTTTTAGCCAGGCAAGCCTGTGGCAGGTCTGTCATCTTTCTGCTGTGTGGCCCTTTTACCACACAGTCGTGTTTTGTCAGTGAGGCTGTGAGTTCTTCGGGCACAGCATCTCTCTCTGTCCTGTCAGAGGGCAGCACCCAGTTCATCATCACCTGAACTCAGTTGGGTCCTGAGAGGCTGATGCGCCAATTTAGGTGCTCAGCCTGCTAGAGGTGACCTCGTACTCACAGCTGGGACCTTGGGTTTTGTTGTCAGCTCTACCCGTCAGCGATGCTGTTGAGCCTTGTGACCGCTTATGCCTCTCAGTCTTCCAGATGTGAGAAAGGGATGCTGCAATGGTGGGGCGTGTAAAATGTTTTGGGGTCTACTGCAGAACAGTGCAAAAGTGGAGATGGTGCTGTCTGAAGCTGCAATGGGGTGAACTGAAACTGTGAAGGAACGCGGAGAATTGAAGATAGTCAGCATTTCGGAGGTCCTGCAGCATGAGACCTTAGTTTAGTAGAAATTCATGGTGCTAATCTTTGTAAGCAGCTGTCCTTTAGAATCTGTAAGAAGCCTTTACCCCGACTGAGCTGTGAGCAGGCTGGCTGCCAGGAGGTGTAAAAGGCAGAGGTCCACTGACCACGGGGAAACTTGGGCCATCACAGAGCTCTTCAGGAAACTAACACCTTTCCCACAGAAAATGAGGTAGGAAAACCTTTGGTTAGAAGTGTTTCAAGTGAGGGAGATTATTTTGTTATACTATATTTCATTTTTTTAAGTGGGAGGAACATGAAACTTGGGGGGGGGGGGACACAAGATGAAAAAAACCCAAAATGCAAACAGTTGGCTATGTTTCAACACATTGAAAAGATACTGTTTTTTTCTTTTCAACCTAATCTGTGAATCCCGATATTATTATTTTTTTTAAGCAAAAAACATTTTTCTGTGCTAATGTTTTGGTGTGTGGCCTTCCTCTCCACTGTCTTGCATTTACTGTATTTTTGTCTGCAAAAAAGTCTATTTTTCCAGTTCTAAAATCCCAAACAAAACATAATGTTACATTAATTTGAATCCAGAGTTATTTTCTGATGGTTCTTCTTGGAAAGTTTTTTTCTTTTTTAGTAGAGTTCAAATATTTTCAGGGAAAAACAATGTCAAAAATGCATTTTTAATAGGGAGATCTTTTATCGAAATACTTCATTGAAGAAACAGGTCTAGTGTGTTTTTATATCACTGCATCTAATTTAATGTATTAAACCTTCTGAGCACTGGCTTTCATTTAAATCACCCTTTTCCTTTATTTGATTCAGGGAGGGTTAGTGGAAAAAATCAGGTTCTTTTTCGAGGGAACAACTGCAGGAAAAGGTTTCTTTCTTGAGCAGAATGAAAAGGAGAATTTGAATGCCTTCTCCCACCCTGGGAGTTGTGGAAAAGCTTAAAAAAAACCCGAAACAAAAAAGGGCTAACCTCAAACAGTTGTTTCTGTTTGAAATAGTTTGGTTTGGTTTGTTTCCCCCCCTGAAACAATACCAAGCTTCTGGTTGCCCAGGCTACTGGGGCAGCCCTCATGTTTACAAAATACCAGGGCTGCCTCTGACTTTTGGGAGCTCCAGGAATCTGGGAAGACCATGAGGATGCCCCGTGAAGCTGGAGCTATCTGAGAGGTCCTGGAGGGGAGCGAAGGGACACTCTTGCTCCAGCTCAGAGAGATTGGAAACCCCGGGGGTGCTGGCCCCGCTGCATTCCCTTGGGTACCACGCTCCTTGCTGGGGAGAGGTCGGGCTTTAAACAGGGGTCCCCCCAGGCTCTGGGTCCACAGCCCGAGCCTTTCGCCAGGGGTTTTGCCTCCAGTGCAGCCAGCTGAGAGCCGCTCTCTGAGCTCTGGGCCATTACTCATTTCACACAGACCACCAGACATGAACTGTGCGCATCTGGGACCCTGCTTCAAGCGGTGAGAGTACGCAAGTCAGGAAAGCTGGATTTTCTTTTCCAGTCTGTCTTTGTCCTCCTCTAAATAGCTTCGCTCCTCTCCTCATCCACTCCAGTCTAAGGCGGATATTTCTACCCAAGACCAAGCGGATGATCCCTGGCAAGCTGAGCTCTAGCCTCACCACCATGTAATCCCTGCATCTGAGCCAGACACAGCTGGGTGACCTGGAGGTGAATGAGTCTGCATCTATCCCATGGTGCCAAGGAGCTCTCTCCTTAGTATTGATATTTTCCTACTTCTCGTGCTGCTTTGGAAAAACAAAACAGCAAAAAAAAATGAGCCAAGCTGCTTGATTTTGCAATCTCCATAGATGTCGGAGGCAGAGACGGCCACAGAATAAAGATATCCTGTTCAGAGGAAATAAATAAGATGTTGATTGGCAAGCTAAATCCTCCACAGTGTCGCTGCCCGTATGACTGGAATCCCAAATGAGCCAAACTGCAACATGTTTTATGCTGTTTCCGCACTCCAAATGCATTTTTCAATCTATTTCCTTAAGCCTGCAGGACTCCTGTCTCAAATTCCACTTCCCATTTCTCCACTTGGACAGAAACACTAAATACAAGCTCTCCTTAGCGACAGTACCTTTCATTTCATTTCTCAGATTTCTAAGCACATGGGAAGGGTTAGCATGTGTTAACAGAGACATTGTCATGAGATAATGGCCTGCTATTAGAGCATCTTTCTCTCTCTTTTTTTTTTTTGATGGCCGTGGGCTATCTTCCTGTGATGTGAGAAATGATGTCTTGCAGTTCCTGGACGTATTATGGGATCAGCCTTGTCACACAGCCCAATCAGTTCTCTGATCTCTCTTTCGAAAGAGAAGGAAGAAGAGCGTCCCTCTGGGACGTTGCGTGCTGGTGTGACAAAATCAGGTCGCTGAAGAGGGAGTAGGTGATCCCAGGCTGAATAAATCCTGAGACTAAAGATCAGCATCCCCAAGGAGGGCACTCTGCAAGAGCAGGTGGGGAGGTCTGCCATGGAGTCACCCTCTGCCTTTAAACGAGAGCCTGTCTCCAAGGGAAATGGAGCTACTTCTCCTCCTCTACGCAGCCTGGAGAAACAGAAAGCATCAGCCTAAGCAGATCAATGTTGAGGTCAAAGTCTAAGGATTTAGCAACTCCAGTTACAGTCTCCGCTTGCCTCTCCTTAAGGAAATAAAGCAGCTTAAATGACCTGGAAGTATTAAGTCTGAGATAAGCAGCCAGGTAGAACAAGACAGAGGAGTTGGAAAAAGGAGTGTGGACAGCAGGGGATAGCTTAGAGCTGCCACAAGGGCTGTCCACAGCCGGCTTCTGCCGGAGGAACAGCCCAGCTTCCTGCGTCGCCATCCTTGTCTGGGAACCAGCCCACCGTGGGCAAAAATGTTCTGACTGCCCCCAGAGTATGAGGTCAGGGATGGAGGTTGCCCCTGTGAAGAAAAGCGTCTGTCCAGCAAGGCATCCAACCCCTTTCCATGAGGTCTTGCTCGTGCACTGCGTTAAGGGATGCAGACGGGGAGATGAGGGGCGATCACAGCTTTCTGAGCCCTCCTGAAGTCTGAGTGGAAAGAATCTGGTTTGGGACCAAAAGCCTGCTGGCCCAGGCTTTAGGTCAGGACACAGCAGTTGCAGAGGATGCTGCAATGCCATTAATCTTCTTGCAAGGACTTCTGTGCAGCGTTGCAGAGTGATGACAGCCAGCTGGGTAACATCAGGATCCAGACAGCGGCGGCCAGACTACAGGCTTGTACGAACAGGGGCCGGGAAAGAGTCTGGAATAGAGATGTTGGGACACCGAGTTGTGTGAGTGGGAGGGGACCTCTGGAGGTCTCTGGTTCTGCACTTTGCTCAGGGCGGGGCAAACACAGAGCAGTTTGCTCAAGGCTGTGTCCAGTTGATCTCTGAACACTTCAAGTGTCCCTACCGTGATCCCCCCGTGCTGAACCTCTGATCACTGAAAATCTCACATCCATCCTTTACTCGTGGCCAGCTCATGCTGTTTGGTGTGGCCATCCTTGTTTCCTACCTCCAACATGACTCCCTGGACTTGGGGAATTCATATCACCTCTGTGCCTCCCTTTCCCTCACCTGGAGCTACCTGGTGGGCAATCAGACAACTCTGATCAACCTCAGGGTTAATTAATGCTCCCAACATGAACAGCAAGATGGGAGCAGTCGTTATTGCCAGGTCTGGCTCAGTGCAGCACCGTTTCAGGAAGGAACCAGCATCTTTTCCTTCCTGTTCCCTCCAAGAACAGGGCTGAGAAGGCAGCACAGGGGAAGAGTCCCGTCGGCCCGGTGGCGCACAGAGGATGCGGGATACGAACAGGGTGCATCAAACTGGGGCCAAGGAGAAAGCATGGCCTCGGTGCAACCTTCCTGTAGCCCCACGTTATCCACGGCTGCCGTTGATTCCCTGTTTAGTGCTGCACACCCTGCAGAGGCGCTTATTTGTTTATTTAACTTTTTTTGACGCAAAGGTTAAACAAATCAAACATTACTGATTCAGTGCAAATGACAGAAGGCTAAGTGGTGTTATCTTTAATTACTGTCAGTGTCAAGGAGAACAATCGGGCAATGGCGTGGGGGTGTAGGTCTGGTTTTGTGTGTGTGTGGATTGGGGTGAGGGGGAGTATGTGTGTGGTGGGGGGGGGGGTGGCAGGTTGTCATTTGTATTCGGATGGGGACATCTAGTGACCACGGTGACATATTGCAGGGATTGAGCATGCCGGCACTGTAACAGAGCTGGAAATCCTGGCTTGCAGCTCCCTCGCCCTCTTGGAAAGCAGCTTGTGCATTGCTGATACTGCTCCCCTCCCCTCCCCTTCACCTGCTGCTGCAAAGGGGCATCCTTCAGAGGTGGATGCTGGCTTAATCCTGCTGCCTCCAAAAGGACTGTGGGGTTTTGTGTATCTTGCCATGGTGCAGGGCTTCCTGTTGTGGTTTAACCCGGCAGGCAGCTGAACACCACACAGCCGTTCGCTCACTCCCCC
>NW_008796212.1:503705-537516 GCF_000699145.1 Aptenodytes forsteri | reverse complement strand
AATAATAATAATGATAAAAGAATATACAAAATATGTGATGCACAGTGCAATTGCTCACCACCTGCCGACCGATGCCCAGCCAGTCCCCAGCAGCGGTCACCACCCCCCGAACCAACTCCCTCCAGTTTATATGCTGAGCATGATGTCCCATGGTATGGAATATCCCTTTGGCCAGTTGGGGTCAGCTGTCCTGGCTGTGCCCCCTCCCAGCCTCTCACCGGCAGGGCATGGGAAGCTGAAAAGTCCTTGACTAGTGTAAGCACTGCTTGGCAACAACTAAAACATCAGTGTGTTATCAACATTATTCTCATCCTAAATCCAAAACACAGCACTGTACCAGCTACTAGGAAGAAAATTAACTCTATCCCAGCTGAAACCAGGACACCTCCCCAAAGCCAAGTCACCACCATGGGTTCCCTACCGGGCTTCATCCAGCGCTGTGTGGGGCAGGAGATGTGCCTTATGAGAAGAGCCTGGCACAAGCATTGGGCTCCTCTGGGTGCCCAGGGATGTACTTGGTGACAAGGGATGCCCCCGCGTGCCAGGGAGTCTGTGTTGTGTCAGCCTCCACTGAACACACCAGGGTGTAGCATGGGGAAACAGAAGGGATGAGGTCCCAATGCTCCCAGTTCAATTCATGTGGCACTGGGCAATGGCTGCTCCCAGTCCCTCTCCACCTCTGGATACATCCCGTGGTCCAAGACACTGTCAGAAAAGCCAACCTGACTCCTGCTCTGCATCTCCCTCATCTGGAGCTGTTTCTTCATTCAGCGCATGGCCAAGGCTGTGGGTGCTCACCTGGAGCCAGGTTTCCTGCAGGGTGGGTCTGCATCCGACCACCTGGCCGCATGCACGCAGCGTGGGGGCCTTTGAGCCCACCAGCTGCTCTGCTGAGGGGGCATCTCTAGCCCCTCTCTGCTGCAGCTGTTGTCCCAAATGTCCTCTGCTCGGGAAAATTCACCTGAAAAGAACAAGCACAGCTTTTTTCTTTTATTCATGCTCTAAGGCAGATAGCCTCATCCAGGCCAGGAAGCTGTATGCATTTTAAATCAAGGATCCTTTCCCTCTCACATCTATTACACTCCCTTTTACACACCCAGCCAGCTATCTCCCTATTTTCTGAGCGTCTGGTCTTCTGAAGCTTTCCAGAATAGGCTGGGCGTATGGAGAAACTGGAGGTTTTGGTAAAAAATGCGTGATGCTATAGAGTGTGAGGGTGTAACCCAGACCTGCCCTCAAAGCCCCCACTGCCCATCTGGAAGAGTACTTGGCTCTCTGAGCCTAGCCGCTTCGAGTGGCCAGCGTGGTGAGAGGAGAAGCATCCCGGTCCCCTTGGTACACCCTGGCGACCGGGAAGACACAGGCTGGATCCTGTTTCGGCCAAATTGCCACCAGCTCTCGCACCCCAACACAGCACTTGGGGATCTGCAACGTGTCGTCTCAGATGGTCCATTTTAAGCAGATGGAGTTTTGTTGGCTTAATGCCAGTCTCATCTCACCTTTCCCCCCCCTAATTCTGATTTTTTGGACAGGCCCCTGAGACATGAAAAAGACCATCTTTCTGTCGCTATCTTCTCTCTGTGAGTTTTCTCACTTTGTTCAGTTATTACTAAAAGAAAATGACCTCTGGGTTTGAGAAGTTTCCATTGCTGTCCTACATGCTAAAAAGATTGCACTTCAGTTCCAAATATACTTCCACTTCTACTATTGTATCTCTCTCTTCCCACATTTATGACTACCTTAAGTTTTCTTTTCCCCTTACACCTGCTGCTATCAAGATCTCCTACATATATATTTGAAATTAATCCTTTATTTCCCAAAGTAGCTCTTGCTATCAGCTCTAGCGGTAGCGCAAGTAATTACTTTCTTCCTATTAGTTGGTGAGACACTGTGGCTAATTTGTGGGTACACCGATAAAAACCAGAAGTGTCAGGTGATTACACTGAAGTTTGACTGCGTGAAAGGTCAGGAAGTGATTTCTCCCATGTAGGCTGTTTATTAATTTTATGCCTTTCTGAAAGGTCTAGCAACAGAGTCCCTGAGACTCTGGAGAGCCCTGGCACACGATCCCAGTGCAACCACCGCGATACCCATTCGTGTTCCTCACTGTCTGCAGAGATGCCTGTACACGTTAATTCACCAGGAGCTCTCCTGGAGAATTAACAGACAGGCTGTGCCAAGAGTTGCCGTCTGTCGACTGTGGACGGGTCTCCATCATCCAGGATGGAGAATCAGAGGTGTGTGAGTGTGCTCAGAGGTGTAGGAAGTAACGCACCTCATTGCTCAGCTGTAAAATTACCTGTGTGCCTTGTCCTTCATCTGCCTTAGGATAGCCCTGGAGAGCAAGGACTCTCCCTCCCAACCCATCCCTACATCGCCTTGTACGATGCCTCAAGCACTTTACGATGCCGCCTGCTCTGTGTCTGTGTTAGGGTTCACTTTCTCCATCCAGAGGAGAGGGATAGCAACCTGATCTCCACCGAAGAACATAGCACTACCCGAGGACAGATAACTGTTCAGCATTTATTGGTATCTCTAGTCTAATCTACGCAGTATATAATAGTGGGAATAGGCCACAAAATAGTAAAATAGCACAACAATTGTAAAACTCGCAAAAGAGTTCCTGCCATGATTGACGATTAAAAAATAAATAAATCCAAATTACTATCCGAAGTATAAAGCCACTTACAACTTATTGCCGGAGCTCTGATCCTGAGCAAGTTCATCATTAAAGGAATTACGCAGGGTAGTGTACTCTGGCTTGTTGAAGCCTTTTCCCGAGTTGAACATAAAATGACAAATAATAATTTGCACAACATAAATTTACTAGCACCTTAAACTGTCTGTTCACTGAACTACCTCAGAGGACTAAGGGAGAGGAAGCTCACTGCTTTTCACAAGGAACAGTAAATTCATACAGCCTGAGACAGGTTTCACTGCCTGATGTTGCTCGGAGAAAAATCCTAATAATAACTGGTGTGCTACCCACCCCTTCATTAGCAGCAATTACACTGTATTAGTGTTACAAATTGCTATTGAAGGATGTTACCAAGCTAGAAGCCCTCAGTTTAATTGAAAGCACTTTTTTATTTGATTACTAATGGCCCTGTGTTATAATATCAATGACCTGCATGAGAAAATTGCTTCCCCAGAGGGATCTTGTTGGTAAAAGACCTCTGCTAGAAGACAGAGCTTTCCTCCTGCCTTTGGGAGCAGCGGAGGCTTCAGTCTTTTGAGGGCATGCTCGACACCCACAGGGAGGTAAGGAATAAGTGGTCAAGGATTTTTTCCATACCCAGAGGACAGCATTTTATAAATTATTTTGCCAAAAGATCTAAGGAACTTGGGACTTGGTGGCAATGTGAAGAGAAGGACTGGTCGTATGTAGGATGATGTAATTTGCAGCAGCAAAGAGAGGGAAAAGAAGTTCCACGACTGCAGAAGGATCATTTTACAACCTCCAGCAAGGAGGCTTTCACTATAAGCCCATCACTCCACAATTTGGGACATATAAGTGTTTTTTTTCATTGTGTGCAGCATCTTTTGTTTCCAAGATAAGCATGTAATTAGCTGAAAGAAAATGCAAAGAGAGGCTCATCTAGTAGGTTTCCATCTTGCTGCCCTTGGCGATCCATTAATGAAGTCTAATTACAATGTCAAAAGCCTCTGTTCTAGCCCAGTGACTAATTGACTTTAGAGATGCAAGAGCTCTTTTGTTGTTTTAAGCCAGGAGAAGTGAGAAGGGAGGAAAAATAATTGTTAATTAGTTTAGTTCTGCTTTATCTGTAACACAAAACAAAGTATTAGTTACAGAAGCAGTTCTGTGCCTGATAATATATCTTGGCCCTCCTGCCATTGCAGAGCACTGGAAAAGCATCCTTTTCTGTTCACACCTGCAAATTATTTATGGCCCACTCCCATGTTGTGCTCCTTGCGGAGGACTTTACTGTGTGAAGTAGGTCTGGTGATGCCAAAAGGTTAGCTTGGATTGAGGTTTTCAATGAGTAAGGCCCATAGTATAGAGAAATATGAAGATTGCTACTTGGCTGATTGGTGGGATGGACGGATGGATGGATGGACAGGCAGATAAACTTTAGGAAAGATAGCTCGGGAAAGACAGATATAATGGTATGCTCTCCATAGAAACTGAAAACAAGAGCTGCTATGTCTGCATGTAGGGGCATTTCTTTGCAGCATCCAGGAGCATTGCTCTGAAACAAGGAACTTGGTGTTTTAGGAAGCCACAGTGTCTCCTCGGTCCTTCCTCAAGGTGGCTTGCAGAGGTTTGAAGGAGTAATGTTTGGTATATCCGCCCTTCACATCCCGATTTGAGTCACTAGCCCCTAGGCGTGGTCCTACCTGGATCAGCCTCCCTAGAAAGGGCTGGGGATGGTTTTGCTCCCCAAAGGCGTGAACGGTGTTGCGTCTTATGGAAGTTGTTGGATTAAACTGGCAATGGGCAAGGTAGGCTGAATGGGTGCAGTTTTCTGTGGAGGTGAAGATCCGGCCCTCACTTTACGTGAATTTATCCCATTACCAGAAAAAGTCAGCCAGACGGCTTAAACTGCAGAATGACAATAGTAATATCTTGTCATGTGGACATTTTCATGGGTGCCATGACAGGAATTAAAATCAAATCCATCTTTTAGTTCCTGAGACTATTAAATTTTACTTTCAAGGCATTTAAAGAATAAATAGGCATGTAAGAAAATTAACTACAGGAGCTCATTTCCATGATCGGCAAAGTGATTATAGCTGGGGGGGAAAAAAAAAAAAGAAAAATAATACTGTCATCATCTTATCAGATGGAAGTGAATTGCCTCTGATCAGCTGTTAGATTGAAGAGACATAGAAAAAAATGGAAAAGGAGAAAAACAGAGTAAACAGTAAGAAGTCCAGAAACATGTCAGGGAACCTGGATGTTATATTAAACCATGTCTTTCCTGAGGACCAGATGAGTACTAGGCTGTATGAACATGACAGAAACAGCAATCTTACTGGCCAAAAAGTTCTGTTTTCTTGGAAACCCTGTGTCACAAGACAGCAATTTCAACATAGCTAGAGAGTAGTAAATGAGGCTCCCAGCTACACCCATGGCTTCATCCCCACCTCATCTGGTGGGATCAGCCTGACAAGCAGTGAGGCTTCCAGCCCCTGAGTTGTGGTTTGCACAGATCCCTCTGCATTTCTCAAAGCCCAGTTGCTTCCTGGATTTTTCTCTGGCCAGGAATTGCTGTTATCTCTTTTCCTGGCTTTGTCATGGTAAAAACCCCCCTCTGACTCATCCCTGGGCATATGGTGCTGGAAGGATTTTTGAGCCCAGTCCCTTACCCAGTGAAGCTGGTAGGGACCATGGTGGGAATTGTTAAATATTTCCATCATCTTTGATGTTTTCTGGGCTACACTTGAACCCTGGTTTCAAACAGGGGGAGATAATAGGATCAACAACTCATTAAGCAACAGTGAAAAGATGATACGTAGGCTTGTTTGATCAACTACTGGATCTCCAGGTCTTCTCATCCATAACCATTGTGGATCCATTATTCCTGACTCATGGAGATGAACTATTACAGCCCTGTGTGTTCCTCCTTGTTTTCACACCTGCCTCCTGGATTGCTACTCACTTGCTTCCTCACCAGGCCTTTCCATAGCTTGTTTGTATGATGCTTTTTGTCTACATTAATTCAGGATCCTGGCTTGCAAATGCTTTTTCCTGGAATTGGCTGTAGCACTGTGCTAATATGCAACGTTGTTCAACAGCAAGGTGAGATTCTGCACTGTATCAGGAGCTCAGCTGCTGATAGTCCTTGATAGAAAGAGAAGTTGAGAACCAGAGCATGCAGAAACTTCTTGTTTTCTTTTACCGCGGAGCTTTTTCTTTCCCCATTATAATTATATTCTCTTTAAGATGGACAGTGCTTCCATGTAGCCAGGAAAAAAGATTCTTTGGATGGCAGTAGAGGAGACTTGGTTGCCCCATGTGAGGTGTTTAGAAGTTAGTTGCATAAGTCTGAAGGAGTCATTATGATCTATAAAGAGAAATAGGCTCAGGTGCTGCTTTGTCTCACTAAGAGGTGCACATTAGATAATCCTGACAAGAATGCCCTGTGGTGTCTATTTCTATTGAGAAACAAATGAGAAGCTGAAGCTTAGAGGTCTAGATTTTATATGTGTAAAATTAGACAACAGAAATCTTATCCCTAGAAGTTCGGGGGTTGGTAGGGGTTACTGTGGGATCTGGAGTGTACAAGATTTGACTGAGAGGATGAGGTTTTGCTATCAAGAATTGATTGTAGTCCTTGAGCTAATTAATGCTTGGAAATATGTTGACTCATTCCTGCAAGTCCGAGAGTACAATAAATGATTTTTGTTGTAAAAGAAGCTTTTTATTTTGAGAGAAGGGTCTCAGTTTCTCTGTGGAACTGTTTCTTCTCTTCCATTGAAATAGAAGGTTGTGACATGAGGTGGAGGCTTTCCTACTCACTAACAACACTAGAGGTGGTGTTGTCAGGCAACTACTTCAAAGCTTACACAAAGAAATAAGTTAAATTCGCTTTTAAAATTTTCAGCAAACTTTTAATATTCACCTAAAACACATCTGCTGTGGTGACATTTCTGAACAGGCCAAGTTATTCTGAAAAGCTTTTCACATAGTCTCAAGTATAAATATTTTAATACAAAAAATAAAAATAAAAACCTCTCCAAACCCACCCCCTTGTGCTCACATTCAATGGTGCACCATTGTGCCATGAATAAACATGGCCTCTTCACTCCATGGCCTAGCCAGACTACAGCTGTAGGAGACAGGCAGCATTAGATGCTTCCAGCCCACGTTGCTTTTTTGTCTTGCCAGTGCCAGGAATCCAGGAACAGAAGAAGAGTCTGAAAGGTGTTGAGATGAACTTACTGGCTTTGAAGGTGCTTAAAGATGTGGGATAAGGAAGGAGCTAGTGAGCCTCCGGTCACTGCAGTGATGAAGGCACCGCTTCCATCGGCAGCAGCTCCAGCAGCAGTTCCCTGTGTTTTAGGTGCTAATGACGTTTTGTAGCTCCAGTTGGGGATGTGGAGACCGGAGAGCTGAGGAACAGGGGCACATCTGCTGGGGTTGGTGTTAACAGTACTGCCTTGCGTTATACAGAGCCACGGCCGCTGGCTCATTGCACATTATCAGGACTTACCCAGAACAGGTCTAGCTCAGGTGCTAGTTCACTGAGACATTGTGAGAGCATTCACTGGCTAGGAAAGCTGAGCTTTTTTTCTTTTTATATTGTACAGCAGCTATAGATAAACCCAACTAGCAGCAGCATCCTATCCTATCTTGTCTGCAGCGCACACTCAGAGATCATTACTGTATTTCACCTACTTACTGACAAATGCGTCATGCTTACAATAATAAGCTGATCAGCGGCTTTGACATTTTACACTCAGCATCTGAGTTGATTTTAAGTCACTTTGACTTTTAAATTAAATTATCTCATGCATAGAAACAAAAGATGCAGAAGAACACAGCGAGGATTCACAGAACTCGTAATCAAGTACTCATTAACACACATATATATATTAAGCTTTAAATCAAAAACAAATCTTTCCAGTTTTTTTAATATATGCACTCTATACGATGCAACAAATATTAGCATGGTCTAGCTCTCAGTCACGCACAGTGCTCTGACCGTTATACAATGTCTGCTCTACTGTTATACTTCTTCCCTTTTTAAACAAATGCAGGTAGACTAGACTCTTTAAAAAAATACAAGCTGGCCATAGCACTGTGGCTGAGCTGCCCTCCTTTATAAGTGAAGGAGTTCTAGTTTTGTTATATTAGGAAGGAAGGAAATAATATTGTTTTGGGATCTTAGATGATCTTGTTCTCCAGGGCTTCGATCCTTTTTGCCACAGCTTCCAGTGAGCAAGAGTTAAGGGGAAAAAATGACAGTGCACATTAGTGATTCATCGTTCAAGTCCTCCCCTGGCTTGCAGAACCAATAATGAATGGAGCTACCTTGCTGGGAGCAGGTAGCAGAGGAATGCTGTCATCACCTACTCTGGCATTTCCAGAACTGTTCAGGTTGATGAACTTTTATTGAAGGTAGAAAATGTTCATGCATGCACACGCACTCACATGCACCTATAAATTTACTATAAAAGGAAGAGTAAAAAATGTGAGAACGACTGGAGTGTGTTTTGAGTGGTTGACAGAGAATTCCTGACCTTGAACAGTATGGGTTGCATGAAGAGTGGAGCAAGTGCTTTTCTTAGAGTTATACAGTGTGGTGCAATTTTCTGCTCTTTTCACTAATTGCTTTTCATGATGTGCCTGGGAGCGGCAACCCACTGGGTGAGAACTACTGATTTACTCTGACCTTTTGCATAACCTAAGTCCTGGATTTCACTCAATTTGAGTTAAAGAGTAGAAAATATACTGTGCAACTGACATAGTAAAGCACTGAAATGTGTGAATAAATTAGAACATTAGTTTTAAAATTATATTCTCTCCTTATTCTCAGTAATGAAAAATCTCCCTAGCCCTGTGTGAGCCCCCCCAAGGTTTCACTAATTCTCTCCCCATGAGACGTTTGAATCTTATTCACAACTTTTTTCTTTTTCTTGTTCCTCTTTCAATCACTTATTCATGGTCTTTGTGCAATATGACAGGACCCAGCATGGCAGAATGCAGTCCCACAAACTCAGTTCAGATGGGATCCAACCCTCCTCACTGGAGATGTTTGCAGCGAGCAGTTACACGAGAGTCAGTCTCTCACAACTGAGGTTTAGACAGCTGGGAGAAATTGGACCTATCCCTCTGACTATTGGACCTATCCATCTGACTTTATGCAGACCACCAACTATACAGTCAGAGGTGGTTTTCTGGAGAAGACCCTCTTTCCCTCCAGTGTTGTGGAGGAACTCAGGCAGCCAACTCAGATGTTTGCATTGCAGACATTTACCATCAGATAAAAAGAATCCTGTCCATGGAGCTTTAAAGACTGAGTGAATCAGCTGCATGTGTGCACCAGTGGTTTCGTCTGCTCACAGTCCAGTGCTAGCCACCTCTGCTCTCAGCCCTCGCATTCTGGCCTGCTTAACAGGACCTGCAGCTTGCAGAAGTAGCAGCATCATCCCATGCATGACCCATGCTTCCACAGTAGTCACGCTGGCAGCATTTAGGCATCTTTCTAAAAACTGACCTAGGTCTTGGTGCCTACAGCTCATTGCTGTCTTGCAATGGTTTGACATATTCTACTTTGGCTCTGTTGTTTCTGTTCTACTTATTCTGTGTCAGACCAGTAGCTGTGCACTCTGGTGCAGGGACTCTTCTTGTTATACACATTTATAACCCAAGTGTCTTGTTTCCCAGCTTCCTGAACACCTACCCAGCCTCCTTCCCCCACGTGTAGACTTTCCCCACTGGCCCCTCCAGAAAGCACAACCCAAGCCACTGAGTTCTGAACAAAGACAGCTTCCGAAGGATATATTTCCGCTGCAATGAATTTATGAGGTCTTCTACTTTGGTCTGAAACTTCACAATAGATTTACATTCACATGGATCTTCCTCTGTGGATCAAAGTATCAAAAAGATGGGTTAAGTGGCACAAAAAAGGATTAAATCAAAATCACTGAGACAAGTGAAACAAAGTAATTCTTATTTTCTTTATCACAAACATGAAGGAAATCAAAATATCATTCTTCCTAATTATCTGACTGATCACTTCTGGCTTTAACCTCAGATGACAAGAGAACTTCACATATTCTTGTTCTATAGGCCAGGCTCTGTGCAAAAAATGTCTTTCTTGGATTTCCAAGTTTCCTGAAAACCCACTGAGCTCTACTACTGATGCTTAAAGTTTGCCCCCAAAATTTGAATCTGACCAAATACGGTGCTCAAAACAATCTGTCTGCTACTTTTCTTCCCAATAGCATCACCATGGGGGCCATACTCTTTGCTGCTCATAAACTTTTGTGAAATAAGACTTTGGAGGCACTGTTTACCATCTGAGAGTCAAAACTTGTTTGAGCTTTGCTTCAGCACTCCATTTCTTGAGCAGGCGGAGGAATGTGCATTAATCAGTTTGCTAATCTATGTAAATAATTTACATATGTTCTTCAAGAAAAATTAGCTTAAACTGGAATAGGAGCAAAAAAGGGTACTGAGATGACTTGGAAAAGAAAGGAGATGTTTACAAGACCACACTGAGTCAGCTCAACTGCCTGGCAAACAGAAGGAGTAAATAGGAGAAGGACTTTTTAAGGGAAAGGACATCACTTGCACAAAACCGCAACAAGATTAAACCAGTCATGAGTAAACTAAAGCTGGGTATTAAGAGAAGATTTCTAGCCATCTGTTGATAAATACAAGCTGGCACTGGAAATCAAACAAATACAAATATTTCCTTTCCTTTTTTTTTTTTATACTCAATTGTTAGGTGATTTTTTTGGAAACAAGTACTTTTTCTGAAATTTATTTTTACTTTTTTTGAATGCTGAAGTCTAAATGTATTTGCTTTCTCGAAAGATATTTAAATACAATATGTTGGGGGTTTTCATATGGGTCCCATCAACTTGTTCTTGAATCGACTCCTACTTTGTAAAGCAGCCATGTCAAAGTGAGTCTCTATCTTGCAAGCCTGGCTACCAGGCTCTGCAGTCACAGGACCCTGGAGAGTGTTGTCCCTCCCAGACTTCTCCGGGAGGAAAGGAAGGTCCCATCTTTAAGAATCTGGTAAACAGGACACTTGCCCAGCATGACCCAGGACATCTGTAGTAAAGCAAGGAACCAAATCTGATTTTCCTGAGGCAAGGCCTCTAACTTCCCGAGTACTTTTTCTCTCTATTATACACTCAGGGAGAAAAACAGATGAGTCACCTACTGCTAACCCACTAATATTTACATGGATATCTCTTGGTTTTGGCACAAATAACAATGATAGAAATTGCAAAGAGAGGGAAAAATGAGATTGACATTTGGCAATGTGTATTATTTCATCCAGTTGATGCTGTAGAGCGTCTCCGCATGCCAGGAGAGCAGTGGAGGTCTCTGCATTGCGTGGGGCTATGGGGCACTCAAGAACAGCTCTACACACTCATGGGAAGTAGAGCCGAGCTAGGCAGAGCTCTCTTGGGAACTAAATGAGCCCCATCAGAGCTGCGTGCAATGTATCTTGCTGGGAACTAGAAGGAAACCCTTGCCTAGCAGGATAAAGGAGCCTGAGCACCTGGACTCGACAAGAGAGTGCCAGGTTCCTGATGAGCCTGGCAGTGTAGCTCTCAGAAGTGCTGCAAGGTATTCAATGTCTTAAATGAAGCCTGAGTGTTTGGGATTCACTGTGATCTGCCTGATCAAGCAGATGCACTGCAGAGGGCCAGTATTTCATAGGAGGCATATGATTCCTTCAAAATAAGAATCCAAAATAACCGTGGTAGTTCTTTTTTTTTAAATAGTTTTTAGACTCAGGTTATTTACAGGTCAACATTCTTTAACTTTTATGTTATTCTTTACCTCCTCTTGTCATGCCTGTGTCCCAGTCAGTCCTCTCAGCCTTTGCTTCACTAGGTGATCCAAACCTGGGCAACTTAGCATTCATGTTGCCCAAATTTAGACACCTATGAGTCATGTGGAAGATACTAGATGCTTAATTAACTTGAAATGCGTCACCCTTGTGGTGCCTGTTTGACTGTAGGAGCAGCCAGTGGTTAGCGAGCTTCAACTCAGATGTCCAATTTTGTGATGATCTTCATATTAAGCCAAATAAATCAACCCTTAGTTTCTCTTTTAAGAGCAACTCTTCTTTCCTTATGTCACTTTTGGCTATTCTCAGGACCTGGTACTGCATGAATTCATTGTTACTGAAGAGGCAGGGAGAGAAGGGGAGAAGGCTGGAGGAAAAGGGAAGGAGAAGGCAGTTTGTGAGAGGGGGAGATGGATGAGGTGTAAGGGTGGCTGTGATTCAGGTAACCACCCAAAATGTTGATGTCTCATGATCCTCCCAAGTACCCTTCAAACTCGATACAGTGAGAACAGAGAGCTGTTTGTAACAACCATTTGAAGGGGCATTTTTGTCCTTCTGCTTCCAGCCTTCAAATTCTGTGACTAAATCCCTCCTCTCCCCAATCCCCCACTCTTACCAATGCAGATTTTCATTTGCAGCTTTTTCCCGATCTTGCTGATGGTTCTGAAGTCAGCCGTGTAGAAGTAGTGCTCGGCTACTGGTTCTGAAGCAATTTCCCTCAGCTCATCCTCAACTGCGTTGCCAACTCCCACAGCAAACATCCTAAAGCCTGCAAGCAATGGGAGGCTGTCAGTTGGATAGCCGCGGAGCATCTTGCTGCTCTGGTACCAGCCCCCTGTCAGTTTGTACATCCTTGCTCACCTTCTGGACCCACAGTCTCCACACAGCTCTGCAGATGTTAACTGGGAAATTAAACCCTTTACCTTCTACTATTATAGATTTATTTCAACCAGGTCAACCAGGGTTCCAAAATATTTTTTGCAGGCAAAGACTTACTAGAATTATCCAGACAATGACCACTATCACCACAAGAACAATGTTTTGGAGATACAAGAAAGGACAGATGATCATAACACCTTGACAGGATCATGCATCCAACTAATAGGGAAGCGATAATACAGCCAAAGGAAACAGTGGAAGTTTTCAAAATAGCCTGCAGCCACCATAAATCAGCCTATGTAGTGGCAAAGTCCCCTGTGCAATGGAGACCTGTGGTTCAGCAAAATTGTAGCTGAATCTCTTTCTAAAATTGCAACTCATATAGTCTGCCACGAGCAACCCACAGCGTGAGTTAAGAACATGTCCAGGTGCCATGCTTCACTGCCAAGAGATTGATTTGCCACCTCTGGCTTAAACCTGTTTCTATTGAACTGAACTGCAGTTTTCCCATTGACTTTAATGGTGACACTAGTTAACCCCTGTTGCGAAGTATTTGTCTCTACTTGTCCATGTCTAGACACTGGTAATGCTTTCCCCTCCTCCCCTTTTTGCCTTGTCTTTCTACCTCTGGATGTATCCAATATTATTTTTTTTCAAAGTTCAACTCAAGGAACATGTTTGGAGTCTAGTTATAAGCATCTTGTTATTTATCCCACTGAAATCACTTATGAGCAGATGTTGGAGATTTCTGCGTAGGACAAGAGAGGAGGAAGAAACAAGGCATAGAGTTTTATCATCACAGAGGAATAAATTCTATAGATACTGTTTATAAAGACCTTTTGTTTTATAAGAGCTGAACATCCACATAACGTGTCAACTTGCTTTGTAAACATCAGCTTTTCATGAGCTGGTACCTGACCTTTATTACTATGTGCTAGCCCTTAGTCCCATCTAGTGGTCGAGTTCAAAGGAAGTAAAGGATTTAGTAATACATGAGCGTATTCACATGGGCTGCATCCATTTAACATAGAGATGTCAGGAGACTGGGAACTTGTTCAGCAGGTCAGCAAAGGGGCAGATCTCAAGGTATTTATACTTCACAGTGTTCAGACATATAGATATATCAATATGTAGCTACTGTGCACTTTTAATATTCCAGTAGAAGCTGAAGAAAGTTACTTATTAGTGTGTCTGGGTGTGTCTGGGACTTGGACAGGGAGTCCACAGTAACTCTCTTAATCTGTGTTTCTGCTTTGTTTATTGTTTTGTTTCTTCTTTTTCTTTTCCAGGCCTTAAGGCTGATACAGCCAAGCCACACTTGGCCCTACAACTCCCGTTATTCCCCAAGGCGCTCTCTGATGGTCGTCTTTGCCTCACTGTGAGTGCCACTGGTGCTGACCTGACTTTCATTACCAACATCAGACAAATCCTCAGCTTCTCCCTGCGATTTCCTTCACATTTGTGTGAAGCATGCTAGACCAACATGCATCCCATACCAAATGTGTGAAACTCCACCCTACCCAGTAGAGAGACCTCCAGCAGACTTAGATTAAGGACACAGAGGGGCTGTGGGAACAAAAACCAGCTACTGGCAAACCAAGATTTGTCTGAACCCCAGCCAGAGTTGCTCCAAGTTCTTTATGATCGTGCAAGGATAGTCAGGCAATATCTTGACAAAATCACTTTATAGTAACCTGTTTCTATCCTAAGTAAGAGACATCTCCAGGGAAAGACTCATACATAGGTTGATACCAAATGCAGTACCTGGTCCAAGGGAGAAACAAGCCACTGAGAATTCAGGAGACCTACCTAAGTCTTTGGCTTTCTTAGCAGCATCAGTGATGTAATCTTGTGACCGTCCATCAGTGAAGACTATGCCCACCTTGGGGACCCCAGGCCTAGCTCCATTGATGATGGAAAAGGAACTGTCAATGAGGTACTTCAGAGCCTGGCCTGTCATCGTTCCTTTCTCCATGTAGGCCATTTTCTTGACTGCTGCTTTGATGTCCTTCTTGTTCTTGAACTGCCCCAGTGGAAACTCCTGTCTGACAGAACTGGAGTACTGAACCAGGCCAACTTGGGCCTGTTTGTCTGACACCTCCAGCGAGTCCACAATTTGGTTGATGAATTTCTTTACCAGCTCAAAGTTCTCAGGCCGCACACTCTTGGAGCCATCAATCAGGAAAACGAGATCCAGAGCAGATCCTGACCCACCACTGCAAGCTGAAGCAAAATATGAAAAGAGGGGAAAAGAAGATAGCAACTAAGACCCCAATTAATTATGTAGGAAAATATAACCCTAGTGTCATTTTATCGCTAATGAAATAGGTTTAATCAATCAAAACTCAACAACAGTGAGTTGTTTTCAAACGAATGTTTTCAAAATAATTCTTGGTTATAAGTGCATGGTTTCCTTTTCTGCCTTTTCTGAACAGAACACGTCTGCCCTGTCCCAATCCTGTCCCCACCATACCACTGCAGATCACAGCTCGGCTCAGTGCAAATGAAAATCATTACATACCGCTGCAGGTCTTCCCATCGTTGTTCAGCGTGAAACCCTCTTTACAAGCACACTTGTATGCTCCTGGGGTGCTGATACAGATCTGCTCACAGTCATGGTCTCCAGTGGCACACAGGTCTGACACCACTGCAAGCAAAGGTGCAGATTAAAATCAGAGACCGTGCCAAGGCTTCTCAACCCAGAGCCTACATGGCCCATCCACAAAGCATGATATTTGTCCCATATGCTCAGCGATAACTAAACCTGTCTGCAGCAAGACAAGGCAGCAGAGGTCGTTACTCTTGGATAGTGACTGAGATACAAGAGGAAAGGAGAAATTTTCACAAGTCTCCTGACTCTAACGCACAGCCAGGACTAGAAATAATCTCCATACTGAGGGCAAAAACCATCTGTCTGTTGAGCATATCACAATATACTTCACTCTCCAAAGCTACTGGTTGAGATTTGGTTTCCAACCTACCACCTGGACTGGCCAGTACCCATTTTTTCCAGCTATGTAGTACAATTATGATTAGTGAGTTCAGCCCCATATACAGTTTTCTTTCCTGGGTGGGATTCATGTCCAAACATACTTGGAATTCCCTTCAGAGCTACTCTCACATGTGCAGCTTTCAGATTCGCTCTCTACAAACGTTTCTGCCTGCTGATCTTAACCTGGATCTGACTCCTGAGATGCTGAGCAAACAGAAGCTGCATTGCAGCTGTCTGAGCCAGCAGCGTCCAGTGACTGACAACGCTGTCACAGATACAGCAATGATGATTGAAAACACACTCAAAAGTAAACAGATCTGGGTGAAGGAATTCATTTACAAATATGAGGGAAATCCGTGCAGAAAACTGAGAGTTTCTGGTTCTATCATAATGATGGGAGGTGGCGCCAAGTCTTTCAAAGTTAAGGGGCTTCTATTCATTATTTCAAGTTATTTGTGTTCTGCTCTGCATGTATTTTGTACTTTTTCTGGCCTTCCCAATTCACATGTATGCACATTGTGCCAGCACTGGTAGACCTTTCCAGTAGATGTGTAGCTCATATAATTAGGAATATTACTAACCACGCAGATGGCTGTAACACTGGGCTCTCAGGTTGAGTCCTCTGAAGCCTACAGAGATCTTATTAGTCTAACCAGTGGCTGGATCGCCAAGGGTCTCCCTTTTTCCCATGTGTTTGTTGAGCATTATGGGAAACAGCTTGGACAGTGCTGCACAGTTCTTCCTGCTGTCAGTACCCACAAACCGTGCTTTGCAATAGCAGGTGGTGTTTGGGTACATCTCCAAGGACGGTTTTGTGCAGCTGCTTGCATAGCACGATAACAACCCACTTGGCAGTTAATATGGTGCTATTCTCTGTTAGCTATAATAATCCCTAGCACAGTGCTTCCCTCGGATGCATCTCCGAGGGATTTTACCATGGGGAGAACTTTGTCATCTGCATGTTACAAATTTGAAAAGCAAGGCACAGAAAATTTTTTTTTCTCTTTGTCTTTTTGAATGACACCAACTTCAAAAACTTCAGTGCCAGAACTTCAAAACACATTGTCAGGCCTCTCCGTCTCTGGCTGACTCCTGACTCCAGGGCAGCCAACACAAACTCCCACAAATATTAATGGCCTGGATTCCACCTTCTCAAATTTTGTCTCTATCCCCCCTTTAGCATGTAGTATTTGTTCCCCTCTTTCATGAGCTTCTGGTGCAGTGACACCTGATTATAATACATGACTCACTTTATATTCAAAATTTTCCTCCTTCCTACAAAGGAAGAAATTTTCCTTGATGAAAAGCTGCTCACCCCCATCATTTTCAGCCTGAAAGTTGAATCATGAAATTTTACACCTTTTGAAGAGATTGGTCTTGGAGAGTTTTACAGGTCCATCTGCGTGTATGTGTTTGCAATACCTTGCCATAGGCACTGTGGTGTATTGCACCTTTTAAAAAGTGTTGCCACACGTCTGTGCTTCAGCAGGATGGGCGTGCGAAACCCTCAGGCCTCTCTTGCTAAGACATAAAATGGATATTTATAGACCACCTCCTACAGTCTTGTGGGTACCTTTGAAAGTAATAAAGCTTTCTCACTCCATTCACCGGTTCATGTAGGAGTGAATATGTGCTTGTAGGATAGTCAGGCTCTTTTTATATGCTATGCAGAAAGGCATCAGACACTGCACCAGCCAGGATAGTTTCCTGCCTCACAAGGCTTGCAAAAACAACAGCATAGTCAGGCAAAGGTGGTTCAGCCTCTAGCAGGGAAGTGAAACCATCCCTTGCTCAGCTGGGAATTTGGAAGGCAATACTGGTGGGGCAAATTACAAGCCAGATTCTCAGAACTGCCCAGATAGGCTTAAACATAAGGACAATGATTTTAGCTATATAAAGACCATGTTTTCCAGGTTCTTTTTCAATGCCTCAAGGAGTACGTGGGTCATGTTTACAAACTATTCCATGCCAATGAAGTCTGGAGACTTCTCTAACTAAAACCTGAAATTCCCTAAGCAAAACCTGAAATTCTTGAAAGGCAACTTCGAAGAGCATCTGTTCCATACTGCTTCATGCTCCTGCAGACCCACGTCCTTGGAACAAGGGAGCAGATGGATGAAGGATGATCGCACATACAACTTCCATGTGGAAAGCTTACTGGCAGCCACTTGTACCTCTTGGCTAGGAACCCGGGGTTGCGGCAAGGACTTACCACAGAAAGCTTCTTGAAACTTGTGGGTCAGCTTCTCTATAACACTGTAGCTCTCCACATAGTCCACATGATCATCCAGGGGCTCACTAGCAATTTGCCGCAGCGTGTGCATGTCCACCCGGCCAACCCCGATGGCAAAGATCTCTATGCCAGCTGCTCTGGCCCTTGCTGACACATCCTGCACTCCATCCTGGGGACGTCCGTCGGTCACAACAATCGCCACCTATGCAGAGGAGGGCAGAGGCAAGGTGTATGTTTGAATGGGCGTTAATATCACTATTGCTTGTGGAACAGGCTGGGTTAGTAAAGAAGATTTCACATTTCTAAAATTAAAGAACAAGGAAGTGCCACCCCCTCCTCCCCCTCTTCCCATTCTCCCTGAGATCACACAAGCCATTCTTTTTATGTAGGGTTTGTTTCTTTCTGCACTGGAAAGGTTAAACTGTCACGGACCTGACTGATTAATTAAGGGACAACTGGTACATCTCGCCCCTAAGGAAACCAAAGTAAAGGTTATGTTCTTCATATGCAAACTAATGCTCAAGCCAAACTCAATCTTCATGAACCCCCAGCTGACACTAAGGACAACTCTGACTCAGTATGGAACTTTAAAGAATCTCAGGAAATGTAAAGAAAACATCATGAGATGAAGACTTTTCCCCATTTTATAGATGGAAAAGCTGAAGCAGAGGGAGGGGAAGAGATCTGCCTAAGGTCACAAAGTGTGTCAGTGTCTGCCATGATTTCTGATTCCTTGTTCCACAATAAATAGCAGAGGTGAAATCCTACCCCTCCTAACATCAGCATTAAATTGACAGCTGGTTTAAGTGGGAACTGGATTTCACCCTGGATTAGATGGAGCCCTGAACCAGTTGAAAACCTCCAAGAGTCCTGCTCCTGTTGCTAGATTGTCCGTTTTCCTCTTTATTTTTCTTCTGACAAGTGACATTTTCACAAAACCTTCATTTTTGTTCTTTGCTGATTCATCTGCTCCTGCCACTTTTCCTTACGACTGTTTTATTGTGACACCACTGTCAACTCCAAAGCAAATGATTGGGATATGATGCAGTATGGAGAAATATAATCAGCAGGAGCAGGTGAGCTGCTAAGCAGAAAAAACCTCCACATCACAGGCAGATACCCTCAGTAATATAGAAAGTAAAGAAACATCAAACAAAAAAGGCAAAAAAAAAATCTATCTGGCAGCAACAGTGAGTTTGAATGAGCTATCATCTGGTCATTAAGGCAGTATTTGCTATTCTCCTCCATGCCATATATGCTCTCCATTTTTCTGAAGATAAAATCAGACCCACCAGCTGCTCAGTTACGACAGTGTGATGGCTGTTTTACATCCTCAGGTGGGAGAAAATTCATCTTGGGTAAGGTCAGGAGTGGGGTTCCCTGTCCCATGCGCCCAAGGGGCCTTGGCCATGCAGATGAAGTGGCTCCTTCCCCCTCTGCCCACCCTTCAGCCGAGGGATGGCTGAATGCTGCAGTCATCTGCCCCAGAGTAATACTGCAATACTAATCTGCTGCCCCGTTCAGAGCTTTCCTTCTATACAAAATATGGGTGAACCAGGAAAAATGTAGAGCTTTTCAATCTGGCACAGGTCTGTAAGTTCAGGTGTTTATCTGCACTTCCTAAGGGCTACAAAATTAAAAATTCCTAGTAGCATCACAATTCTGTAACTGGCTGCTTCCAAGGGAAAATAAATAAATAAATTCAAGTATTTCTCTTCTGCTTGCGGCCAAAATAAGGAAAAGTGTCACCCGTGGCAGATGTCAGTGTGTGTTGTAAAGGGGAATGAATATGAAAATCAAAGATGGACCGAAAGGAGCAATCGGGTTGTTTCTGGACCAGCAGCCAAGCCAAGGAGCAGAGCCAGCCATGCAATCGTGCTTTCTGCCAGGAGAGAGAGCCCTCGACTCAGCCGCTCAGCAGCCGGCTAAGCAGCTCTGGCTTCTGCATACACGCAGCAGCTCTGAGATGGGGGCTGCCAATTAGAGCTTATCAAAAGCCAACCTGTCAGGAAACAAGATGTATTATCAAGTAGCTTCTGCGAACAACACCACCCTATGAACAGGTTTCTGTCAGTAGCTGCATATCTTTCTCTCAGTGTTTGTCACAGGATGGAGGTGTTGCATGTTCTCCTGGCATTTCTCTGTCTAAATAAAGTGATTCTCCAAGTTTAATCAGTTCCTTTGGTTCTTCACATCCAGGGTGGCATCTTCACATAGGCCTGAGCCCCAGATACGACTCAGGAGGTGTCTGGTAGCAGCATCCATGTCTGGATCTGATGGGAAAGATCTGAATAATACATCTGTGTGAAAATTACTGTAGAGCACTCAAAATTCATGTTGCTTTCTGACCTGCTGTTGAAGAAAACAAAACTTCTGGGTACAAGGAGTCTGGATCAGGCATCAGGAATTAATCAGTGAACCCATGGCTAAAATGAGCGTAACAGTAGTCAGACCAAGCACCAACCAGCCAGGGAACCTGTCTGTGACTGTGGCCAGGACCAGGTGCTTACAGAAAGAGTGTAAGAAATAGAACAAGTATGAAGTGATCTTGCTATCATACGTAGTTATCTTGATAATAGGAAATTGTGATTTTTCTTAGGATTCCCCCTCTAGACCTTTGCCCTCCCTGCCAGCCTGAGGCAATGAGTTCCAGCGTGAAAAAGACCATCCTTTTGCTTTAAACTTACCTCCAAATTATTTGCAGTCACAGGATCTCTGTAATTCTCTGTGTTATGACCTTGTCTTGTTTAAAAAGCTGAGAGTCCTGCTATGTGCCTTGTTTGGTAAAGAGCAAGAGACAAGTTGGAGGAAAGGAGCAACCGCTGCATCCTGTAGAGGCTGACACTGCTCTGCAGCGTAGGGCTTGTGCTGGACTCAGCGGGTAGCCATGTGAGAAGAATTAAGAAAGGGTGAACGCTTTTGCTGTCTCAAATAGCTGAACAGGATCTCCAGTTTTGCCCTAAGGAAACTCAGAAACTTTTGCTTTTCAAGGTCAAAACTTTTACTCATTTTAACCACCGTATTTCTTTTTCCTGTGAATTCTTAACTTTCTGGATCCTTCTTGCGTTACTTCTGTCATATAGAAAATCCCCATGTTCTCATGAGACAATTTATTCTTGGTTAACTAAGACTGCAGAGTATTCACGGGCATGTGTAGGCAATCCAGCAGCTAATAAGGTAGCTATGTCTCATTATGCAGTGTATAAGGTGAATGTTGTAACAGCACTGAAAGGGGAATCGGGCAGAAAGTTGAATAAGCCCGTGATTTTCTCAGCAATTTGACAATCTATTTGTTGTTTCTCCTAAAAAAAGATAAAAGTAATTGGGCACCCCTGTAGTTTTTGATAAAGGTATAAACAGACTTTACTCTGAGCTCCTACAGAAACAAATAGTGCTTTTCCCTGTCCTGGGGTGACATTTGCTGCACGGAGCACAGCAAGACTGAATGATCTTGTGATGCTTTGACCAGTGTCCCACACTGTAGACAATCATAGCACAGATTTTCACAAGGTCTTGCTGGATTTCTGCTGTGGGAAGGAGCAAGGACCGTGTCCAATGTTTCTGGAACCTTCACCTCCCTAAATTACTGTGTGACCTGTTCATCCTCCCAGCAGATGACGGGGTCACCTTGAGCATCATGAGGGTCACAGAAGGGAAAAGTTCGCTGGACTTCAAGGCATCGTGGGAAAAAGTAGAACAATAACCAGGAAACCAAGGAATGCAAATGTTTGTAGAGTCTCCCACCTTGGAGGTATTCAAAAGCCATCTGGACATGGTCCTGGGCAACCAGCTCTAGGTGGCCCTACTTGAGCAGGGAGGGGTTGGTCAATATGACCTCCAGAGGTTCCTTCCAACCTCAACCTTTCTGTGATTCTGTCTCTTTGACCAGATCCAAAGAGGAAGGAAAGAGGTAAAAGCCTGTAGTGATTTATTTTTTTCTTTTTTAATGCCTAGGATAAATCATTAAAAAGACCCTACTATTGTTCTGCTCTTTTAGATGTCCAGGAAATAAGGTTTCAGGCAGACAAAGCAACTTTAGAGTTCTTTGTACCACTGTCCACAGAAATATTGATGCTTTAGCCATGCTATTGCCACTAAATAAATTTGATCTTTTTTGAAGTGCTCAGATATTTAAACTAAAGGCTTGTTTGGTATATTAGCAGCTCTTACGTGTATTGAGATGACAGGAAACTGCAAGGATTGCAAGACCATGTTGAGCGAGTTTTCTGGCAGCCCAGCTGCAGAGTAGACAAGAGCAGGAAAATAGTGCACACGGAAAGGGGTTACTTAAATGGCGTGGAAGAGATTCGTTAGATAAAGATCCAGGCATTTTCATAGGCAGCTCAGTGAAAATGTCTCTTCAATCTACAGTAATGGTCAGTGCTGCGTGTAAGGTGTCAGGCTGTATTAAGGAAAAAAATAGAGACTAATACTGAAAGTATTATAATAGTATTGTATAAATCAGGACTGTGTCCCAGTCCTGACCTAAACATGGTCACCTTGTCTTAAAATAGATATTGGGGAGTTGGATAAAGACAGGAGAAAATAATGAAATATGGTGAGATGTCTGAGGGTTATGAATGGATTGGGTAGTGGTCCTAGAGGAAAGTGGATCTAAAAAGATCCTATTATTTGTTCCATTTGAAAGGTAAAGAATAAGAAAACCAGTGAAATCAATGGGAGCTGCCTTCACACAACAAGACTGGAAATCAGACCCCTCCTTTAGGATCCTTCATTCATAACCCGGGTACCATTCTAGGTGCAACGACTGGCCATAGGTTTCCTGTTTTTTGATTTCCTCCATCTATTGGGTGAGGATGTCTGCCCAACTCAGAGGTCTGAGGGCTCTGTGGGTGTTGCTGGAGCTGTGTCAGGGTTGTGCTCAGTGTGGGATCACTGGTGCCATGGAGGGCACTGGTATTATTCTTCCAGTACTGAGCTCCTTGTGTGGAAGATGGCAGATACATGGAACAGTCTTAACTCCCTTTGCTGTTCCTCTGCCGCCCTCCTTTGCTCACAGGACAAATGTTGAGAAGAGAACGGCTTCAGCCACCTTGGTGCCCCTGACTTTTTCCCTACAAGTAAATCTCCTGGACTGATGACAGTAGAAGGGATGGAGCCTGGGGAAGAGCTACCTTGAGTTGTCAGGTCCCAAAGGCCACTTAATGGCAAATTAACGACTGTCTGTGATTTCTTCTGATGTGCAGCCATGCAACAACTCCCAGGTTTTGGAAAGAGAACTTTGTGCGCTGACTGGTGCCCTTCATGCACCCTTATCCATCTCTAAAGGTGCCTAACAGCTTTGAATGGAAGTCTGATCACGAGACACATCTCAGAAGCAAATGCTATAATCATACCTCTAGCAAGAGCTGACCACCTCCAATGGAAGGAGCAGCATCCACCCCCTCCTGCATCGCTACCACATTTACTGTTACACAGTGAGCAGCTACTGCTGACACTGTAGGAGGCAGGACAAGCACATCTGAACCTCTCTCCTGCTTGGAGCTTCTGGCAGTTCTGGACATTGGAACAAGAATTAATGGAGTGAGATGAGAAATAAGCTTTTTTGCAAGGTTGTATTGGAAGTAGTAAGAAGTAAATGTCTTTTTTTGCCTATCAATACTCAACTGAAATGTTTCTGTGGTCTGGCATTCAAACTGTTGGGATTTTTTTGTGTTTTCTTTCTTATTAAACAATTTTTGCACTTCAATCAGAATAAAAATTTATGAAAAGCAGAAATAGATATTATCATCCAGACAATTCTTTTTTTTTTTTGTTTCAGTTCAGCTGTCTGGTTTTGTGCTAAAAAATACCCAAAAAACCCAAGCATTTCCCGTTACTTTTTTTCTTCTGGACAGAAGGGCACTGTTTGTGTGTGGCTATGGATGATCCTGCTTAGAGGAGACCCGCACTTCCCACTCTGCTCATGTTTTTCCACCGTAGGGTGCTCTGTCCAGGCTGAGATGGCAGAAGGGCTCTGCCTGTCACCTTCCCACCAGCTCCCCTGGAGCGGTTTCACTGGAGGAAACATCTCTTTCCCGTGCAATATCTGAAACAGCTCTTCAGTGAAGTCATCCGTGGAGAAACTGGGCAGCCCTGAGCTCTCTGAGAAATGAGTCCTTTCCAAAGCCTTTTGAGAGTGGTGGGAGCGGGCAGCATGGATCGCTGCTGCCTCTCCTGCCACTCTGCGGCAGACTTACTGCTGCTGGGAAAGCAGGGAAAAGCAAAACACACCTCGGCAGCAACAGGCAGTTGCTTAAACCTCCAGAAAATAGCAGATTTGAGCTAAAGGCTGAATCCACACTTAATCTCTTTGAAGTAGTTCAGTGAAAATAATGAGAACAATTAGTCTTGCACCTAAAGGATTTTAAAGCTCTTTACTAAAAAAAAACCAAAACAATGTAGTATTAATAATGCCTTGCAATTTTGCAATGATTTCTTTCAGTGAACCTCAAAGAATTTGACAAACAAACCAATGTTACTCCTTTTGAATAAAAAACATTGCAGTTAGGTCTTGGAGTTCCCCTGCGAGAACTGGGCTATTATATTTTGCACCAGGTGACTCCTAAGCTTGAGTAATGATGTGATCATGATGGCTCATCAAATGAGCTTCTCTCTCGGGAGCTGATTGCCAATGAGACTTAGTGAAAGTTTCTTGGAGTGTAATTTTTCTCCTGTTATTACCCTTGGTTTTCTTCCTATTGTGTCAAACTAGATTTAGGCTAAGGATACATAGAATTTTCCCTGCTGTGAATCCCGCAATGGAAGACCATATGAGGATGAATTCATTCATATTTACAAGTTGCTTATAAACAGAAGACCATATGAGGCTGAATTCATTCATATTTACAAGTTGCTTATAGTTCAACATGGTGAGGAGGTACACAAGGTATTTAATTAGATCATCCTTGTAGGTGACAGCCTCATTTTTAGGGGTATCTTTTGAATTCCAGACTAGCAGAGCCTTTAGGTTGCAGAACTTTACCAGTGCCTATTTTTCACTTTTCAGTATTATTTTTGACTTGCCATCCCTGGAAATCTTTTCCATGTTCTGCTCTGCCTTCCCTAGAGCATTACTAGCAGTGAGAGAAATGGAAAGTGACTGATGTTCCAAAAATAATGTAAACAGGAGAAAAATTCCAGGCTTCCTCACTTCAACAGCTGGGCTTTCGTCCAGCTGGTGGAAAGCTCTAGCTGCTTGCAATGCCTTTGCTTATTTTTCTGGTCCAGTCTCATAGCAGAAAGCCAGTGGAGCTATCATGGGACACAAGGGCCTAGGAAGTGTGTTCACGATTGTCAAGAATATACATTCTCTACATGCTCAGAAGAGAGTTTTCCTGATGACGGTCACTGGGCTGAGGTTTGGTTTCATTCATGGTCAAATCCAGAGAGAATGAATGAGGTATCTGGGGAATAATTTTTTAAAGACTGAGCTTCCTGGACAGGGAATATGGGTCAGTAGCAGCGATGCCCATTGCAACCACGTGTGGAATTAAGCTGACCTTATACCACAGCCTTAAATGCTAAATGGTCAGTAAAGTCTGTATACCTGGAGAGAATACCCAGAATGGAAAACTTAGCCATCAGCCAGCCTCTGAAAAACTGGAAGAGCAGTGGAGGACACCCAAACAGCGCTTTGCGTTATATCTGCAGCTGAAAGGGGCCATTTCAAAGGAAACTTTCAGAAGGTTGCCTCACTTTTTACTATGGTGGATTCTGAAGCATCTTTATTACAATATTTTGGGGAAGATGATCATTGTTCACACCTAGCAAACCTGGCTGAGATCATCATCTCATGGTGGTATGGTGTCGCAGGAACATTGGAAGCAGGGAGCCACGTCCCAAAGGACAGACACTCGAGGCAGAGGCGAGAGCTAGTGAAGCTGGATTAAATTTACCGTGACCACTTTTGGCCAGCTCTGCCCAAAAGAAAGTTGAGCTTTGTTTTCAAGAAGAGTTGGGAGGTTTCCACCTCCCAAGGGTTTGTCACCTTTGACAATTAACCCCCACTTGTCCCCACAGACTCAAAGCACAGAGAAAGTCACCTTTCCTCCTTTTCTGATTTTTCCAATCACTCCATGATGAGCCACATGAAAGAAGGAGCATCCAAGAAACAGAAAATTTCCTTACCTTATTAAAATTGGGAGACCTCACCCTGGCTCCTTCTGAGTCACTAAAAGCCCGGCTAATGGCAAACTGGATAGCCAGGCCAGTCATAGTCCCAGTGGAGAGCGGCTCTATCCTCTGCACTGCTTGCAGGAGCCCCGCTTTGTTTTGGTAGGTCTTGAGGGAGAACTCGTTCTTGACGGCACTGGCATAATTGATCACACCCACCCGGGTGGAGTTGGGGCCCACGTCCAGCCCTTCAATCACCCGGGACATGAAGACTTTGACTTTCTCAAACTCGTGTGGGCGCACGCTTCGAGAGCTGTCAATGACGAACACCAAATCGGTGGGTTTGGTTCTACACAGGGTGCCTGGAAAAGATAAGGAGGGAGGAGAAAAATAAAAGAAGAAGAAGAGAAAAGTATACTAGGAGGGAGAGGATGGTCTTCTTAGAGCAGCAGCTGAGGCTAGAGGACCTGCAAGCTTCAATCCTTTCTCTGCCTGTCTCAGAGAGGCCCAGTGAGACCACTTTAACCTAATAGTTCTAAATGTTCTTTTTCCTTTCATAGGAAAGTGTCTGTAAGAAAAGCACAGTTACTGGTTGATAACATGTACTTCTGAAGGAGCGAGCTGATGAGATACCAGCGCTGCGCTTGTGGGAGCAGGTTACCCACTTGTAACCCCAGGCCATTGCTAATGTCTACATGAAACTTAATTCGCTTATGTCAGCATGGAGGGAGGAATAAAGCTGTGAACTGAAGCCTGTGCGTGCACTTCTGCATCAAACAAAGTCTCAAAAGGAGTTACCACATTTCGGACATGGATAAGCAATCCACATGGATATTAATTAATGAGCTTTTATCTTTGTCATGCATGACCAGAAGCAGGCATGAAACTCAGCAGTTCAGATTCGGTTGTGAATCAAGATACAGATTAACTAACCAACATAGCATGAACCAGTCTCGTGTCTTTCGGCTAGTGGCACTAATAATGACATACTGTAACACAGCAAAGACCAGCGCTGTTTTATTTCTGTGAGCTGGTGAGGGAGAATAAAATAAAGAGATGTAGAACCACATAATTGATAGTTAATCTCTACAACCCCGTAGTAAGACATGAATATCCACTGTAAAAAGTAAATGGTATAAACAGGAAGCATTAGCAATGCAGAGAGCTGAGTGATTTTTTTTTTAATTTCTCATTTGCATGCTGTTTTCCATCCTAATTTTCAACTGTGGCAAAACATAAAAAGGACTGATATTTTTTATGATATTCTAAATGAATCGTCCCATTTTCCCCACCAGATCTGTAGCATTCTGTTCTTTTAATTTTTTTCTATCATTTAGCCTCTCTCTGTAGGGGCATCAAGTGCTCTGTTAATATTTGATTTCCGCAGAGAGGGACGATATAGGTTATATCGTAAAGGAGATTTCTGCGGGCAGATTTTTAAATGTGAGCTTTTGGGCCAACAAATTTGTTCCAAATTATGACATAAATATTATAGCTAGTCCTCAGTGTGAAATCTAATGGAGTTTTCAGTCTTTCAGACAGATGAAAATAAATACCCTGCGATATATCCATAAAGAATATAATCAGGTTAGTTTCCTGAGAGACACTAATGCTGAATTTGCTTCTGGCTCCCAGAAAGGTCTCTCTGAAAGATACTGTGTGTAGAAGGGGAGCAGGCAGTGGTTACTTTGTCAGATGCTCTAGTTTCCACTAAAATGCAATATAACCTTTTCCCATGTGGGTGACTTTCGCTTTACCGCCATAATTCATTGCAGAGGAAGGAAAAACTCAGTTGGCAGTCCATCTACAGTATTGCAAATCCCTTTAACAGGGGTTGGTTATGCCCATTTTACAGGTGAGAAATGAAGGTATAGAGAAAGGCTCAAATTCTTGCAATCGGTTCCTCCAGAAATAAAGCACAGATTCCCCTTTGCCACTGTAGCTAATGAATCACCTCTGGTTTTAGTGACAAACCGAGGAAGAAAAGTTGTTTTTTTTTTTTCCCCTAGGAACAGTTGGATCCAATAGAAGGTTTGAAGTATGCATGGAAGCTCTGTGATTTTGCCCTAAATAACATTTTTAACCTCTTTTTATGAGAGTGAAGAATATTTCAGGGAAATGAAGAGAAAAGAGGAGATATCAGATGGGAGCTTTGGGATTTCAGCCTGTCTGGTCACAGCCACTGTGCACACATCAGGGTCTGCAGGACAGGCCTTGGTTATCTCTAGGAGGTGACAGTCAGGCACGCTTGCTCTGAGTGGCATCTTGACTCAGCGTAGTTTATTTTAAAGTTGAATTAAACCAGAAATAAAATCCTCCTCTATTTTTAAAGATGTCCACACTTGAAGTTATTCAGGAATAGCTGAACTTCACGCACTGATTTAGCAGAAAATATCTCTTAGAGCATCTTTGCCATATTCATTAAAAGAACAGGAAACCTGCCTAGTAGCTCAGAATTAAAAGGTATTTATTTTAGAAATAGCGATTGCTCACGGTAGGGCTGAGTTGAATGACTGGTCTGTTTAGTTTCCTGACCTCAGTAGCGCTGAGCGGTTCTGCAGCAAAGATAACTCTCCCTTTCCAAATTACTAAGGAGCAACTGGTCAGTATATCAGAAAACTCCCCTTCATAAGCAACAGCTAAGACTGCAGTCACTGTCATGACTATTTTACAACTGTCAATCTGCCCAGGTCTATGCATTATGCATCATCATAAGATCATTCAAGCATTTTTAAAACCCAGCAGTAATTTTTGCCTTGGCCACCTCTCCTGCGGTGAGTTCTCCACGTTGGCTGGAGCCCCTAGCAGCATTCTGCCCTTGGCAGAGGAGAGATGCTTCCTCGCTACCAGGTGCTTGCTGACACTAATTGCAGACTAGGAGTTAGAGAGCACGCAACCTCAAAGAGCAGGCAGCTCATCGCCCATCTGGCTGCTCTACACCCCACTTGGAAAGACAAACAGAGCAGGATTTTGCTCAAGAACGGATGAAGTAAAACCTAGGAAAGGCCCATCCTCAGCAACCTGACTCAGACCTTCCTGCTCGATGAGGTTAACCAGAGCTCGAGGTCTGGCCAGCTCCTCCTTGAGCTCCCAGCAAAACCAGCCCTCTGCAGAGCTGCGGAGAGGAGAAGGTAGAGGAGAGCCCTTCTCCTGCCCGGGCCTCCTTCAACCAAAAGCAGTGAGCCCCGAGGCTGATGTTACGCTGGGGGGCTAGGGCTGACCTGATGCTACCTTTGCTGTGCCTCTGTACAGACCTCCTACTATTTCTTTAAAGCAATGCAACAGGCAGAAGCAAACACATCTCCAGGTTTTGCTGCCTTGGGAAAATATTTGAGAAAGCTCCTTTGTTCCCCTGACTGATGTTGGGTATTTCTTTTTCCTTCATCTCCTTCCCAGTCCCGAAGCAGGCTGATGGCAATGAGGTAGAGGACTGACACCATGTATCCCGCTGCTGAGCTCCCCACTTACCTCTCGGCTGCGGAGGTGCCCCGCAAACTCCATAGCTCTGGAGGAGAAGCAGCAAAGAGAGCAGCAAGGCAGAGAAAATCCTGTCCATGGCTGTGGAGGAGCCGGAGGCTGAATGCAGAGTGGCAAGCAAGAGCCTTGGCCCAGAGATATTAACCTGCCCTTCCTTGGGGAGGCATGGGGCCAGCCCCTGACACGTGTGAAGTGCCGGGGGGGGGCACCGAGGGGAGAGGGACAAGCAAGAAGGACTAGGAGAAAATATTGCACGAAGGTGGGGAGGGGGAGGATGTCCAGCCCTGCCGGCCCTCAGCCCCTCCACAATGGCTTCATTGCTCAGCGAAGGGGATGGGAAGCTATAAAGAGACCTGCAACGGCATGGTATGTGGGGAATCTGGGACCGTAACAGTGGGACCAGTGAAACCAGCCCTGGGGAACTGGGGTTAACCTGTCAATCACCAGCTCCCGTCTGCAAAGCCTGGGCTTTGCCACAGTAAGCAAACGGTCTGCGGTGTGTCAGGCTTGTGTCCTTCCTGCAGCAAAGCCCAGGGAGGGGGCGGTGGTGGGAGGGGGGGGAACGGGAATAGGGTCACACAAATCATCTCTCAGTCCCTGAGTTTGCCAAGCACAGGGCTGGAAACCAGCTTGTGGGATCAGGGGGCTTCGCTTCCTTGGCTTAATTTGCGGGCGAATGCTTGGTTGCAGGAGGAGGGGAGAGGAAGAGGAGAGCAAGGCTTGGGGAGCCACGGGGAAAAGTGTAGGACGCAGAACAAATTTCTTCCTGCAGGAAACAGTTACTTCTCTATGAGGCTGTGCCCCCTGTGCAGGAGAGCAGGGAGGGAAAGAAAGAAGTCAGTAGCCTAAACTAGATAAATAGACAAGAAAGGATAGACAGACAGATTAGAAGTTTGATTTATTTTTTACAGCGTAGCATTCAGGTCTATACACATGAGGGAGATACAGCTCCTGCCACAAAAAGCCAATAATCTAAATCAACAAATAAGACTGATGATGCTGCAAGTGAGCAGAAATCCAGTGTTTTCTTTATGTAAGAGCAGCAGGGAGATTTGGTACTAGAGTAAGATGAATTTAATGATAGGTTCATCACAAAGCAGTGCCTCTATTTTCTTTTTTTTAACTACTGCATTACACTATTGTCAGTTGATTAAAGCCCTTCTCCTCTGATGGATTAGCCTTTGCTCACCTTTCCAGCCGCACACCCTTGGAGCACTCATCCATTTAATCTTCATTGTGTTAGTGCACTGCCATGGCAAACTACCTTTAATTCAAAGTCCAGTTTCTCTTCCCTTATCCAGAGTCACTCTTTACTCCAAAAGTGCTTCAACAGAGACCGAGAGCTCCTGTGGAGAAAGGCTCTTTGATTAGGAAAAAAAGGACCTGTCCTTAGTGAAGTTGCCAGGCTCTTCTTAAATCTTTCAACATTAAAAGTGTTAATTAGAATATTAAAAGATGGCTATGTTCTCATGCAAAATCAGCATGGATTTGTCCCACTGCTATCTTCCCAGGTACACATCATCAATCACAGGCTTTCCACCATCTCTGGACCTAGCTGGAAATTTTTAACCAGAAGGAGCAAATGTTCCAGATGAGCTTTTTTTTGCTCCCATTTCACCTCTTTCTGTCATTGAGGCCCTTTTTCAAGCTTGGTGGCATCTTACTTTGGTTGTTATTTCGGAGAAGGGGCAAATGTTCCAGATGAGCTTTTTTTTTGCTCCCATTTCACCTCTTTCTGTCACTGAGGCCCTTTTCCAAGCTTGGTGGCATCTTACTTTATTTGGTTGTTATTTCAGAGCCCCTGGGGTTAAAAGGGCTACCATGCAGGATGTGAAAATTGCAGATTACGATCATGGAGTAGTATAGAAAACACATGCAGACCTTCACGTATACATGTGCATGCACAAAGAGCCCGGTGTAAAAACTTCATGTATAAATGCTTATGCCCGCGAATGGATGCATAAATATATACACGTGACCATACATGCATATAAACATGATTGCATGTATGTATTTATGTATATAAATATGTATGTGTGCACATACATGCAGACGCTCTCCTCCATGCATGCTTTTCATGGATGTGTTTGGATATGCATGGATTTAGATGAGTGGTAATACGTATAAATACCATTCACTTATATCCTTGTGTGCTTATATGCACACAGGTACGTTTGCTCCCCAAATATATAGAACAACTACACCCATACATTTACGACTACTAGGGAAAAAAGTGAAATAAAAGCATAAAATCCGTGAGATTTTACCTCCAGCCCTGTCTACGATGGGGTTTCTCCTGTTGCTCTGCCATGCATACAAGGATCTATTGGTGCAGACAGTACTTGCTTGCCATGAATAGGGATCATTCAGAGCCCTCCATAAATGAAGTCTCTATGGCTGTTCTTGCTGAGGAAAATATAAAGTTTCTCTGTGTCATTTTGCTGTTAATTAGCAAAGAAAGATAAATACATTTCAGGTGAATATTTTCACTAGCAGAGGTTGTGGCACACAAGCAACATTAAAGCTTTGAAAATAAGGCGAGAGGCAAAGGTGTGCTGGATACTATAGATCTGCATTTATACCTCTGTAAAAGCAGTGTTTATTTTAAAAATATGAAACATAATTTTTCCCCAGGCCTCCGAAAATGAAAATACTGGACTCAACATTTCAAGAGGAAAATATGCATTTAAAACTCTTCCCGAGCCTGCTTGCAACGTAAACAGACAAACCATTAACGGCTCACGCTGGCCCCAGAGCGGCCCTGTCATTCTGCAGAGCTGCTATTGTAGGCTTCATGTGTCCTGGCACAGGGAAGGTCTGCCTCTCCCTCTAACACATTCATGTCCATGTCTCCTTACGAAAAAAATGTTTGTTTTAAATACCAGATCCCCTCTTTCCTTCCGCTGCCTGATGGTCAGCAGAAGATCCTGGTCCCACCTTGCTCCTGCTGAAATCAAATGCTTCAGACTGATGGGAAATTGTTGTGTATAGCCAGGGAGTTTTTTCCCCAAACAACGGTCCCATTGTAGTATTATCTGAGTGCAGATGGAGGCGAAAAGGCATGTAGATGCTTTGTATCAAGGCAAAGAAGGGGATAATGAAAGACAACGCCTGCACCCATATGGGTTTTTCTGACCTGGGTTTCCACCCCGGTCCCTTGCTCTCCACATCTCTGCTCAGATTATGACCATCGGGACTATTCTCAGGATGGAGGTGACAAATATAAATTTTTGGAGAACTCTCCAATACATGATGGGATCATCTGCTCTGCTCCACCAGCACTATGGGTAAAAGCACTTTGCCAATGGCTGCAGCCTCCCTGCTCCCACCAGTGGATGGGCAGAGGGGCTGGAGCTGCTGGGGCCATCTTGTCATCGCTGGTGTGAGACCATGGTTGCTGATGCCCATTGTGGGCCATCTCAGATGGATGAGCTTGGCTGCACTAAGCTTGTCTGCAGCATCTGGATGTCACAGCACAGATGAAACACGTTTAACGACATGGCAGCGTGAAGCTCACCGTCAGAGTGCTTAAACTGCTGGGAGACTTCAGCGGGAAAATGATAATATTGTAAGTGCTTAGCAGGACTGGAGAGCCTTTGTACTGCCCTAACAACCGACACAGCCTAACTACAGCCAAGGCTTCTGCCTGCAGGTGAATGAGACTGACTTAAAATAAATGGCTTTCCAAAGGCAGTCAGGTCCAGCAGAAGACTCCAGCGTGAAGTCAGGAGATGCAGCTTGTCCTCCCCAACATGATCAATCGGGGAAGCATCGTCTCTGCACCCAGGCAAGAGAGAGGTTTTCCCTTGGTGGCTGGTGCCTCAAAGCTCTGTGTGATGCCCCAGACTTATTCATGGTTTGCTCACTGTGCTGCATTCTCCTTCGGATCCTCCCTTGTTTTTCTAACAACATTTTCCTGGTTTGTAAATCCCGATGCTAAAATACCACTCTGCTGGATTACCTTCATTCTTTGGATTGTCAAATCTGCCAGCCTTGGGATGGGCCAGGAAAGAGCAAAGCCCAGTTTAAGAATAAGTACTAAAAGTACTAAAAAGCAAGCACATACTAATACGGGCAGTATTACAGCTGGGAGAGGTGCTAACTTCTCATTTGTCATAAAACAAGGAAGTCTGATGGCGTAAACTATATAAATGCGGATTCTTTCTCTATCACTATATGTGTAACATTTCACAGGAATGTAGATCAGATGGGAAAAGCCAAGAAAAATGACATTTTAGTTTCAACAGTGCAGACATGCTTTGTTTTGATTTGGCATTTTACTTTTCCAATTTGTTTTGCTCAAGTTTTATTTTAAAACAGTATTTTAGTTTTATATTTACATATTACCAATAAACATACCATTATTACATTTAATATCTTAGTATAAATTTCACACTGCAACAAACCAAAATGATAAAATCAAAATGAATCAGTCCCTACGGTGCTTCCACGTAAATGACCCAGAAGAATGTGAAGGTTTTCTGTTGGAAAAAAGGAAATCAAACTTAGAATCATAGAATCATAGAATAGTTTGGGTGGGAAGGGACCTCTAAAGGTCATCTAGTCCAACCCCCCTGCCGTGGGCAGGGACATCTTCAACTAGATCAGGTT
>NW_008796212.1:489571-503305 GCF_000699145.1 Aptenodytes forsteri | reverse complement strand
CAGAGCAGAGGGGCAGAATCCCCTCCCTTGCCCTGCCGGCCACGCTGCTTTGGATGCAGCCCAGGACACGATTGGCCTTCTGGGCTGCGAGCGCACATTGCTGGCTCATGTCCAGCTTTTCATCCACCAGTACCCCCAAGTCCTTCTCGGCAGGGCTGCTCTCGACCCCTTCATCCCCCAGCCTGGATTGATACCGGGGGTTGCCCTGACCCAGGTGCAGGACCTTGCACTTGGCCTTGTTAAACCTCATGAGGTTTCACTTCAGAAATCTCAAGACCTTTCAAAATTTCCAATAGAGTTCAAGCAGAAGGCATTTAAAATATTGGATTCTTCTTTTTTTAAAAAAAAGCACAGTGTTTGTAGCCCTGGACCATAAATACTTCTTAGAAGGGATCTGGAGATGTGGCTAAGTCACTCTAGTTGAGGCAGCAGAGCGAGAATAGGGTTGGGAAGGGACAAGCAGCCAAATCCTGAGTAGTTTACTGTTGATTTTTATTTCATTCTAAACAAACCTGTCAGCTGTAGTAAACAGTTTTCTTGCCCTCCAGCTACCAGAAAGCTCCAAGGTTTAGCAAAATGCTCAGTAATTTTTTTGTCTTTTTCAGGCTTCCTTTGATGTTGCCAGGTGAGTGTTTCTGAGCTGAATTCACAGCCTCCGTTTTCCAAATACTCAGAGAAATGGTGACAAAAGCTGCCATTCCATCAAAGCTCCAATTTATCCCCATGGTGTTTCTATTTCAGTTTGTTACAGGGAGTGGAGGAGTCCCTCCCAGCCTGCTTCATTACCAGAAAGGACATTTACTGCACCGCCACTGTATTGCAAAAGTGATATTTAGAGCAGTGGGATCAGTGCAAAGCATAAAACAAATGGTGTAAAGGGTGAAAGACTGGGAAGAAATGAATGGCTTTAAATAGAACCCTGTCGACAACTCAGGATCAAAAGAACTGCTGTTTATCCTTTAAGCTGCAAATGGCTGGCAAATATCCTTGTGCTCTGATGCTGTAAATAGTAAACGCTCTTTATGGCTAGTCAATGTTTATGTATTTTATGGGTCACATTTATTTCAGAGTGATCATTTTTTATTTGCCGTGTTAACCTTGCCCACATCTTCCCCCTGGGAACGAGTTGCCTCCTGGGCTCTATTCCTGGCTCTCCTGCTGACCACCTGCAAAACTTTGGGCAGCTCATGTCCTCCCTCTGTGCCTTGACTTCTCCACCTGTACAGTGCCACCAACAATAGTGGCCTGGCCCAGAAGTCCCTAAGGTTATCTCTGTCCTACTAAATTGCTTGAATGAAACAGCAGTATAAGACGTATCATTTGTAAAGATGAAGGTCACTGTGCGGCAGCTCTTTTTCTCTAAGGTGAATGAGCCAACATACCGGCTGGATCAAGGCAAACCGTACAAAAGGACTGGGTAGGAAGATGTAGTAATAAAGGCTCTGGGATCATCCAAGAAGAGGAACATCTTTATAAAATAACTTTCACTAGCAGAAATGTTACAAAAATCCTGTGGGCAGACACATGGATGAGAGAGATCCTCAGCTGGTGTCCATGGGGGCGTCTGGCCTGATGGATGAGTGCACAGACGGAAAGCAAACGGCAGCAAAAGGATTTGGGCTGATGCACGACCACGCTGCCAATTTCTGTCATTCTGGGCCCACCACTGGGGACAGCAATTGCAGTGACTTCATTTGACTGATACAAGTGAGTAATTATCTTAATGAACTGTCTGCAGGAAAGCTAAAGTAAAGCCCATCTTTTTTATGATGTTTGATTTATGCAATTATAATGGCACCTGTCCCAGGCTCGAGGGTCTGAATCCTGGCAGGTTTATAGGTGTCATTCAAATCAGCAGGAACCAAGGCAGCAAGAAAACCAAGAAGGGCAGCATGGTCCCTGTGGTGCAGGACAGTCTGCAGTGACAGGCTCCTGGAGAAACGCCACACATCCATCACCGGGATTCCCTCTGCCGCTCCAGGGCCAGTCAGCGCGTTGGCTCACGTCAGCTCGAGGAGATGCCAGGGAATGTTGCCAAGTCTCTGTCTTTGCCCTCTTCAAGGTCTGTTTATACCCCCTCATGGACATCAGAATACCCTTGGGATAGGAGACACCTTTCCATTATAGTGGATGTGATGACTTGATCTGCCTGGCTTTTAGCACTGTTGTTCCTATTGCATTATGCATTATTTTTACCAAGTTGCTAGCAGCTCCATCATGTTTCCGGATGACATTTCAAAGTCTGATAGAAGCCGGCACCAGAAAAATGCTTCCGATCCTCCCCAGGCTTTACTGACACTGTATTTTCTGCCAGCTTTGGCACTGTTTAACATCCAGGAGGATTTGTAGAATCAGAAGTTTTACTGAGTTTCCATGTCAAAGAGTCTCTTACAAAAAGGTGATGCCTGGATTGCTGGTTACTTTCACCAGAAAACACTTCCCATCAGTGGACAGGTTTATCAAACGTTTGACTAAAAGGCTTTGAATGGTGCATGGGAGCACTTCCAGCACGAAACTGGGGTTTGCAGCATTGTTTCATTGGGACCAGCCCAAGGCTGAGGGAAGGAGCCTCAAGAAACAGGAGTGTCAGCAAAACAAATCACTTCTGCAATGGCACAGAGCACAGCTCCATCTCCCCCAGCCATAAGGACTACCTGCAGGCCGTGTCTAGGGATTTGTGTAGACCTTTAGAGGCTTTTCTTGCAGTCTCAGGTACTGAGCCTGGTTTTGAGAGCAGACCAGGATCAATCTCACCCATTCTGCAATTTCCCTCCCTCCTCTGACTGGGTCCATGATATTCCATGAGTTATTTCCTTTTCCTTCATACCTCAGTTTCCCTTTCTGTGGAATAGGGAGACCAGTGAAGTATGTTTGGTTGTTTCTTTTTTCAGACCAGAGGGAGAGGCATGTCTACTCCAACTGAAGGCAGTGGCACCAGAATGCCTAGAGAAGAACAAGAAATTAAACAAAGCAGCAGTGCTCAAAACAACACACAGACACTCAAAGCAAAAAGCCCTTTTTCCACTGGAGCTTTTGCTCTGGGTCAGATGGGGGACAAAGCCACAGTCAGTCAGGTAATCTAGCAGACATCTCTGGAGTACTGGAGCATCTCCACCTCCACGAGATGCTGCTGCTTCTAAAGGTGGTCAAGTCCCTCTCACATATCTATTCTGCCAGTGCTGAGATCATCAGCTCAATCTACTCTCTACATCAAAGAGTTGCTGCTCATTTCTCCTCTGCATTGGAAAAAAAAAAGCAATGTGTGGAGCAGCATTAAGCATATTTGTGTGAATTGGTTCTCAGCCTGTATTGGAGAGACTTACATCAGTAAATCAGTTTAGAGAAGAAAAAACAGTATAACAGTAGCATATTAAAAAGAGTCTTTTATCAGTCTCAAAACCAGCATTGATAGCGCCATCGTCTGACTTATTAACAGGCTTGGAACAGCTTGTGTTCAGTTTGTGTTGGCCAAATCATCTAACATTTCAGAAAACCAAAACCACTTCCTGTCTAGAACTCAGCCCCTGACCTGGCTGGAAACTCACAATAAATCTATACATTTTATCAGATTTCAGGGGTTTTTTTGAGCCAGGCTTTCACGGGGAACTGTTCTGAGCCCTGGAGAGAAAATACTGCATGAAGCAGAGGGATCGTCTGGCTTGCTAAAAGCCATGAAACATCAGGTTCATTTAGAAGATCAGGTGTGTACCCAAAGGCTTGACTCCTCATACACATTGAAACAAACCCCGTCTCTGCAAGCGATGTGCTGAACATACTTTAGCTGCTTTAGCTGTGTTATCAAAGTCAATTAAACCAAAAGACTTAGGGAATGTTTAACCCTGCTGCAGTAACTAAATAGCCAAGAGCATTATTAATGGGAATTTAATTAGAGGTAGAATTTGAACCATTTAAAGAGATGGAAAAGGTTTTTTAACACAATTTTGTTGGATCACATTGAGGAACCCTCTTCTGGTTTAGAAGCCAAGTGAATTGCCAGCATTTCTCCTAACGATATTTTGGCAGACCCAGTTAATGGGCTTTTGGTCAATCCTGGCCAGTGGAAGGCAGCCTGGTGAAGATGTCCCAGTGCTGTGATGGTTGCCACACACCATCTCGGCACCTACAGACTCTGGTGAGGAATATTCTTAAGGGAAGGACTGGTGCTTTCAAATACCTCCCTAAACTAACAAGGAGAGAAGCTCCACACAGGCAGCCCACTCCGGTGGCCTCCTCCGGACCTGGCTTTGAGGACTGCAACCAAGGTGAGCACGTAGCTGGTGAGAAATGAGGAGCAGCCAGTTTCAGCATCCAGCCTGGTCTTCACAACTATGACCAAGAGGGCTGACAGGTGATGTCTGGGAGGTACTGTAGCCTATTGAATATTCATACTTTCAAAGATAATGTTTTATCTCCCCACCTAATTAAGCAAGAGACTGGGCTGGACCTTGATGCAAGAAGCTGGGCTCTTCACGTGCTTCTGCAAGGTGTTCTGGTTGAATTTTGGGTTGGTCTCTTACTCTCTGGTCACAGTTAAACAATTGCCAGATTTAGGGTCAGAAAGGAATTCTTTTCTGCTTGAAGAATTTGAAGGGTTTGTACTTTTGCGAGTGATTTTAAGCATGTTTAAAAGCACTGGAGACATTAAGAAGTCATTGTGGTACACCCTTCCAGACTTCAGGTCTGTTGTTGAGTAACCTGATCCCCAGAATAAGGGAGATGAAGCACAGAGAAAAGGAATCATCACCCCTCTTCAGTGATGAGAAAGCCAGCTCAAAAGTATATGACCAACATCATTATCTTCATCCCCACATACATAAATACACATCCAGTGAAAAGAGCATGGGGCAGCACTGACATTTCTTATTTATACTTCGGCAAATCTTCCCTTGAAACTTTTTGTTTTGTCTCAGAGCAGAACAAAGACCCCAGGCTGTGGTCCACATTGTGGATGATGCTGGAATAGTTATTACTGAGAAAATTACACTTTCATACTGAGTTGTTATAAAGAACAGGCAACGATCCAAAAAGGTGAGCAGATGCTAAATTCCAGACATCTCTCATCTGTCACCAGCAACACTATTCACTAACATCTACAGAGACTGACCTCTGCAGTCAGAGTCAGTTGTGAATGTGCCACAGGAAGGATGCCTGGGGCAGGACCTTCAACACGGGTGATAATGTACAAGAAGGAACAAGCTAGATTTTTAGATGAAATTGCCAGGTTGGCTGTTAGAAATACCATCTTTGCCTTTGCAAGCAGCACACACATGAGATAGCAAAAATGGTACTTTGGTCTTAGGCTGATGTTAACTAATTTTTTTGGAAAGCAAACTTTTGCTTCCTTGCGACATACTAGGACAGCATCGTTCAGAATCAGACAGCAAAGTATTGAAGCCATTAACTTTTTTTATTGAAACTCATCTTTCAAGTCACACTAAAAGCAAAAAAATGCAAACACTCAGGTATAAAACATCAGAGCAATACTGTGACAATTCCTGCAAGTTCTATATTCTGGAGTACACACTATTAATCATCATCATAAGCAGACAGGATGAGAGCTGCATCATAGTTCATTTGAGATCTTCATTCTTTTGCTGATCCCTTTCCCGTGGGGTCCTCATTAAAAGACGCCGGTTAGCATAGCTTCATGTTTGGACTATCTCAGCAAAAAGGTTCTTGCCTTTTTTCCCCCCATTTCACTTCCTAAATGTCTCAGCTGCTGAGTTAGATGTGAGACAGATGAGAAACAGCATCTTGCCGGCATAAAGCAAGCCTGACAAGGGATTCAGGTCAGTGCCTACACTTCACATCAGCCAGATGTTAGAGGCCAGTGATGGGAACCTCTGTGGTGCCTGGTGCCAAGTTTATTAAAATTAGCACTGCAGCTTGGTAGTACCAAGTCAAAACTGCCAGTGTAGAACAAGGCACCAACTCCAGTGGTTCACCATCACTCTTTGCAGGCTCATAAAGTGAGCTGGATTGTAATAAGCATGATACTGCTGTAAAGTAAGGACTTCTCAATAAGGCTGACTATCTGACAGAAGGAGTAAGAGGCACCAACAGCAGTACAGATGTCATCTTCTCTCCATGAATGGAGCTTAGATTGCTACATAGGGTGGTGGGGATTCCTTGGAAGGCAACTCTAAGGCTTCCTCATAAGATGGCAGCACAACCTGAAAGAGAAGACCATTAGTTATGCTCTGGGGATCACATGAAGGGTTTCAAGTGGATTTGATCTTGGATGTGTTTCTCTACCTAGTTCAAAGCAGGGTAGAAGAACTACATGGGCTGTAAGACATAAAGGGCAAAAATCCAGAAGAGTTAGAGGTCAGGAGCACTTTATAACCACTTTGCTGCCAGTCCCACCTCCTTTTCCCAAAGCATGGTTGCAATAAATGGACCAAGGCTCTTTAATGTCCAGAATATAAGCCTCATTGCTTAAGCAAAGAAGCTAAGCTCAGATCATTGCAGAGGGCCATGATGCACGCACAGCAGGGGCACACGCTGCTGGCAAGACAAGGCTTATCATATTTGCCAAGTTTCAACAAGACAAATGCCTACACTTCACATTCCATATTCTTCCTCTTTACTTCTCATCCTTCTTTACAGTATCTCTTATTTTTGGAAGGTCTTCAATATCTTTCCATTGTGTCAGAGCAGCTGGATGCTATTATTAAAGAGATCATCAGTAATCTAAGGAAGGACACTGATATTCATTATTTAGCAAACTGTTAAGATGAAGGGCAATGCACACAATCTCTCAGACATCGATCCAGTGAAAGGTGAAGACAAACTTAATTTTAAACAAGGGTAGCACTATTAGGCACAGAAACCAAAGTTCAGCTGAAATTAAAAACACATCTCTGGATCAGGGAATAAAAGTGATATATTCCCATTTATTCGCTTTGCCTGAAGCCCGAGTTTCAGGTTCCTTGCACATACCATTGACTTTGAAAGATTTTATACAAAAGTAAAGTTAAAGGAATACAATATAATTGGAAACTGATTATTAGTACCTGTTAATGCACATTTGAAGGGTTGAACTATCTCTCAGACCACCAAAGAAGCAAAAGTAAGGATCATCATGAATCTCATCAGTCTAAACCATGCCTTTTCATGGTGTAAATCTGAAGCAGTCTTTACTCACCTTTTCAACTGCTTGTGGGTCAAATTTCACCTCCTCTCTCTTGCTGACTTTAATATACTTAAAGCAGCTCAGGACACATTTGAACATATAGGCCTGAAAAGGAAAGGGAAAGGGAAGTCTGCCATTGCACTGCAAGTCAACGAGAGCATTTCCACTTTTGTCATCAGCCTGCTATTGTCCTACTCTCTTCTCTGGAGGAAGAAGCTTGGGACCATGTATCCCAGGGGCTTAAATCAGTCTCTCTTGATCCTTCACGAGAAAGGTGACAACTCCATCTATTTGGAACAGTACACTGGTGTGGGAAGTCAATAGGACTAGTAATACCATCAAATATAAAGCACCTGCTTAAGACCTCTGAGAGTGCAATGTCATCAGGTAGGAAAGGAAATCATGTCTTTCATGTTATTTTTCTGAGCAGCCTACAAAGTTTGGTTGTCTCAGAAAAGCACCTTGGGCACAACATCCACCTCCCAGAGATCCAAGGTTCCCTGGTCAACAAGGACTGACCTGAAAGGTCAGCTCATTCAACAAAATCCTATACTTGTAATAATTACACTTTTCTGACAAGACTGCCTTGCACCTCACAGAGTTACAAGATGCAGTAAATAGAGCTTTTCTGAGAAAAATGGATCGATTGACGGATTGTGGCACAAGAAAATAAGCAAGGCCTGTGAAACATACCATATTAAATAAATATTTTCCCTACTCTGTGCAGCGAGGCGAAGTCGTGTGCCTCTTATTTTTATTGGCGTAAGACTCTACTTTAAAAACAGTTGGCATTTTCAAAGGAACATAGGGAGTTACATGCCCTGAGAACAAGCCATGTAGCTTAGGATTTCCTAGAACAATGAGGACTGTTTGTCTTGACACAAAGCCAAGACAAAGAACGAGAACAAGGAATGAAGTATCTGAGTTGAAGGAATCCATCTCTCAAACAAACTTCCAGCGATGAGGAGGTAAATCCAAACTTCGACCACCTTTAGGGAATACTGCAAAAACCTTCCCCCTTCCAAAAGCCTCTTCATACAGAAAACAAACGTGCAAGACACTGAAGCCATCGCATAAACTGTACAAAACCCCCCACTCATCCATGAAAGAAACCCCAATAAACTAAAAAACATACAACAAAAAAATCCTTTCTTTGATTTTGATACTAGAAGAGTTTGCTGCAGTGCCAACCCAGTACCTGCACCGAATTCAATGAAGTTGACTTCAGTTAAGACTGCTGCAAGCAATAGCGAGTTTGAGCAGAATACGTTAGTACGCACAGCTCATGTAAAGGCAGCCAGGGACCTTGGGATCATCCCATTACTGGCTAACTCAAAACACTCAAGAGTCACTGCAGGATATCCGTCTCCACACTGAATTGAAGAGGGAAAACTTCTCTGGCAGCCATTGATATTATAAGTGGATGGGAAGCTTGTCCTAGAGGTCAGGAAACGAGCTACTTCAGAAGTAATTATGTTAAACCCTTTTTTTCATTTCCCATCAGAAATGTTTTATTCCCCTTGGTTTCTGCGTTCTTATCACCGTGGCGGTGGAGGGGGATGACTTTATGATACTGAGGTGAAATAAAGATTACTTGTGGATACACAGATCAGCAAGGGAGACTGCCCCAATGGTGCTGTGTAAGCATCACCCCTTCACTCACTCTGCCCTTTGAATACTTCACATCTCCAAGGAACTTAGACTTGAACAACTGATGATATCACCACTGGGGCTCTACAAGTAAACATACAACCAGCCACCACACTGGTAAGGAGCTGTGAAGTTGCATGGAGAGACTTCCATGTTGCAACAGGACATGGTCCCTGCAAAGGGTGGTGTTATATGAGAGAAAGGAGGGAGAGGAGCATTACCATCCCCCTAGCATTGTCAGAGAAATCTTTCCTGCTAAAAGGGTGAGCAAAGTCTTGCAGGTCTCATATGAGGTCACTGGCAGAGGCGTTCAGTGCCCCATCTCTTCTCCGTCTGACAGACCATCTTTTAGCTGAATTATGCTATGGTGTGGCATGCAGATAACTATTTGGGGACAGTAGCTGCAAGTTAGGAGGCAAACAGTGCCAGATACACAGAAAAAACATTTTAGTGTAAGAGCAATAAATACTTGCGATGGGTCATTAAGCAAGTCAATTTATGCAAAAAGATCCCGGGCTAGTCCAACATATTTAAATGCTACCTTGCTGTGGGCATTCAGTGAATTGAAACCAATAGGCCCTAAAAATTGGCCAAATTGCCTTTTTAGGTCTAAAATTTTCATGTTGTTGCCACGTTCCTCATCAGATCTTTATCACTTGGAGGGAACTCTCTCATGAAAATGGTTTTGCTACACATAGAAGAGGGGAGGGATTATCACTAAGTTTAAAGGATGGGGTTTCTAATGACTTGTTTTGGGGAGTTTAGTAGACCAAGGAGTACTTATGCCTGTCCAGTACTTATGCCTGTCCAGTTTTTTTTTTTTTTTTTTTTTTTTTTTTTTTTTTTTTTTTTTTTTTTTTTTTTTTTTTTTTTTTTTTTTTTTTTTTTTTTTTTTTTTTTTTTTTTTTTTTTTTTTTTTTTTTTTTTTTTTTTTTTTTTTTTTTTTTTTTTTTTTTTTTTTTTTTTTAATTATCCTCCCCCCATCCCTGCTCCTACAAACTCCAGCGCAAGAAGTCATTGCAAGTTAAGCAGTCTTGTAGCTAACCCTGTGGAAAATTCAAATCAACCGATTTGCCAGGTCAGTGAGATTTCTGCTGAAGACACACACTGCCGGCTGGGTTTCAGGGTTATCTCCACTGCTATTACGCAGTTTATGCAAATATTAAAAGATATGCTAAAGTCCTGTCTGCAGTGCAATCATACAAGACACTCCACTCCACACTGGCTTCTCTGGCCACCTGGGAAGAGTCTGAATAAAAAATGCTTTCCAGCTAACAAGTAGCATTTTTCACTGTGACAGAATCTGCTCAAGTACCTCGAAAGATCTGGTTTTCTTAGCTGGTCTGAAACCCCTCAGTGAAAAACCTGTTTTCTCATCCATTGAAGCAAGAAGAATAAAAACGATCTCACAGTGGAGTTTTCTGAGATGTAAGCAGGATTTAGCAGCTCACGGGTTTTAATTAAATTTCAGGGTATCAGTGTGCATAACTCCACTTACATCAGTGCGGATACAGCAACTTACCCAAGTGGAAGATCTAACCTGCTGCGTAATGATCTAATTTATTTTGGCACACAAGAGCAGAAGACTTTCCTATATTTGTTTTCAAACATCTTATCCTTCTAGAGATGAATGGGCAGTAATAGTTTCTGGGTATAAGAGAGATTTTACTTTATAACTCACATCTTCAGAAGCATAATACCAGTGATTTGAATATTAGACCTGCCTCAGACACTACATTGAGGCATAGCTCCTATTATGCCCAAAGAGAGACCAACAAGGCTTTCCAATGCCCTGGCAGATTTGAGAGAGAAGTAAAACCAATTCCTCCTATCCCCCAGGCAAGAGAGCTTCATTTCAGCCTCACCAGACCCTGCAGCCATTTACCTTCAGGAAGAGGACAGCAATGAACGCAATGGTGAAGGTGACCATCACTTTGGCATATTCCTCTGTTGGTAACTTCTCCAGGGTTGGCAAAAAGCCCTGTGAAAAGAGGGAGAGGGTCTCAGTCATAAATGCCGGTTCCCTCTACGAGGGTCACACAAAGTGGTGGAGATCTCAGCAAGTTTCTCAGCCTGCCTCTCAGAAAGGTGGGACAGGCCACCTTTCTTTCCTCATCAGGAAGAGTACAGGGATATTTTTTTCCTCCTACTGTTTACACGTCTTTGGCAAAGATTTTCAGAAGCCTATTTAAATGAGAACTAAAAGTGTGACTGTTTAATAAAGATGAAAAGTATATGCATTTTCAATGCATGCATGCAGGCTCTATCCAAATCATTTTGCTCTGCAATTTGCATCCATAACATTCTTACAAGAAAAACAAGGTGTACTTTTAAGAAATACATGCAGAACCAAGCTGTCAGTCAAGAACACCGTGTTGGTGAGAACATATGGAAAATCCTTTTTTGTCATCAAACAGAGCAGTTCTGGGTATACCGTAGAGATCAGAGAAAGTTTACTCTGTCTTAACAGCCACTGAAAGAAACTTCATAGGGGTTCACAGCATGAAAAATCAGCTGAGCTTGCTCATAACCTACCCCATTGTCTGAAGACTTGAGGCTGAGATAGGTGGGGACCTCCATGTAAGAGCTGCAGAGGGTGAGAATACTTAGGCAGAAGTCCAGCAGCTGCAGAGCCAGGAAAGGGATCTTCGAGTGTCCCTGCTGCAAGAAGGGCAGGAAACAGGAATTTGGTTATGATTACAAGATTGCGTCACTTCATTAGATTTTCCACATTTTACACAGGGCCTGTGCTTTGTTCACATTGACAGCCTAAGCTATTTAATTCACTTATACTAACCAAAATGATGAGAAAACCATCTTGTTGGGCTGATTTGCATAAGCTCCACAGAAGTGGCCTCTAGCTGGAGCAGTGATATTCCTAGCTTATCTCCAGCAAACCCTTCCTAGCATGGGCACACCCAGAACGACCTTCCCGAAGCCATGAGACAGAAAATAAAATCAACAGGAAGATTCCCAGGCATAGGAAACTAAACAATGTCCCAGCTGTCACTAGTTTTCCTTGCGTACCCTCCAGCCCCCAAGGATTGCCTCCTGTCTCCAGCCAGTATAGAAACTACCTCACCATGAAGAACTGTGGCCCAAGGTAATGATCCTTTATTCCTACATTACGCATTGGTCTCCATCTCACAGAGAACAGAGAAGACCACCCCAGAAGTGAGCTGTTACCTACCGTGTGGCTAAGGGAGGACACAGAAATGATTGCTGGGACTTGTATGTAGGAACTGAACATTGTTAGGAGGCTGAGGAGAAAGTCCATGACTTGTAGAGCAAGGAACGGGATCAGGAGACGTTCCCTTTTCTGAGAAAGAAAAACAATGCCAGTTATTTCTATTGTGAATGGGAGAATGAGACCAGCTATCAATACCTGAAAGGACATATATTAAGGTACTCCAAGAATAAATACTTTCCTGGAATTTCTGCATCTAATTCCACATACTGTAGTGACAATTGATTCAGAAACAATGAAGGGCATCAACACTGATTTTTTTCACTCCCTTGGAAAGTTTCTGTGAATTTTCACTATGTGACATTGACACTTGATCCCATCAGAGCTGTCATTCAGCTGTCCCCAAAGTTTACCACTACAGAGAAAGCTGGGTTCCCACACCAATGCACGGTCATTTCTTCTCCTGAAATGGGAAAGGAATCCCCAGCGTAACAGGGGAGTTACAGTTCCCCTCCAGGATCTGACTTGCAAAAGATCAAGGAAATGAGGCAGTAAAGCAACATTTCCAAATAATAACATTTCCGTTCCTTAACACGAAAAATAGTCTTGATGGAAACGTCACCCAGATTTGGTAAATCTGGCAGTTAGCAGCCTTGCAGATGAGCCTGAGACTGCAAACCAGCTGCCTTCCCCCCTGTAGAAGAGCAGAGATATTTATCTGCTTTTTTGATCACCCTTCAGCATTTTCAGTGAGCATCCTCTAGTCCCCTCCTCTAATACCTCCTAACTCAGAGAGGCCTCAGCCAGCAGTGAAATATCATTTGCGGAGAACATACCGTCACCACACCGAGAAGGAGGTTGCAGCTGATGACAAACAGCATGATGATCAACAGGAAACTGGTCATGACATCAGCTAAAAGTAATAAAAGTAGTTACCACATTACTAAAAGCTGGAGCCTAGTGTCCCAATTCAATCATACCACTATGGAAGAGTTAAAGTGTGATAACCTGGCAGAAAGAATTGTATATGTGGGGGAATGAATGCCATGCAGCCTGAAGGTAACCCTCTTCTCCCTTTCTACACCCACTTTTTCATCTGTCTTTGAAGCTCCTGTTTCTTCAGCCACCGGGTTGAGCAGGCTGTCAGCTCAGGCACGTGGGAGCCAAAACCCTTTATTGCCTGGACTACAGTTTTAAATATCCTAGGCTACAATATTAAGATAAAATGAAGTAGGAAAAAAAAAAAGGCAGAGTGCTTTTAGCTAATGATTAATAAGTCTGAGTTGGGAATTATTCTGAGACTCAAAGACAGATAAAGTAACCAACAGTGAAATCTGATGAAAGATCTGCAAGACTGGCAAGCAGACAAGAAGCCTGAGTTTTAACCACCCACTGCTGGTATGGACCACAGAGTTTCAGGGTGAGATATCTCACCTCCACTCTCGGTAGCTGTAGGATGCAACATACACATTAAAAATAAATGTGCGAGGAGAACAACATGAGCCAGCTCTACCTACAGGGCTGAAGGCAATCTTTGTCAGCTGTTTTGGGTGCAGGAAGGCGATCTCTTACACACACGTAGCTTCCCACTGAACAGTTCCCAGGAAGCAATTTTCCCTCTTGGTATTGCACCCTGCCCTGATGATGACTACCAAAGCCTTGCTTGCACTGTGCAGTATACACATTTGGTCTTCATAGACAGTGTGAGGTGTTTTGTAAAGTTGGTTTGCTTCTTAAAAAAAAAAAAAAAGGGGGGGGGGGG
>NW_008796212.1:410823-489476 GCF_000699145.1 Aptenodytes forsteri | reverse complement strand
CAAAATATATAAATGAAAAAAAAAAATAGGGGGGGGGGGGGGGGGGCGCTCACTCCAAAGGCAAAACACTGCTGCTTTCTTTATCTGCCTCTGCATAACGTACAGCCTTTCACAGTGCCTCCTCCAACTCACTCCCCTATTTCTTTCTTATTGCTTTACCTGAGTTTAAAATAGCAACAGTCTGTTTGGGGTCTCCAACTCCCAAGTGCTTGAATAAAGGGTTTAATTTTATCAGAAAAGAGCCAAACTTTTAACTTTTCTGACTTTTTTAAAGCAACGGATCCTTTCCATGGGTATGTTTCTCAAACATCAGAAATGTTTGATTACTGCTTCGGTTTCCCCCCTGCCAACTGCCCAATTTATTCCATGGCTATTAAATAAATCTAGTGCCTAACTCTATTTTTTCCATTACCCCTTTTGCTTGCTTTCATAAAAAAATATAGAAATTGTGCTTTAGCCTGTTGGATCCCCGATATATTCCAGCTGCTCTGAAATCCTTCACTGCTCCATATTACCCATTTTTTCCCCATGAAAATGCCCCTCCATCTCCCCCAGCTTTGAGTGTTTGCCTATAGCTTTGGTACCACATTACATTTTTAGTGGGTGGGGGAGTATTTCAGAGCTTGGGCATATACTGAAGTGTCCTTAACTCACTTCCTAGCTTTGCTGACAATAGAATACAATAATTTACAAAGATGTTGAGGCAGAGAAACCCACCCCTCTTTTTCAGGCAGCTAACACCAACACTGCTGTTTACAGCAACAAAACATTTGCATCGGAGCAGTCACAGCTGTATCATAATTTGGCCAGTTACTCTGTTTGAGGGAGCAAATGCAGTCAGCCTGCGTCAAAGGGAGAGCCATGCTGGAGAAGGGCAGACCTACCACCCCGTGCTGCCCATGACATCTGGCAGGAGATGGGCACCCATTAGATGCTGCAGCATATGGAAACTGTCAAGTGCTCCATCCAGGCTCTGCTAAGCAATGTGGGTATGGACGAATGCCAGTTGAAGAAAGGACCAAAGATGATACTGAGAAGCTCTAGAGCCCGTCCAGGGTTGTAGAGGACCTGCCTGATAGCTGGGCTGAGCCACATCTGGCAGCAAGGGCAGGTGGCACCAACAGCAACACTCCTCACATCCTTACTCTGCTAGCAGAGAGTGCACTTTAGTTCATTTAAATGCATTGATACGAAAGATATTTTAACTTCCCTCACAGAATTAGCATCACACTTGAGTCTTGTCTAGAAATGAGATTTGCTGATGAGGAACCTTTAGTCCGAAAAGAAGCTCTGACCAGTACTTCCTTCCCTGGGTATGAGAAGCCTCTTCCTTCTCAGTGTCAAAGAGAAAAACACTTTGAGGAGGCTGCATCCCTCAAAGAAGCAAAAATAGCTTATCTCAAGAGAGGGAGCAGCACTAGGTGAGTTGCTGCACATGGAGGCATCAAACATTCAAGACCTAAGGGAGTGATCAAAAGTATCCAACACTTAACCTACATCAGGAAAAAAGAGTTTTGATGGCACAAAACAAGAAAATAACTTTTACTTACAACCTGATAAAAACCCCAAATGCAGGATCTGTTTCCCACAAAGTAATGAGAACTGAAACACAGAAGAGGAAGAAGTCTTAGGAAACAGCAAAGAAAGAAAACCCAAATCCAGCAAACCCCAAATGAGAACAGAGAGGGCAATGGAGAAAGGGCTTTACTGCAGAAGAGGCTGCTCACAGCTTTGCAGTTCACAAGGGTGGTGGGAAGAGCCTAACCTTCAAGGCAGAAAATCAAACCCACCTTTCAGAAGCAGGACAGTAGAGACAAGGCTGTGATCTGGTGCACAAAGAACCAAAGATTAACATGGGGACAGCATAAACTCAAACCAAAAGAGCTTAACAAAGAAGACAGACTCAGCCTTTGTAGGAACAGCCATAAAAGGAGACAGTCCCAGTCCCACTAAGCCCCAAACTGCCTGAAGCCATTTCCTCTGGTTTTCCTCCCAGAACCAACCATCAGAAGTTTGCCCCAGAGAGGATTTATCTCTTTAGCACGGTGTTTCCTTGGATTCAAGACAGCTGTGTTTTTCTGCCTCTTTCTACACGGTCTTATGCTCCAGCTCTCTCGGCAGGCTCACTAATTAATTGGGCAACTGGTCGTTGCTTCTGCAGGCTAATTGCTGGCAGAACCCAGCTGAACTTTCCAAGCAGAACCTAGATCAAAAAAACCCTAAACAAAATAACAAAGAAACAAAAAGCCCACAACCCTACAGACACAAAGGGATGGAAAGAAAAGGAAAACCAAGAGAAAACAACTTTCCACACACTGTCTGCCTCCTATTTGTTAACAGCAAATATAGTCATCCTTTCCGCTGGCAGCAGATCTCTCTGTTCCAGGGACTTCTTAGTACCAATGGATTTGAATCTCACTAATCAAAGTTTTTACTTAAACAAAATTACTTCTTCCTTTGTGGGAACACATTTAGCAGATGGGCTAAAGGAGTGATCCCCTTAGTGGTAGCTGCTGGCTCTTAGCCCTGTCTGTGCAAACCCTCCATGAGATGGGAATGTGGTACATGTTATAGAGAGGCCAAATGCCACCTGGAATACTTTGCAAGGACTGGCAGAGTGGCAAGTTACCTTCCAGAACCAGCAGTAGATCCCTGGGGATCCCTGGGGTTTGAGGCACTTGCGGCCACAGCAGACCCTAGAGACTGCATTACTGTGACTAACAGGCTCTTTCCGTGCCCAGCATCTGTTGTCCAAAAATATAAGACGTTAATTTTTAAGTCTCTTCAGCATTTCCCTTCATGCTTAGTTGGCCTTTGTAGGATGAATGTTTGTCTCTTTTGTACTTAAAAACCCTCAGAAAAGGGCAAAAATTAGGAATCTTGAACCAAGTTTGAGCACCTGTATAATCTCAAACACAGGGGCATCATTCCATGGTTTTTCCCTCTGTTCCTCCCGCATGTTCATCTGGGTGCCTATCTCAGGAATAACCTGTTTTCTCTACAGCACCTTAAAAAGTACTGGAATATTCAGGGAATAACAGGGTTTGTCCCTGTAGAAGGTGCGTTGGCTCTTTGAGGGCTGTTATTGCAAGACAAGAGGCAATTGTCACAATAAAGGAAATTCCAGATAAAAGGAAGAAAATTCTTACAATAAGTGATGCAGTTTGAACAGGGATGCAGAGAGGTTGTGGAATTCTAATTTGGGGAATCTGTAAACCTCAACTGGACAAAGCCCTGGGCAAGCTGCCCCAACTTTGGAGTCAGCCCTGTTTCAAGCAGGAGTTTGGACTGGAGACCTCCAGGGATCCACCTTACTTTTGCTCTGATTCAATGATTATAAAATCAGGCAGGGAAGACATGTTGCTCCTCACAAAGCCTGCTTCACTCCTATAGCCCTAGAATATCCTACCTACAAGAACATTTCAGTTCCACCTCCACGCTGACAGTGGTACCTTATCGCTGGCAGAGTCTGGTGAGAGCGTGCCCGCTTTGAGGTGTGCCTTTTTCCAAAAACATACAGGAATAAAAGCCAGCAACAAATAAATAAACATGCTCTTTCTTATGCTTTTCCTTGCCCAAATTCTCTGAGACTACCTGAGTCTCCCAGAGATCCCAGGGAATTTAATGAAAAGGAATATATATGTGCTGTGAAGTAAATGGCCATTTTCCTTGGGGAGGTGGTGTAAGCAGAACGGGGGCAATTGACAGAGCCTCCGCAGAGCTGCACTAGATATTTGCAACGCTAGCAAGTAGTACCAAAAAACCTCACCCATCCAACAGGAAGAGAGAGCATTTATTTGCCAAATGTCTATTTTTTATTAACTTCTCATCAGGGTTTTTGCCCTGAATGTAGCCAGGAGGGACATTGAATGAGTCCTAATATTTCCCATGAATGCAGAGAAACCCCTTTCTATTTTATGGACCAATAAACTGGCACGGGAAATACAAACAGGGCTCATAATGCTGTGGTTTAACAGTTGCATTCACAGATTGTCAAGGACGGCAGTGTCTGATTCGGTGTTGCTGATAAGCTGCAGGGAGTTGTTTCTGGACAGCCGCATTCAAAGGATAAGCAAGACCAGCAAGGGAAAGACGCCTCCCAGTCCCTTTAGCTGGATTCGCTTTTCATCAGAGAAGGAGGGAATATTTTCTGCATAGGAAATGGTATGCATAGGATATGGTATATGCTGTGCACACAGGTCTTCAGGCATAACTGAGGTTATTTTTCTTGGCTGACTGGACAGAAATTGAAACAACCTTTCCAGTTATACTTTGTCCATAGCCTCAATTTTTATAGTCATTAATGAAAAATAAAAGTGTTTAACACTGAGACTGTACACAGGCATGAATTGAAGACATCCTAAAGATCTGACCTATGGCAAGCAGTGGGGTGTAACCTTTTCAAGGCAGAAACCATTCATGGTAGCAGCTTAGAACTGGTAAGGAGGTTTTAATTGAAATGTTTTTGGGGGGATTGCTTTTGGGTTTTATTTTTCCAACAGGAAAAGCTAGTCTGCCAAAGCTCATATGCTTTCAGGAATGAAGCACTGCCAAGAGGACTTTTGCTAGGAAGGCTTCTCAGCTCCAGGATGAGCTTTCTAATAGACTGGAAACAGGGGAGGCTGCATGGGAAATGCACATCCAAATTTCTGCTGTACGTGAGATAGAGCATAGAGATGTGAACCTAGTTCTTCCACATTGCAAAAGAATGCCCCAAATCACCACGCAACAAAGTTTGTCTCCTGTTCCCTCTGCCTGGCCAAATTAATCTTGTGTTATTTCTTAAATATTAGTTAGGTAGTAAGTTTAGACCTACTTCAGATTAGCCAACATCCTGGCATTGACCCCACTAGGGGTGGGAAATCATCTTCAAGGCTCTCAAAGACAAAGAAGAATCTGGGTCTTCTTCCCATTTTAATCCAACATTTTCAGCAGCTCTTATATTAATTTCTTGGTCAACTTTCATTGAAAAACAAATTTCAGAGGAGCGCTCTCAATCCTGTGCTGCCTGTGGCATCTTGTAAGTCAAGACAGCAAGGAGTAGCAGGCTGCAAGGGACAGAGCATCCCTCTTCTAAGGGCAGCTGACCCAGTCACCCTTCCCATTACCCTGGCAATCACAAAAACCTACAACAATCCCAATTCTCCTTCCCCTCCCTGACCATACCTGTGGAAGTTGAGGCCCATCCCAGGCCCTCTTTTTAAGGCAGCAAAACATACTGCTGAGAAATCTTGAGGGAGCTCTGATTCCTTATAAAGAACTCCTATATGTATTTTTTCCTACTGTATCTTGTGAAAAGCATTTTCCCATAAACCTTGCCTTGTTTATGTTCTTGGGCCATGACTACAGCGTTAACATTATATATTCTGAGACGTGCTTTAATCTGGCAGGATCTACAAATAGAGCAGCAGATGCTGAGGGCATCAACAGAACCTCTCCCCAAATTGTTCTCCAACTCTTCCATCTGGGTTTTGAAATCAAATTGAACTTTTTGTACTGCTTTGCTGTATTGCTTCCCTGCTAGTTTCTGGAAATAGAAGGGTTGCACTTTGTTTATTCCAACTATAATCAGAAAACACTCACAATCTCCCAAGCAGAGCCCTTTGAAATGCTTGGGAAGAGAAGCCAAGTGGAAGTGCTGGAGATTTCATTATAAAATGTTCCTTTTTGTGTAGGAGGCAGTGGAAGAGGGGGAGGGGGAAGACCTGTCATTTTGATTGCGTGGGAAGAGGGGGTGGTGTTAAAAACAGGGCCAATTTCACTCGGAATGGTTCTATTCTTAAAGAAAACCCTCCAGATTTGCAGAAATGCACGTCTTGCTTAGAAAGCATATAATGGTTTCATATGGAAATTATCTGAAAAATCTGTCTCAACGATTTGTTTCTTTTTCTTTAAAGAATATTTTACTTAGATACTTGAAGAAAAGTAAAAATTATTGGCCTTGGATGATCTTTCTGCAAAAAATAATGAAAAACAATTGTCATTTTTACATAACTGTATCTGTGGGAAAGTATTCTGATCTGCAAATATCATGTTCAGTTTTCAGCAGTTCAGATCACTGTATGGGTCAGAATGCTTGTGCATACTCTACCATCAGGAAAAAATATTTCCAACTGTGCCCATGTCCAAGCCAGGTACATCAAAACAAAAACAATCAATCAAAAAAACAACCAAAAAACCCACAAGCCCAGTAAAGGGAGGAAGACCTTAAGGTCCCACTTGCATTATGTTCTTCAGTTTGTATCTGTAAAATTAAAACCAGAAACATATATTACAGAAATGGAAAACTGCATTCCCCTACTAATGTTGTGCTGATCCCAGCCACCTGGAAAACAGTCGGGTTTTAGAGCCTGTTCGGTGTGTTGCATGTTGCCCTAATGGGAAAGCTCTGCAGAAAGCATTTTCCAAAGCAGTCATCCTGCAAGTCTACATTGGGTGTTGAGTTGAGCCACAGCTCCAGAGGGGCCTGTGTGGACCACAGCTAAGCAAAGTAGCCTCCAACCCGCCCAGACTGGTCTGCTTTGGAAATAACGCCCTGCGTGAAAGATGTGAACCAGCAGACCCTTGCTTGGTGTCCTATTAGCAGGACTCACCCAAATTTCCATCTTCTGCTCACTTTTGATGCCTTTCAAAAGAGCCTTGGTGGATCACAGTGATGGCTCCTAAAACCCAGCTGGACTCTTTGGAAAAATGTGAACCTATCTGCTAGCAACGACTTCACCCAGACAGTGACTATGCCTGTTTTTGGTGCTTTCCACCGTGTCTGACTCCTACCCCAGGGACAAGTGAGTTTGGTATGTGCAGGAATCTGCTGTACTTGACTGCTTTTTCCTCCACTTATAGGGGGCCTCTCTGTGCATGCTTGCAGCTTGGGGAAGGACACACTGGAGAAGCAGGGAACAGGCAAGTCCTTGCTGCTGTGGGTTGCATTTTTCTCTGACTATGAGCCTTCTCCGCAGGGAGAGACAATGCCGGGTGTGGGAGTCTGGTTTCCGTCTTTCTGCACACAGTAGAGAAGGGTTATCTCAAGTTGTGGTTTTACACCGAAAAGTGACTAAGAAAAGGAAAAAGCACCTTGCATTTGTTGTTTCTAAACAGTTTCATGCAAAATTATCCTGATTAAGTAATATTTGAGGTTCGGGGAGTTATTTTCTTTTAAATTGCACCCCACATGAGAAATCCGCCAGGTCTCTGAAAGCCAAGCTAGATCCTTCCTAGTTCAAGCCATAGGAATTCAATCAACTGTGGTGAATATGATACTTGTGACTATTTGTGGGATATAAAACAGCCTGGCTGCTTCTTCCAGACAACCAATGTTTTGCAAAAAACACCAAGGGTTGGGAACATCTGCGGATGGGGGCCAAAGGGACAGGGGGGAAAGGGAGGTGGGCTGGTGTGGCACTCTGAAGTGCCTTCAACTGTGAGGTAGGAGAACCCTGCATGGCGTGATGGATGATGAGAAGAGGACGGCTCCATGCCATAGAGGGCAGGGTATTGATGGCAACGTCAGGTAGCCCATGCACCCATGGGATGTAGTGCGGGGCTGCGATTTCTCCCAACTCTGGGACCCCAAGGTCACTGGCCAGACAAGGTCCATCGAGGAGTTGGTCAGACACTTCAGTGTTTTCCTAGAAAATGCCCAACATGTGAAGATAACCAACAGTGTGTGTAAGGCTTAAATGATCTACAGTTGGTGAAAAGAAAGAGAAGGGGAAACCAGGACTGTCAGATTAATGCAAAGTGTATTGCAGAGGGAGTGGGAAGGCTGGAGGTGTATGAGGGTACTGGAGAGTTTGGGCTGAGGGCCTGATCCACTGAAATAAAGGCAAGTTCACTGGGCTCCACATTGGTCTCCCAAAAGCCAATACAGCCATGGCCTAAACCAAAATCCAAATCTTTAGAGCCTAAATTTTCTCTGGGTCTGAGCTTTTGGCCTATCTGCTCTGAATACCAGTTTCCAATTTTCTTTGATGAAAAAGAAAGAGGGACCAATGTGTGACCTTGGGCTCCCTCTCAACCCCACAGACCTCTGCTGCTTTCCAGCGTCCCGGTGACCTACCAATTCTGTAGTAATCCTTGTCCAGGTCTCTGCAAAAGCCTTTCCTGCTAGCCACCTCCAGGGAGTACTCAATCATCAGCAAAACGCTCATAACCTAGGAGAACAAAAGCAAAAGACACAATTCAGTGGGCCCTGGGCCAACTTCCTATCACTCTCAACCCCACAGACCTCTGCTGCTTTCCAGCGTCCCGGTGACCTACCAATTCTGTAGTAATCCTTGTCCAGGTCTCTGCAAAAGCCTTTCCTGCTAGCCACCTCCAGGGAGTACTCAATCATCAGCAAAACGCTCATAACCTAGGAGAACAAAAGCAAAAGACACAATTCAGTGGGCCCTGGGCCAACTTCCTATCAACAAATTTGTTTCCAGGGAGCATACAGTGTCCACAGTTAAATGCAGGCATCAGCAAAACGCTCATAACCTAGGAGAACAAAAGCAAAAGACACAATTCAGTGGGCCCTGGGCCAACTTCCTATCAACAAATTTGTTTCCAGGGAGCATACAGTGTCCACAGTCCTAAATGCAGGATGGGTCTCCAAGTGAGACAGTCATGAAGGGTTTAAAATCCTTTACAAGGAAACACTGAGGCAAAAGTTATCAGTTTATTAATGGTTTGTGTTTAACTGTCTTTTTCTGCCAGCTTCTGAAGGAGGATGGAGGAATTACAAAGTTAATGAGTTTTGTTTCAACATTTTTTATTCAGAAAGTCCTGGCTTTTCATTTTGAAATTGCATTTTGCTTCAGAATGGAGCTAAATGTAACAATAGTATTTTAAAGTGTAAAAAGAAACAAAAAAAGAATGAAGATGTCTCTGTAAGTCTAGCTATACTACTTCACTGACAAAAATATAATTTTCCTTCTTTTATTTATTTGAGAAAAATCTCCAAATGCGCTTTTTTCACATTGAACCAAAATTATTTTCTCCAAGTTTCTGAATTGGACTATCAAACCCCAGGCTCCAGGGTTCATCCCATTCTGAGTTGAGCAAACTGTGAGATGGAGTGAGGTCTAGAGGCTGTGGTCTCAGTCCAACAGTCTGGGGCATTTCTGTGCAAGTAAAAGCAGGAAACGAGTAGCCACAAGGCCAGACACCCCACCACATCCCTTCTGGGGACAATCCCACCCTGCCAGTGTGTACAGACAGCACATGCCAAGGGGACCAAACTTGTTGTGGATATGAGAACAAGAAGTCCAAGGCCACAACGGAGCATCAGTCACTGCCCACAGTGTTGTCAGAACAAATAACACCCCTTGGGGTAAAGGACTACTCTGAGGCCATTTATTGCTCCTTCATCACCTTACTGACAGTTTCAGCACTGTGTAGTGAGACGGCACATTTCTGACTCCACCATGCATCCAGTCTTGTTCATCATTTTCTTCCTCGTTCTCCGATCTCTGCTGTCCTCCCTCATGCTTGGTATGTCTTTCATTTCTTCTGCGTTTTTCGGCTGTAGCAAGCTGGAGCACAGCATGGTCTGCCAGTCCTATACCTACAGCTGCACTTTGCAAAAGCAGCATAGTGTGTGTTGTGTTATTTTAAAATTGGCTTAACAGCGTGGGTGGTTGGGGAGGAAGCCTGCTGCCACTTTCTCCGAGGATGCAGGAAACACAGGCTTGTCACCCTGCAGCTGCGTGTCACTGTCTGGACAAGCTCGTTGACCTCCCTGCTGCTGTGCAAAGAGCTGCCGCTTCTTCTCTGCCTGAGCTTTACCCCTGTCCAGGAGGACCTCTTGCCACAATAACAGGGCACAGCCTGAGAGCAGAGAGCAGGAGTCAGACCAGGAGAAGTGCAGGGACCATCACGCCCTGTGCATTTTTCCTCGGAGACGTGGGAACTGAGTCTGCAGGAAAGGAAATCCTGAGGTGTGCAAACAATGGAGAAACCTGTGCAAACATGACTCTCCATCTTCACCCCACCAACACTGGGTCCAGCATTGGGAGCACCCATTCTGCAGACTATTCTCCATGGACATGAGCCATCAACAAAGGTACCATCAACAAAAAAGCGGTTGTCCTAAAGTGGTGAATGACAGAAGCCATTTTATCTGGATTGCACAACCTCTGTCTCTGAGTCAGCCGAACCCCACACTGACGCAGGAAGCAAGTCTGTATCTGCCACCAAGATCATCACAAGCTCGGGTACCGGATAGCTGAAACAACTTTTCCACAATAGCTGTAGCAGTCTTTTTTGTTTCAACAACCACTTAAAGAAGTGATGTAGGCAAGGAGGAACAGAACTGTTGTGGTCTGCGCTCGTGTTTGCAAACTTTACGTACGGGAAACAGCACAAAACCAGCAACTGCAGGGAGACGAGGCAAAGCTAACTGTAAGCGAGCAGAAGAAATATTTTTTGTCTTTTGCAGAGCAGTGGCTGGAGGTGCCATACAAGATCCAGGCAGAGTTCAGGCTGGAGTAACTTATAGTCAGATGTGCTAGGGCTGACACCGCCAGCAAACAAAACAAAGAGGCATGGAAAGAAAGACTCCACATTGCCCTGAAATGGGGAAGCAAGGCTGGGTGGGATGGCCTGCAGCAGCGACAGGAACTGAATGCAGACTCTCCTACTGTCTCTGCGTTAGCTGCAGGAGACCTAGAAACTAGAAACTATCTTCAAAACTAAATTCATCAACTTTCTGTGCCACAAGCTGCACGTGCAGTTTCCGGAAGAGCTGTAGCACATCCCCCGGAGCCCTTTGCTTCTAGAGTGAGCGTCCGCCAAGCCACACTCTTGCTGCAGTGGGGATTGGGACACTGTTCCACCACTAGCCTTCCCTCTGAATTTAAAATACTGTCTAGAGTCTGAGTTGGAAGAAAAGATGAGTCATGTTTTCTCCTGGCCTGTCTGATATCAGATTGTTCAATAGCTACATGAGACACACTACTTTTTTTCATTTTTTTGCCATGCAGTAAATGAACTTTGCAATTTGTTCATGAGGCTGATAGGAAAAGGAGAAATATCTAGATCTCATTACATAGGGACACAAGAAAGTTAACATTAATTCAGTTTAATGTAACAGTATTTGAAGTCCCATGGAAGCACTGAACTTTGTCAAGGATGAAATTGCATCGATCTGGAGTTTCTTTACACTTGACAGTCTCCCCTGGGACGTAAAGGATCTCTTAACTAACTACACGTGGCGATCACATGTTGACTTCAAGTGCCCTAACTTCTCTGAGAGGTTTCATGTACACGCTCCCAAAGAGATTTTGCTTCCCTTATTGCTACTGTTGGTCAAACCCCTCAAATGTCAACATGGGAAATACAGGAAGAAATTGCTTTTTCGGGTTTCTGTTAAATGGAGGCCTGAGCAAAATGGATGACCTGAGCCCTAAACATCAGTTTCATTCCTGAAAGACAAGTGAGTGAACACAGGACATCAAATCCCAAATGCTCCCATCCCACATGGATTTACAGCCAGAGCAGAGCCAGAGCCTAAACTTCAGTATGAAGAACCATCTCTAATGTCTATCAAAGAGGGGAAAGTAGAGCAAAAGAGTTCCTGGTTTCCTTGCAAGTGTTGAAATAAGCCACACAACCAGACCAACTGCAGTCACATAAAATAAGCACACATCAGATAGAAAACCCAAGCCCAACCTGAAAGGTTAAGGAGAAGACTTTTAAAGTGACAGTTGGTTTAAACTTTCCATTTAAAAGGCCTTTTGCATAGAAAGAACAAGCCACTGAACTGCAACGAGATAAAACAGGCAATGATCTGCGTGTCTTTCCCTCAGCTCTTGATCACAAGTGCCGTGTGAGGACCAGGATACCTCTCCATCACCTGACTTTGGGTTTGACACGCTGCTGCCTGGCATGTGACAATCTCATTTATTCCTGCAGAGAATGTACGTACAAGGTGATGAAACCTCTACAGTGGGCTGCTCGCCTCAATTTGAGAAGAAGGTAGAGAACGATTGATGTGGTGTCTGCCTGGCACTCCTTGCTCCGCAAGGCTGTATATATTCTCACCCAAGGTTCACCCTTCAGCTCCAGAAGAAACAGAAAGGTTCCCATTTCAGAAAGACAGGACTGCTCAAACATTCAGTTCCCTTTCTTCTTGCTATGTCATGACAGGAGAGAGGCAGGCTTAAAAAAGGGAATTTCACCTCCCGGCACTCGATTTGCAGCTCACTTGTGTGCTGCAGTCTCCCAGCCCCTCCACCAGCCAGCCCTTCTTATGTTATCTCCTACAGCTGCAACTTTTGGAGGACACCTCTCACCTTATTGCTGCCTCCGTTTAAAAGGAGTGCTTGGTAAAAGATTTGTAACACCAGGAAATGAAGTGACTTAGCCAAATAGTGTAGGACTGAGGTAGAGCCAGTCGTTAAACCAAGGCGGTTAAATTGGGGGTGTCTTGCAAGGCAGAACCTTAACAGCATGACGCACACAGCCCCCATTCCCTGGTGAATAATTTTGCTGCAGCTGCAGTAGGGTTAAATTGCTGTTAGAGATTGTGTCATGTGCCTTTTTTTTCTGAAATATGTGCAGCTTGACTAATCTCCAAATAATTTATCTTTACGCACGTGGACTTGGTGTGACGGCTGCTCCTTTTTTTTTCACGCCCAGAGAGCTTAAAGCCATAATGGACAGGGGTCAATGGGGATGGTGACATGCTGCTCCAACAGTGCATTGGGGTGCTGCGAAGGTTTCTGGCAGCGATGCACACAAGCAGGTGACACCCAGCACTTTGAAGGCAAGTAGCACCACATATAAATGCCGTACTTTCAGTGCTTCGCCTTTTCTTCCTTAATTTAAAAGAAATATGTGCAGCTTGACTAATCTCCAAATAATTTATCTTTACGCACGTGGACTTGGTGTGACGGCTGCTCCTTTTTTTTTCACGCCCAGAGAGCTTAAAGCCATAATGGACAGGGGTCAATGGGGATGGTGACATGCTGCTCCAACAGTGCATTGGGGTGCTGCGAAGGTTTCTGGCAGCGATGCACACAAGCAGGTGACACCCAGCACTTTGAAGGCAAGTAGCACCACATATAAATGCCGTACTTTCAGTGCTTCGCCTTTTCTTCCTTTAATTTAAAAGTGGTTGTTGTGGCAGGGTAGGATGAAGTGAGGAGTGTTTTTAGCTTCCATTTGATTTCCTTTCAAAACATTTCATCTTTTTCCTTCCTGCTGCCTCTTTCTCCCCCTCTTGTTTGTGCAACAGAGATGCTCCAGGAGGATGAGGGAGCAGCGCAGGGTCTGCTGAACATCTCAGGTCAGCCACAACCTGGTGAAGGTGCAATGAATCACAGCTCTGTACCAACAACAGTCACATCCACAGGTGAGGACTGGACCTGGGGAAGGTCCCAGAGATGAGACTCTGCTCCTTGAGTTAAAGAGCTGACAAAGAGAAGAGCTTGGCTGCAACAGAGGCCAGACCAAGCTACAGACATGCTGCTTTCTAAGACCTCCTTTGGCTCTAATCAAGGACTAGGAGCAAATGAATTGCAGGTTTTCTGCCCATGCTGTATGCACAGAAGCAACTTTCCGGCCTTGCTCTTGAAGCTAATGTCAAATAGCTTGATCTTCTTCATGCCTGGGAGAAGCCGATGAGCAGAAGGACAAATTCCTCCATGCTTTCTTTGAAAGTCACCTGCAAGTCACCTCACAACACCAGTGAAGCTTTGCTAATCACACAACCTTGTCCCCTCCTCGTTCCCCTCCTTCTCCTTCCCCATTTGTTTGAAAATGCCCACGATTTATTTCAACTGACTATGGAGAGATCAGCAGTGAGACAAATCTAATTTATAGGAGGACAAGGCATTACCACAAAGCCTGAGAGCCTGTGTTTGATGGCATTACTATCACCCAGCATCACTATGATTCATCACTAGGACCCACAGCCATAATTTATACTGATACAAACCAACAGTATTGATGTAGCAAACCATCCAAATCACTGCTGAGTTATAAATCCCCTTTTCTTTTTCCCTCCCTCTGCCCAGCTGCAGCTACATGATCAAAAAGGTGGAGAAGAGGTAGGGAAAAGATATTTGCAGAGTTGAAGAGCTGAGGGCTCAAGCTGCCCCTGTCCATTCCCCATATCCTTTACTGGGTCAACCCCAGTCTTCAAGAGCATCTCTGGCTCCTTATTCTAAACCCAAGTTGCATGTTAGTTGCTAATGCTCCCTGGCACCACATGCCCTGCACTGATCTTGTACATCAGGCTTGTGCATATCTTATGGTAATCACTCTTCTGGTTTTGCAATGATGGACCACAAAGTTTCAGAAGGTGACCCCAAACCCTCCTGACCACGAGCCACATCCAGCTGGTCACTGCGATGGTGGTTGAACTACACAAGAGCTGCCATTTAGAGACAAGGGATGTTTCCTACCCAGGCAGCCCTGACACTGGGGATTACCAATGTGGGCAGAAGGAGAGCACAGCAAGGACCCAGCTGTGGCTCTGCAGGATCCTCACCAAACCCATGGTGAGATCCCACGGTGAGTTCGTGTTGCTTGTGATCTGTCAGGTAAAGGGTGAAGCCAAATCATGCCCTGGCAGAGCAGAAAGGGGACACGTGCAGGTGGCTTTGACTGCAATATGAGAGTTTGGTCCTCATTAAACTATCAAGTGGAGTTATTACTGCTAAGTCCTTTCCTGTGAATGTGCTTCAGATGTGCTGTGGGTGATGGGCAAGTCTGTTTTAAAAATGGTCTCAGAGTCACATTCGTACTCAGTGCAGACTTGTCCCACATAAAAGAGGGTCAATGGGTAGCTCCAGCACTAGACCCCTGATTGCCCATACTGCCATACTTAGCTTGCTCCCTGGCTTTGGTTTGAACCACTCCAACCACTTTTCTTCAAGACCAATCTTCTCCAGAAGGGGCTGACCCCAAGCCAGGCAGCATCCCTTCGCTTCAGGGCCCAGGATCAGTCCTTTGTCCTCTCTTAGTTAGCAATGCAGAGAATCCAAGTGTTTTGTTGCAGATACCTATCCTTTTATTTATATAGGATAAGGTATAAACTACAACTAAGTATATCACACATAATTTCTGATTTGAACCATGTCTCCACTGCTAACAGTCAGGAGAGGGGTAACATTCATAGCAATTAAAAAGACTGTGTATGAAACAGCCTCTGCTCATAGACAACCCTGTTACACTAGAATTTGTCAAACATGGAAAAGAAATGATTGAAAAGGAAATGTGAGCAGAACAGAGCTGGAGATTATTAAACACAACAGCTAGTAAACACGGTAGTTTTCATGTAACCTCAAGCTCAAGAAGTCTCTGACGTGCTGACTGCAGAGGATGCACAGGGAAGGGATCACTTGGTACCTGTCCTGCTTCCAATACCTTCTTCTCTAAGCAGCCGCTGCTGGCTGTGTTGGAAACATGCTGGGAGGCTGCTGGACTTTGGGGCTGACTCTGGACATCTGTCTTACGACTTCTGCCTTTGCCATTTTGCAAAGAAAAGCAGCTTCTCTTGCCTGCCCTCAGTGGACCTTTTGAACCTCTTCTGCAAACTCTTTCCCATGAGCACTGTGAAGGCTCACTCCAAGGCGCTCTCCCTTTTGCTGTTCAAAACTCACCTGGTGTCTTCAACAGACCCACAAAACGTTTTTGAAATAACACATCTTTCATATAATGTCACTGGTAATTAAGTTTTCCCTGTTAGCCACCAACACTGAGGTGGCGTCTCATTCTCTTCCATCACGCACTAGTGCAGATCGGGAATCTCTATTGTTGTTAGTGGCATCATGGTGAAACACTTATGAGAAAAATGTGCCTCAGTTCAAAGCATTTGCTGACTTTTGAGAAAGACAAAGGAGGCTTTTTTATGATTCACCCTCCCAGCTAGGAAAAAATAATTCATTTTCTGTACCTGTGTTTCACCTCTGATAACAGATAGCTCACGTCACACGGCGTGCTTGTAGCCCTCTGGAGAAAATGTGTCGTAGTTCCCTGTCTTGTGTTTCCCACCTTTGCACAGACCTTTAATTTTGCCAGCTCCTCTTCAGATCTTGGCTACACTTCCTACGAGGGTCCCATTTCTAAACAGTTCATGACCATCCCTCTAGTGATGGACCCCCTCATAGTGATGGCTATCTGTTTAATTGGTTGTCAGAAATTGCTTGTGCTCTGCTGCAAATTCTCAGCTTTCGTATGTTTCAATTTTTGTGTCTGTGGGTCATGAGAATGCACGAGAAATGCAGCAATTTCTTTTTCTTTAAAGCAGTGAGATTATAAGCTTTGAGCTTGTGGCAAAAAGATAAGTAGCCTGCCCAGGGTGTAATCTAGATGCTCAAAAAGCAGAAGGCAAAAGAGGTTATGAGATTGCATGATTCTTTTAAGCAATCTCATAATGTTTTTGAGGTCCCCAAATGGTTAAAGTATGGCATGGAAATGCCACTGCAACACCTGACTTTCAAGTAATGCCAGGGGAAAGGTGTCGGCAGTTACATTGCATGAAGATGCGGTGTAGACCCAAGTTTCTCTGCTCTCCTGCTCTGGGCTGGCATGTGACCATCTCCTGCCCCAAACCAGGGAGATGCAGAGATGCTGCACTGTGCCCAGGCAGAGCCACCCTCCTCACTTGCTGCCTCCAGCAACCCACAGCACTGATGACTCCTGGCGTGTTTATAAAATCCTATCACTCACTGACTATTTTCCCTTTATCTTACTATCCAAAAAAGCAACTAAGCTGATCTCCAGATCCTTTGCCTTTTGTTTCATGAGTTGAATCCTCCCCCAACGTATGCAGGCATGGCATCGTGGAAGTCAAAACCGTTAAACCAGCACATCAGACCGCTGTCTCAGCTTTGTGTGAGAGAGGAGGGGGCTATGGTGCAGTGAGGATTTGCTCAGGCAGCTTGGATTGCTCCTGCTGCCCCAGGAAAGCAGACTGGTGCTGCAGGGGGACCACGGCATGTCCTTCCCGTGCGTGGCGCGGCTGCCACAGCTGCCATGCCCAGCACATATTTGCAGGCTACAGCTCCCCTCACTCCACTTCCCCTGTGCAAGGAGCGGGTTAAGAGCCCCCGTTAACTGTTATCACCCTGCAGGCTCCCAACCCGTGACTGTGCACACTGAGTGCAACAGATGGGATTATTTTAAGTGCCTCTGCTGTGCGAGAAACCACATCCTCAGTATGACTTAAAGCCACCTGAAAGCACCTCTGTGCAACCAGGTGGAGGGGAAGAAATGTCCCTCCAGGCTCTGCTGCCTCTGCTCGCTGCCATCTGTGCCCACCCCATAGCAGTTACGCCAGCTGCCTGGCAGCTGAACACAGCCACAGGTCCAAACGGAAACCAAAACGGTGCATATAGTGTCCAACTGGCCGTAGAGAAAAATGAGGCAGTTTTGCCCACCCACCCTTTGCTTGCCCAAATCCCTCCTCCCTCCGGTGACCCATAATTTCAGCACTCCCACAGTTTCCATTGCCAATGTGCTGCCCAGTTTCTAACCAACGGGTCCAGGTAGCCGCGCTGAGCCCTGGCCAAGCTACACACCCCTGCACGGGTAAGAGCTCCTGCATTAAGCTGCAAGGGAAAAACAGGAAACAGAGTGAGTTTCCATGAGCTCCAATTGGCAGAGCCAGGGAAAAAATAGTTAAAAAATCCACCCAGTACAAAAAATTTCTTCCTGTCCCCCCCCCTCCCCCCGCCACCTTCTCCTCTTTTGTCCATCCCTCTTAAATCATTGGGTTTTCTCTTTTGGGAACATAGAAAAGTCAACAGTCAGGAAACCTTGTGATCTGCAATGATTACACCTTCTGCAAAGATTACACCTCCGCCTCTCTTTTCTTGTCTCCCTCTCCCTGTCCCCCTTTTCGGTCCTGTAACTTACCATGTGGAAGATCCCTAGAGCAACTGTCGCCGTCTTGATGTTGAAGAAGCAACATTTGGGGGGCTCAGTGGTCGTTTGGGCAGTCATTTTATGATCCCTCTGCACAGCTGTGAGTTAATGAGGTCGAATTTGCAGCAACCGCCCCACTGAAAAGCAAAGCAAGCAGTGCAGCTCAACTTCCTTCCTGGTCTATAAATGTGTTAAGTCATCTACAAAGTCACATGAGGTCTTTGATTTCTCAGTAATAAAGAAAGCAAAATTGTGTTGCTTTTCTAACAGATCTTTGCTTGCACATCCCAGATGGCAAATGTAAGCACAAATGCTGCTTCGGGCAAGTGGTGTCCAGTGGGTGAGGTGTACGGGGAGATGAGGGCTCCGAAGCAGGGTGCAGCTTTGTCCTACAAAAATCATCAGAAACAAAAGCAGGGGGCCAAGAATTTCACCTTAAACTTGACCCGCTGTTTTTGCAGTGAAGCATCCAAATTCCTCAGTTTGAAGTGGCTCGTTCCTTGCCAGCAAAGTCACCGTTCCTTGGAAGCGCTCCTGGGAGCTGATGCCTGAGCAGCCCCGGACTCTGGGACCAGAAGGGTGGTGGGACTCCAAGGATCAGGGTTTTTGGCTGAGATCTGCAGATTTGCTCCTGGTTCCTGGGACAGCTGATGTGATTTACGTTAGTCAGCTCCTGGAAAAGAAAAGCAACAGAGAGATCTCAGCCCAGTGACTTAGCCACTGTGCAGGACGTCAGACTGTCTACCCCTGCTTGAACTTACTAAAATGTGCTCTTTGCCATATTTTTATTACCATTCTCATAAAAAACACTTTTTCTTTCCTTTTCCCCTTTCACCACCCTATGGGACAGAAAAGTCATGCTTTAGACCTTCTGTGGAGCAGATTGACCTGAGTTTCTGGCTTCCTGGGAAAGGTCTGGTATGCCACAGCAGGGTGACAGCTCTCCAGCAGGTAAATGCAGATAAATTAATGAGATAGTTGGGTGCACTCAACAAGCTCTCGGGGGACTTGTGTGCCAGCATGCCTAGTTTCAGCATCCCAAACGCACTCAATGAGTGTATTGTTTTGTGCTTCCAGGAGCATTCCTAGCCAGCAGACTATCAGGGCCCTACAGTGCTTAGGCAGAGGGTTTTCTTGATCGTTCTTATGAAACTAAATGCACAAATTCCACCTCAATGCCAGGAAATAGCTGTTCTGTAGCCCTCCAAATCTGTACAGAGCACTACACGTCCAGCTATGTTATGGGAGGTGTGCTGGAAAGCTTCCGTCTGGCTGAGTGGATGTTCCCAAATGCCATTGAAGTTCCACAGTGATGTGTTTTTAGAGAAAGTCAGGAGTTTTGGGCAGTGGTGGTATGAAATATAAGTAGCTGAATGACTCTGGAGACACTGCATCTGAGACAGGGTCAACTTATAACTTAAATCAGATGGTCCATAAAAGATTGACCATGCCTTTATGTCCAGGGTTCCCTTCCAGAGCCAGGGATCTCTGCAGCACAAAGACATCTCAGGGCAGGGCAGGGTCAGTGCAATTGGGTCCCGTTGCATATTCCCATGGGTTTTTTTGGAATCTCACCAAATCTGACAGTTTATTACTTAAGTCCCAGGTTTTGAAGTCACATGGTTCTCTCTTTCTTTTTTTTTTTCCCTTTAAGGATGCCTCTGTGTTTTTCAGTCTTGCATTTGTGGGAAACTGTTTGCAAATGAGGACTAAGCACAGCTGAACGGAAGAAGAAAAGATAAAGGATTCTCTTTTTTTTTGCACTGTTTGGTGATTACACTGCATTTTAACGAATCTTATAGCAAGCTGGGGAAGAAGACGGACTCGCATTCTTCAAAAACCTGATGACAGCAGTACAGCTCCTGCCCTGTGGTTGTCAGGAGGCTGAAAGCAGCTCTGAGTCAGAGCTCACACTGCCGTGGACAACTTGTGTTCTCCGCCATCCACCAGTTCGAGAGAAATGCTCCAATGCAAAAAAAAAAGGCACTAGAAGGCTGAGCATCCTGGGAGAGAGTGGAAGTTGAGCTGGTTTTAAGCTAGCTCTGGGTTACTCCAGCCTGGGGCTGTATGGTCAGTTTGGTGTGTTTTATTTCAGTCCAAGTCCATGGCTTCAACTCCAGTTGAAAATTGCCTTGCAAACCCAGCTGAGCCCACGCTGCTGAGGCCATAGTAATTAATGCTCACCAAGACTAGAGAGGTCTGCTTTCCTCCCACGCAGCTTTCCATCCGGGGGCCTCAGCGGGCTCTGCAGAGGAGGGCGGGCATCACTGTCCCTTTTCTACAGATGGGAAACTGAGAAAAATGGGCAGAAATGCCCCGGTTCATGGCCACACCGCTGGCCAGAAGAGAGCTGGGAAGCTAACTGGTACCTGCAGATTCACAGGCTGCTCAGTTTACAAGGAGAGACTTCATTGCAAGGAAAACATGAAATTTATAGACACTGAAATTATAGCGTTGGCAAAAGATGGCATCACTGTAAGTTATATTTCTGCAATCCACTCAAAACCTGCCTGGCTTCTGAACAGCTCCAGATTTCAAGGATACATTTTTTATGCAGAGTAAATTTGAAATATGTTTGGTCTTACTCCTTCCTGGTATGAGTTTTTACAGATTCCGCCTCTTTTTAGGATGGGAAGTAAAGTAACTTCTATGGAGTATAGCTATGGGTCTCCTGTTACAAGAGACCTCCTGCGGCTTCCTGCCTTCACATGCAGAGGCAAATCCATGGCAGCAGCTGGGAAATGCTCTCTCCAGATAGGTTTTACTTATTTACAGAGGTAAAGATTTTGTCATAAGTTATCACAGTGCTGAAGGGTTTGGGCTGAAGCCCCCAAAATGGGATTTCCTATTTGTTTTAAAGCCATATCTTTATATCAGTCCTTCTTTAAGTATGAAGGGAAGTATTTTCAAAGCTCTTTAACCACTGAGGGGGTTCGTCTTCCTTTGCTTCGAGAGTAATTGCTGTAGGATTGTGTTTTTGGTTTGGGGTTGTTTTTTCTTGTTTTGTTTTGTTTTGTTTTGTTTTGTTTTTTTTGTTTTGTTTTGTTTTGTTTTAAAAAAAAGGAAGAACAGCCACATCTCCTGGAAACACTTCGTGACCTCAGCACTGTTGGTGGGTATTTATTAACTTTGAGAAACTCAGTGCAGCATCGGTCTTGCCTGTTGTTTTAATTTCCCCAATTTTAGGCGAGATTAGGGCTTGTCCAGGCATCAAGACCTTGCTGTCTAGTCTGAACTGTGTACTGACCTCCCCATTACCTAGGACAGGAGACATTTCTGCCACTTTCCCCCTTACCTGTCCTGGGTTATGAGCAGAGCAGAGCAGGATGGTGCCCTGCCATCTGCCTTTAGAGCCCTCACCCTGACCACAGCCTCTGAGATATTCATAGCTCTCTGAAAACTTTGCCTTCCTGTGGTCATGACTCCAGCTGAATGAGTGCAAATGCCTAATATTAGTACCCAACCCTAAAAATTGCCTTCCCCCAAGAGAGACAGCTCTGTCCCCTATGTGTCTCCACAGTGACAGCCTGCACTGCACAGCACCAGATGGCCACCGACCCTCAGGGCTCCAGAGATGTTCAGCGCTGAGGCAGCAGACACCTACAGTACCACTTATTTAAGTTTGATCCGTGAGGTTATAGCAAGAAATCCACACTACTAGAGATGCAGCTTATACTGGCAAAATGAGCTCTGTAGACAACACAACTTCTGCCTCCCTAATCAGCAACATTTGGAAGAACAAAGCAACTCTTCTGGGGCAGAAACTGCAGCTCTGGAGATGGGGAGAGGCAGGTTTGCGGGAATATTATCTCTGACAGGAGTGTTTGTTTTTTTTTCCCTCCAGACACAGTGGAGCAATGTTATGAATACACACTTACAGGCAGGGGTTTTTTATTCCAAGCAGTATTATGAGTATAGACTTTACTCCAGTGTTTCAGAGCTCCTGCTTCCTAGCCTCCATCAAACCATCAGGGGGAGAGAGGAAGGAATGGGAGATAAATGGTGAACAGTTGCTATAAGTTTTAATGGACCTCAGACTAGGTTTAGACTAAATCCTACACCTCTGGGGTCACTTTTGAAACAAATCAGGTCACTTTTGAAACAAATCACTTGCCACCTCTGGGGTCACTTTTGAAACAAATCACTTGTGACTAATAACTGGTAAAATTCTGACATCACTGTTGGTTGTCACCATTCTGGTGTGTGCTTTTCAGGCTAAGAATGAGGTTGTTCTTCAGCATAGCCTCTAACTACTATTAAAAAACCATAATCTAGCTGCAAAGATTCACTGGTGGATCCATAGTACAACAGGAAATTGAAATCTCTTCACACGCAGTGAGAGCACAAAGCCATAGGTGAGGACTGAAGGCAGCGCAAGCATCAAGCCCTGTATCTATCAGCACCCCTGGGGCAGGTAGAGCTACATCAAACCACAAGAACGTCTGGAGCATCTTCGGGGAAATAGGGTTAAAAATAAGATTTGGTTTTAAAAATTGATCTGTTTAAGCATCTTTCATTTACAGATCAGTTGCAAATACAGGCTTTGCTTTACCTTCTCCACATGAAATTTATTTTCTTTGGGGGTTGCCTCCCCTCAAAGCCATTTTGTGGGCCCAGCCGAACGAAGGTGCAGGAGGATCAAGTATTTCCTGCTAATATGAAAAGCTGGTTCATAATTTGAACCTGACTTTGCTTGAAAAGTGTACTTTCCCTTTGCAATCCCCCCTGTCCTTTTAGAGGCAGACAGAGGCTTGCTTGTGTGTTTGAGCATACCATACCCAAACTTAGCTCACAACGTGTAAAAACAAATAGAAAGTGTGGCCCAGGCTGGGCCATTGGCTTCAAATAGTCCTGAATGCCACTGCATATTTGGCTTACAGCATTATCCTGAGTGGCCCCTTTCAGTGGTCTGCATACCAGCCTCTTCAGACACCCAGACCATTGCTGAAAGATCAGCGTTGTAGGAAGTCAGTCTGCTCTAAGGAACACAGCTCTGTTTTTTTCATGGAGTTATGGACATATATTTTATATGCTTTGCAGAGCCTTGCCCCTGACTCCTTCCTAGAAGCAATCCCAAGTGGGACCTCTTGTTTCAGGGGTCTCGGTCCTTCAGCTCAATTCACAGCCTGCTGCCATCAGAAAGCATCTCCCATCAAGACATCTCCTTCAGAGAGAGCACGAGGAGAGGCTGAAATGAGCCATGTGCCGCTATCCTTTGCACCCGCGGCAGCAAAGAGCTTCCCAGGTTTGGGTGTGCTGCTCCTTGATGAGAGCAGAGTCGAACTGGAGTGTAGGACAGCCACTGTGAATAAATCAGAGCTGCCAAATTGCCTGCATTGCTCAGAATCATATTAATACAGCTGTACGTTCCCTGTCTAAATCTTTATGCATAATTCAGACATCGTTTCAGGCACGCACTGTTCTATATAAGGACAGTTGTGGAAGAAGTGAGAATCCTGAAAGCAAGAGCTCGGGTTAGGAAGACAAAGCTTTTAGTCTAAAAAACCTGTGCTGGCTTCACAGATGAGGAAACAAAGTACAAGGAAATTAAGAAGCTTTTCCCAGAGAAGCAACCAGCCTACAACAGAGCTGACTTGTACTTAAGCTTCCTGCACACAAACCTCTAACACCCTCCTTATAACAGGCTCCCAATTTCCATGCAGCCCTGATCCTGCATAGTCCTGGGCCTGGCCCCAGCCAGTAGGAAATGTTTCTTCTGTCCTTTCTAATTGGCTTCCTCCAAAGCATTGCTTCATGTATTTGCACTTTAGAAGAAGCCAAACAACAATATGAAAGCCTTAATGAGAGGAGTGCTACATGCCAGGAGAGCAATAAATCTCTGGCAGAGGCTGGCATTGGGTCCGCTACCGCAAACTCCTGTTGCAAACCAGTTGGGCTCAGGCATCTGCTGCTGCCAGGAAAAAGGGAGAGTTTGGTTAAGTGGCTGACAAATGGCTTCTGCTTGTAGAGTCTCCTAATTAAACTAAATGCACTTTCCTTTCAAATCTATTTACAAAAGGAGGTTTGTAAAAATGCAGCTAGCAAAAGATGCAACAGGAGCGAGAAGATAAGCAAACACTGAATAGTTTCTGCCTCTTGCCAGATCACAGATGAAAGTATTGGAGGGGGCAGGGGAGCACATAGGGCTTCCTCCAGAAGTCAGAGGGTCATGAAAATTTCCACCTGCTTGTGAGCTGTGACCAGAGCTCTGTGTCATGGGCTTGGATGTGACCAGAGCTCTGTGTCATACCTTGGATTGAGGGGAAGGGTGCTCATAAGCAAAACCACTCCACAATCAGTGAGTTTTACAAGCCAGTGCTTTATTAACATCTCTGCCCGAGTCCGTTCAGCTGAACCCCATGCAGCTCTGGTCTTGCAGGGGGGTGTTTCCTGCTCTCTGGGGGCAATTACTTGGGTTCCTCTGTTCCCTCTATAAAGCCTCATTTCCAAACAGTGGTGAAAAGGTGAAACCTTGCATTCAGAAACAGTCACAGTATAACATGTGAATTACATCACCATGATTTAAAAAAATACTTTCAAATATGTTTTGAACAAAGGTGAAAAACAATACCCCAGAGAAAGTTAGCCCATCTATGCTTTTCTACCTACATCTTACTGAGCCGACTGTGTTTCATCAGGGATATTTGGGGAACAAGTGTTTGTACAAGTGAGTACCATGGAGACGTGGCTGTGGATGGGATTATTGCAATAGCAGCATAGCTGGATTTCGTAATACTCCCAGCCTTGCTCCCCCGAGATCTGTGAGCCGTGCTGACCTGTCTTTCTCCTAGGTCCCCAGCCCATGCCTGCTTCGTGCAAACCCTTGCTAAGCCCAGCAACAAAGGTTTTCAACCTGACAGGTTTTTAGACCTGATGATAATATTCAGCGAAAGGTATTTGCAAGTGTCAGATACTATTAGTTTCTGAGTAAGAAAACTAGAAACCCCTCCCCATAGTCCTGTGTAGCTGGAAGCTCTCTAAGGGCTCCAAAGACAGAATGATCATTTTGCTTATTCTGAGTGACAAGAGCAATCTATTCATTAATGTAACTGTCATCCATCAGTTCATTATGCTTTATGTCTATGCTGATGTGTGTTTTGCCATTTGCTTTTTTTTTTATCGCCATTATGTGACATGGTTTATTCATTGCACCAGGATTTATATCTGCCCTGTTACCTGCTTTATTCTTTCATTATATTTTATATCAGGTTTGCTATGCTTGATGTCCATACCGCCTCCCTCTAGATATACCTTACTATATTTTATACATTACTTTACATGCCTTCTGCTTTACTCAGACATAAAAAGTAATAATCTCGAGTATATTTAAGTGCTCACAGAGGTAAACTATTTTTTCATTCAGCTGTATAGAGGAAGCTGCTGTGTTAGCTTTTACTCACAAAGCTATGCCAAGAACAAGACTCCCCTTTGGTTTTAAATAAGGCAGCAGTTTCATCTAAATAGTCATCCAACAAGGATAAATTAATAAACCACTATTTCTGTTTAATTGTTATTCATATGAATGATTAATGGAGACATCCCTCTGCCCTTGACCTGGCCTTATAAAATTAAATATGGGATTCAACTCCACATTAAGACACTTAAGTGTAGGTGTCTCCATGTGTGCCAGGTATCTAAATTGCCAACAGATTTGATGGAGATCTGGCCCAACAGTAGAAGCTGGAAGCTGTTTAGGTCACTTTAGAGCAGACACGCACAGGAGACCAACTCCATCCCCCCCTTGTCTCTGAGGACCACATCTCCATTGCTTCTCCTAACAGCTTCCACTGACAGCACACAGAGATATCCCCATCTAACAGAAAAATGCTGCTCCTTAACCTGGAGCTAAATCCCACCTTAGGTGTCCAATCTGAGATATGTGGGGTGATTTCCTCTCCTGAATGTAGGAGCCTGGATGAGCAACTAGGACTGGGTACCTTGCTCATAAGAGGAATCCCTTTTGCAATGGCAGCTGGAGGTGCCTCCACGTTATTGAGGAAACCATGACCCATATTGCCTCCAAAAAGGAAACAACAGTTAGGGTACACAAAGACTTTGAAGTGTGTCCTGCAACGCTTCTGCCTCAGAGCTTCTGCAGCTTTAGGAGGCTCTGGTTGAGAGGTGGCTGAGACATGGGGGATCCACCTACGTGCAGGCACAGCACCAGCAATGTGCCACTGGAACAACATGTCTCCAGACTCCTGCAGCATTGGCACACGTATTTGTGAATGTCCTTTGGACTCCAAAGGACTGAGGGTGCTGGTAAGTGCTGGTCCTCTTCCAGCACAGAGGCCAACCTGGGATCAGGTCAGGCCAGGAGAGAGAGGCACACTCCACAAGAGCAGTTCACATCCAGAGCCAAATTCACCTTATTTGAGGGCAAAGGAGAGCCCTGTTCCACAGTTCAGACCTGGACCCTGCCCATTGCAAACCACGGGAGATTTGCCCAATTAGTGGGTTGCTGCTTGCCACAACAGGAAAACAACATATTTCTGGAACTTAGTCACCATATAAAAATCTTATCCCTTTTGCGTTTTCCATCCCCAGGTTTGTTCATAACCTGCCCTTGTTGCTCACTGTAAGCATCTGCAATTACCTCCCACTAATGATATTTTTGTTCCTAGGCCTGATTTGCTCAGGAAACAAACAAACAAGCAAACAATGGGTTATTTAGCTGCAAAAGGGAACAAGACTGCCTGCTGCTACATTTGCAAACCCGAAAAGATTTATTAGGAGACACCAAAAAAGGTGAGTGTTTTCTGCACAAAGCTTGGCAGAACATACTGTATGAATAACTGAATGACCTTTCAAATATTTACGCGTACATAGGAGCCTGTATGGAGGCTGCTTCTGCTCCTTCACCCACTCTCAAGCTTTCCACCCAAATTCACTTGCAGCAGATAAAGAAATGCTGAATATGTTCTTTTAACAAACCAGCCAGGGCCAACAACAATAGCCGAGAAATGTAGGAAAACATGGACGATTTGCACAGCAGAGTGAAGCCTCTTCAGCACCATGAAAGTCAGTCGAAGTCTAAACTGAGCCCAGGAAAGCAGAGAGGTTCTAGGAGTCAGTCACTCTAATGAAGAAGTTGTAGGGAAGAAGGGCAAATGTGGGCCATAAAGCTCCCGTTGTCTTGATTGGAAAGGAACATTTGCTGTGTTAAACACGAGCATCTTAGTAAAATTTAACTGCTCATACTTCCAGTTTGAGGGACTGTTGCATATAGCAGAATATGCACCTTTGAAAATCAACAGAAAGGCTGTGAAGGGAAACTCTTGAGACAGCATGAGAGAAGGGACGAGCCTCGATCAGGAGCGGTGTGTTGCTGGGACTCGGATGCTGTACTAGTGCTGTCCTTGAGACAGGTGGCCTGTCCCCAAAACTACCTTGCAAAAAGCAGTATGGGGAGGAGGTGCACACAGCCATTGCTGATGCACTGCAAATCCCAGCTCTGTTTGGGAACGTCACCACTTCAAGGGATTTCCCAATTTTGAGTCCTCAGATCATTTTCTTGGATAAACACTGTGATTAAAATTAAATTACCTCTCAAATGAGCAACCTCACAGTAAATAATCATGGCTTTCTTGGCCTTTGGTACTGTTTCTACTATTTAGTCATAAGATCAAGCCTTTGCTTGGCAGGAAAGTGATGCAAGCCATTCCTTTCCCACAAGCGTACATGGAGGTGAGAGGCACCAGGCTATCTCTCAGACCTACATATTGAGCACTGAACCCAAGCTGGTCCTCCTGGAGCACGTTCCTGTGAGTGGGAGAAAGTTGTCCTGTCAAAATGCTCAGATGTCGTGGCAGAGGAGGGTCTTGGCTGGTGCCAGGCAGGGATCAGCAGGACTGACAGCCAGACCCTCTCCTGCATCCCAGGGCACACAGGAAGGCAGAGGCCACCATGCTTCAGCTCGAGAGATTTAGCAATACTACAACTAAAGAGTATGTTTGCATGGTGCAGCTAGTGTCCCCTGTGCAAAAACCTTCGGGAGATGGAGAGATGGCAGAGAGGGACAGTGGGGTGTGTGGGGGTTTGTTATGCAGGGAGCTGGGCAGAGAAGGAGGAGACCTTGCCAATCAATCCTTGCACTATCACCACTCTTATCTCCCAGGAAATAGAAAGAAGAACAATTTGGTGGCTATTGTGTAGTTTGCAGAAGCAACACCTTCCTGTTTTTCTCAGAAAGCTCCATGTGAAGGCATTTCCCCAAGGCTGCAAGACCTCTGCTCTGCCTTGCCTGGTCTGGGCATGCCTGACTCCAGATCCCACTAATCCCAGCCTTGCAGGCTGCTCTCGGATGGATCCCCCACAGTAGGTCATGAACCACCCTCTGGAGAAACCAGGACATTTCAGCTTCTGGGTGATTTTTTCAGCAAAAATCCATCTCAGCTCTGCAGCTTGTTCTGTAGCCTCAAAAATCTGCCTCAGATGCAGGCAAAGCAGTGTGTGCTGAGCAGTTCAGTGTTGGGATCTGGCATGTCTTGGTCATATCTCACCTGTGCCCTGACCACAGAGGTGTTCTTGAGCAAGTTACTGCTCTCCTCAATCTCCTGCTTGCTCCTGGGAGACCATAAGCTTTACAGAGCAGTTGTGTGTCCAGCACAGCAGTGGCCTCTTGATGTCACCGTAATACAACTGATCAGTTCATCGGCTCAGATGGCTTTGGATCAGGCTGGGAGCATTTTTAAGACAGTAGAGAGAAATCTTTCCAGTGTTTTTCACCCATTCCTGAAAGGAAGCATCAATCCTACAGGGTTGCAAATGGTCTTTTCTTGTGACTGTCCTCAGTACCATTGATCTTAAAATATTGCTGCAGTTTGTGTGCATAGATCACACAAATATTCATCTTTTCTGCCAGAATGAGAACAATCCATTTTCTCTATATGTCCACTGTAACTGTCTATAGAGACAGACCCTCTTGTGCAGGTGCTTCATCTGTAGCTTTAGCACAGAATAAGGACTCTGTGTCATGGGTACAGAAAGTTGAAGCCTGAGCCAAACTTTTGAATGCCAAAACTCAGATGAGGATCAGCTGGAACCCTACACAAATGTATTAAAACTTTGCAGAGTTTTTAAAAAATCCTCCACCCCCGAATTATAATATAAAAACGGGAACATTTTGTTTTGCCATTTTCAAAATGAAACATTTCACCTTCTCAGGTTGAGAAAACATTTGACCTCAAAATATGTTTCAGTGTTATATATGGTAAAAAAACCTGTAGTAATCAAATCAAAATGTTTCACTTGACCATATTTTGACAGTCTTATTTTTCAAGACACCGCATTTTGGAATACTTTCCTTCAGGTTGGAGAATAAGGACTCTGTGTCATGGGTACAGAAAGTTGAAGCCTGAGCCAAACTTTTGAATGCCAAAACTCAGATGAGGATCAGCTGGAACCCTACACAAATGTATTAAAACTTTGCAGAGTTTTTAAAAAATCCTCCACCCCCGAATTATAATATAAAAACGGGAACATTTTGTTTTGCCATTTTCAAAATGAAACATTTCACCTTCTCAGGTTGAGAAAACATTTGACCTCAAAATATGTTTCAGTGTTATATATGGTAAAAAAACCTGTAGTAATCAAATCAAAATGTTTCACTTGACCATATTTTGACAGTCTTATTTTTCAAGACACCGCATTTTGGAATACTTTCCCTTTCAGGTTGGTTTTTTTTTTTCTTCCAAATTTCAGAACTGCCTAAGGACCAAAAATGCAGTTATTCACAGATGTACTGTAATTAGCTAGAGCTTCTCTGTATCTCTTAAGAATCCAATCAATGATTACTCAAGTGAACTACAGAGGCCTTGCAGGAATTTAAGTAGGGTAGAGTCCTTAAGCTGATTTTCTGCATAGAGATTAATTTCATCCTGGCTAAAAACAAATGGAATATATCCTGCTGTCTCTGTCCCCTTGTGACTGTCCTTATTAAGGGTCTAAGCTTAAAATTCTTGGTCAGACCAGGCTCCCACTGAGTTAATGAGGTCTTTGAATGGGATTTTGAATTACTTTTGAATAGAGTGGCTGGAGCTCTGTGGTTTGCATAAAGAGCCCTTCTGTGTTCTCCTTGCAGAAGACCCTCACCTTGAATTGCACCCATCTGTCATCCTGTAACTCTGACATCAATGTCCCACTGCAAAATCCTGCAAGGAAACTCAGTATTAGTGAAATGGCTGAAAGTGCCACCCTCCCTGGGCTGGAGACCACTGACTCTGCTGACTAGGTTCCACATCAGTTAGAAAGATAAAGGCCACCCTGGCACTCATTTCAAGAGGCAAGATGCTTTGCTGCCCGCAAAACTATTAATTTGGGTGAAATTATCTGATCCAGCAGCTGAGCAATTTTACTCCAATAAGAAGTTTTTCAGCAGAGTCAGTAATTCTGTGGGACTGCTCTTGAGCATTCAGTCACCATGTCAGTAGCTTTATCCATGATGTTTTAGTGTGTTCACCTAAAATAGGAATGTGAATATGGAAGAAAATATAATTTAGTGGTGAATTTTGGGACAGGTCCTGTTCAGACAAACTCCAGCTGGAGCCAGGCAAAGTGGGCATGTCAGCTTAGATACGTATCTCAGCTAGACAAGAGATGGAGAAACAGAAATATAAGCAATACTTCATTGAAACAAACCTTGGGTTAAAAACCCCAACCATAATTATCACAGGGAGTTTCATCACCATAAGTGGAATGTATAATAATTTTAAAATTTTGATCAAAAGTTCTTTAAAATGTATGAAAGAAATTTCTGTGATAGCTTCTCAATGTAGTTGTTGAACTATAGAGCTGGTTGGATATTTTTTAAGATTTCAGTGAAGGAAAAGGAGAAAGTAGCTGAAAACATTTAGCAATTACTGAATCATTCTTCTCAAGCAACAGACTAACAACAGAACAAAATACAAAGCAACCACTTACTCTCCTTTCTACACTCCAAGAAAAATGATCTAAGCAGAGTTTTATATAGCCCAGTAGGAGAAGAGAGCAGAGATCCCATTAAATTCACTGACGACTTAATCTATTTTATATGGATACAGTTTGGATGGCTTAGTGATAGGTCTCAATGGGAAATTTCTATGACACACAAAAAGATACATTCTTTACATATTCATTTGCTGTTCCCATGGATTTTAAAAGTACTACGTGGGTAGCAGCTACGTATGGTTGATAATAGCCATAGAGGAACCCTATCAGCTGGGAGTTTCTTTTGATCCTGGTAGCTGTCCAAAATGTTACATTTATTTCCAAGTTTTCTTTTATGTCTTTGAAATTCAGCCCAGGAGTCTCAGAAGAATTCCATTCTGGCAATACGTCTTCTTTCAGGTCCCCTTTGGACCTGAGGAGGGGTCTGGATTTAACCAACACTTAGCATCACAATCCAGCCTTTATGTCTGTTCCCTTCCCTGCTGGATACGCTGAATGACATGAAAAGAAAAGTTTGGCAAACTTCTTTTTAAATTTTGGATAAAAACTATTGTGGGGAAAAAGCTTTTTTCCTCTAAGCCAGCTGTGTCATTTATAAATGGGATCTTTTTTTTTTCATGATTTGGACTAGACTTCAGATCAGAGAAAACCCCCTAAAATGATTCTCCTGCTGCCATCTATGCGTCTGACTGCCTCTATTTTGGGGTAATGCCTCAGGATCCCTGGGCAAGGGCTTTTCTTGCCTGCATGGATCAACCCTTTGAGATCTGAGCCCACCAGACCATTTCTCTGTTGGCACTGGATACATAGTGCAATACCCTGGATGCGTACTCATCATACCAGCATGGGGAACATCTGCTGAAAGCATATATCATCCTTAGAAGTGTGTTACTGTGTGTGAATTATGGAGAAGGCAAGGGAGTGGACTGTGTGGTCCAGTGGTTGGGGTCATGGAGCCAGATTTTCCCAGCATGAATCAGCAGCGACTCCACCAGCTCTGGCAAGGCGGGTAGGTGTAACGTGTGACTTTCCTTGGAGGAAATCCTTGTTTACACCTGTATGAGTCAGAGGAGCATCTGCTCTGCGAGCTCCACCTCTGCTATGTCAAAGAGTCGGTGTGTGAGCGCGGGGAATCCTTGACCTCTTCATACTCAAGGGGCCACCCATCTAGAAGCTGCTCTCCAAAACCCAAAAAGAGGACACTCCTGGAAAGCCCCACTGACACCTCAGAGGGAGGATTAGAAAACCACATTATATGTTTTCAGAGAGAAGCCTTGGCCTCACCCAGGGCAGTGGTTTCCCCCCATCACAGGCCCATGAGCAATAGCTCCTAGCAAGGAAGACACTACCGCCTTTGCTCTCCTTGCCAGCCTCAGGTTTACCTTGCTTGCTGCACATAGCCATGACTTCGGGCTCCAACTTGTCTAAAAGGTGTTTCTGAAGGGCCAGATTCTGCTTATTTTTTATTGGTGTCCTTATGGTGCTTTTATTGGTGTTATTCTCTCTCCACTGAATCCAGGATTGTGAACACAAAGCAACCTCACTTAAGTCAATGGTGCAAATCCTCTACTAAGAGTGGTTTTACTCTAGTTTTATGCCAGAATAACTGCAAACTCAATATGAATAAAAGGAAGTGTCATTTATATTCCTGACCAGCTTTTCTTTCCCAGCTCCTGCCCAGAACAATTTCATATCTATAATGGTTTTTTTCAGCTGTGGGAAATAACAGAGAAACCTACTCCAAGGTAACAATGATATTGGCTATACAGTGTTAGTTTTTAAAATGAAGAAATTAAAGACTGGCAGTCTTTCTTAGAATAATATAAAGAAACAACCTGAACTTTCTGCAAAACTAAATTAGCCTGTTGAAAAGTTGGGAAATAGATATAGCTTATTTGCCTGTATAAAGAAAAATGATACAGGATTTGTTTCCAGTCAGGCTTCCTGGTTGCAGGTAGAATTCTAAAAAGGAAATCCCAAAATAAAGCAGTAAAGAATAATTTTACCATACCAAATCCTTGATATTTTGCAGAATTGCTGTTGTTTCCCTTTCCTCACTTAGCAGACATGTTGGGGGAAAAAGAAAAGTTAAAGCATATAAGATTACCGTGTAGAGAAGTTTTGATGTTCTGGAAGATCAGAAACAGCTTAATTAGAGGTGGAATTAATTATACCGTCAGAGAATGGGATTCACCTGTCCTAACGAGCTCTTAAAAAGATCATGCAGTTAGTCCTAGCGGTCACCTAAGCTCTGGGGAAAGGCACAGAAGTGATGGAGATATTTCCAGGAGGTGATCTGTCCCAGCAGTACAGAGCTCATTTTTTACCAGTGATGGGGCAAGTGCCATAGGTTAGACCTCACATCAGATGAGGAAGGACCAATTCTTATTAAAAACCTCCAACTTTCCTTAGTCATTCATTTTCAACTTTATCTTGCCTTTTTTATTAGTACTATGTTCTAACTGTAGGTAGATACAGAAACGATCAAAGGCAAGATTAAATGCTTTAGGGAGCCGTCCTAAATTGGTTCCCTACCCTGAGAGTATTGGCTCAAGTTGCTCTATATAGGCAGGTATTTGGGATTCCTTTTTCACAAGAAAATACTGTCTTTTCTAGTTTGCCCACCTCCACTTGCTAGCACTGTTGTGTAGCCTTGAAAAGGTTTGGGCTTTGTAACTGACAGCCTGCAAATGAGATTCGTACCTTTTGATTGCACAAAACTGGAAATCTCATCACTGCAGCTAGTTTGGACTTCCATTTGCAGACAACACATTGTGCAGGAGAGCCGAACAAAGGAGATGCAATAAGCCTTTGTTTAGGAAGAAGGGTGGGGGGTTTTATTGTTATTCATAAGAATAACAGCACTTTTTTGACTGAAGAAATGGGACTTCTTGAAAATCCCTAAATATGAGTGCATGGTTCAGTTCTGGAGTGTAACCTATTCCATTGTCGGCTGGTAGAAAACACAGGCCAGTCAAATACCACTTTTTCTCAATAGTCACATGAAAATTATTAGATCTGTTGGAATGAAAGCAATAAAGAAAGGACAGACGGGACATAAGTTCAGTACCTGCTATACTCTGGAGCACATAAATATTCTAACAGAGCAAAATCTTTGGTAACTTCTGTTACAGGCTGATTTGACAGCAAGAGGACCATGGTGGTTGTCGGTGACCTTATCTTGGGAGAACAGCTCTCGGAGTACACCCCTCGAATATGCCCTTTTATCTCCTAAAACTACCCCAATTTACATACTAATTTATTACCTATGCAGTCTTGCATCCCGTATGATACACTTAGCGAGACCTCATTCTACTGGTTAAGATTACTTTCATATCGCTTTGACCTTGACAGCAGCATTAAGACCACCTAATGCATCACTTTCAGAATTCACAAATATATAACAAAATGCTTGGTTCATCACAGCCGCACTTCACTAATGTCTCATAAGGACACTTGATGCTAAAATAGTGTTTTATCTCCTCTCCGCACACTCTAAATTTACTAGCTAGTATAATACACGATTAATTGCTTTCATTACTCCACTATATTCATTGTCTTATGTTACAGTAAACATAATATACTTATTTCTGTTCTATATACACTGCTACATCTGCTAAGGAATTTAGCAAATGGCTTGGTTAGGTCAATTAAGATTTTCCTTTTTTAATGTGTATTCCTTTGTCACCATTATTTTTAAAAGAGTTAATCTAAACAAATACCTTTCTACAGACAATGCCATGATTGCATGATCTACGCTGGGATTTAGGGAGTTTCTTTATAGTGAGGCTGAGAGGTGGGAGATGGAGGAGGCAGCCTAAAGCAGGCAAATCACAGGCTCTTTTCTGTGTTTTACAGCGTAGCAGAAACCTGGCTGCTTTCAAGGCACCGGATTTTCGCTGCAAGGCGCCAGATGATAATTTAGCTCTCCAACTCCAGCTGTGCCAGACACACTTCATTTTCATAACCAGTTACATCAGGGCACCGGGAAATTTAGAAAGACTGAATATAGATTTCGTATGTCTATGATAGAAAGCGTCTGGAACCAAACTGTGTGTTTACATTATAACCATATAGATTCAGTCCAGCCTTACGCTGCTGCGCGTATGAGGCCTGTTTTTGATGGAGTTACATCCCATTTGCACCACTGCGACCCCAGGCAGAGTCTGCCTCCCAAAATCCAGGCCACGGAGGAGAGGTGCAGAGCTTTAACTCAAAAGTTTCTTTAGCTGTGAAAGTAATGAGCCAGCCAGCAGCACGACGGCTCCTTCCTCACCTTCTGTTCCCTGTCATCCCTCAATCTGTCTTCATCTCTCCTGCTCTTTTACTCATTTTCACGTCTCCAACAAGGAAACAGTGAGAATCTCTGTCGTTCCTGTGTGCTGGTGCCAATTTTCAGCTCAGAACTTGGTTCTGCAGCACAAGTGGCCACGGTGCCGCTCACGACGAATGCACTGGACACTGTGAACCTGGCAGCACAAGCCAAAACAAACACTCCTCCGATCTGTGCATTGTCCCATTCAGTAAATATTTCCAAGCTAATTGCACTATCCTGAAACCACAGGGGGATTTAGGAATTAGGAGCTGCAGCAGCAGGAATGGTGCACCCGGTCATGGGCCAGCAGCATGCAGTGGTAAGTGCTGCAAAGAAACTCCCTGCACCAAACTGCTTACTGTACCAGTGCTTGATCCAAAACGTCCAGCAATCGATGAAGGAGGGGCACTGAGCAGCAGATGTTGCTTCTGACTTTGCACATTTATTCCCATGGAGGGACTCTGGTGGTTTGTAGAGTGATGCGAACAAGCTTTGCAGTGTAAATGAAAATCAGAGTATTTGGGGTGCTGACTTCCATTAACTCTAAACTCACCTCCTGCCCGGAGGCACTGCCAAGATGCTGTCCATGTTACACATACCTCAGTCAGGCCCTGGGGACCTGACACTGTGTGGGTGAGGAAGCTGCCATGTGTGAGTGAGAAGAGATGCTCTTCTTTCGCGATCGAGGAAATCAAAGATTTAACTGAAAAAAATCAGCTCATGGTCTTGCTTTCTCATTTTCTCTACTTGTATCTCTAACCATGCTCAAAAATCAGTTTAGTTCAGTAAGGCTTTCAGCCATCCTGCTAGGGCTTGTCCTGGTAACCCTTCATACAGGTCTGCAGAGCCTCCCTCCACCCGACGTGTGTTTGGAAAGGATGGACGAAATCTCAGAAGTCACTGGGGAGGAAAACAGAGAACAGCTCAGTCGGTCTGCTGCCAGCACAGGGTGCCACTGAGAATTAAAAACCAAGATGAAAGCAGAAGGAATTCATCTAAGTGTCTCAGGTAGAACTAAATAATGGGGTTTTGTATGTAAATGAAGTGGGGGATTGAAGGGGTGTGCACATTTCTGTCTAAGCCAAAATTATAAATATATGAGCAAGAACTTTATCAGCTGTGGTACAGAACTGTTGGAAGCTTGGCCTGGATGTCTCCAGACAACTGGTCAGGATTTATTTATTTATTTGTCCCTAATGGAATACTTAGAAGAAAACAGGGGAAACCCCATGAAAATATATTGTTTGCAGAAACAAATAAGACTTTTTTTTTTTTGTGAGAGATGGGGGCGGAGCAAGATCTAAATATTGGGCTTTGAAAATGCCAGCATTACTCTATTGCATACCTCATACTTTCATTCTCTTTAATGGGCATTTTCTTGGACTAAAATTCCTGCAATGCTTCACAATTCTTCTTCCTAAAAGGCGGAAGGCCATACATCTTGGGATTTGCACATAGGTGATTCAAGGAACGTATAAATTCAGCTGCAGAATCCAGGTACTTTTTGTTTGGATGAAAAAAAATCAAGCCTTTCCCAGGAAAGCAGAGGACCTCTAGGAAAAAAAATATGTATTTAATTGAAAACCCACTTTCCTTTCAAAAACAGTTGTGATGGAGCATTTGCAACAAGCTGTAGCCAAGAGCCAGGGTAATGCAAAGGGTAATGTTTCTTTAATTTTTCTTGGCATTTTACATCCTTTTTCTCCCAGAATACTCCTCCTTCTCCTCCTCCTACTCTTCAATAGACTAATTCCCACTGTTGCTTTTAATCCTATTAAATGCACATTTATTGTGGCATAACTGACTGAATTTTAAATGGTATCGTAGCATCTGAATGTACAACCAACAGGTTGAAGCAGGGTCCTTGGGAATGGTGTCTGCACTTGTACATCCCTGTAACAACAAACCAGCTTTTGGTACTCAATTGTTAACTTCAACGATTGGTTCGTGGTTTTTTCTAGAAATGAAAGTATCTTGCAACAATCTTCATGAAGGCAGTGCGTCTGTCACTCTCAGCCTACAGCCCTCCTCTTTGACTGTAACTGTAAAAAAACAAGATCTGTTTCATACCAGACTAAACGCTGGAATGCCATAAATCCCACCGCACACCTTTTTCAAAACAGCTATTTTTTTTTCGAGACGCTCCCGCGGGTTGGGTAACATAGACCCCGGCGTTGTGCTGGGGACCGTTGTGAGACTTCATGGCAGCCTCCTCGCTGAATTCTTCATCCTCAGAAAGTGATTCCAACTCCCTTACCCCATCCGCTTAAATAAAGACACCCTTATAAGGCATGTTTGTGTGCTGGCTGTCGAGGCTTTTCATTCATTTTTTTTCTTTTTTTTTTTTTTTCCTTCCCTGCTAGAGCAATGACTGGATGTTTCTTCTCTAGCAGTGGAAGGGGAGGAAAATGTTTTGAGGATGGGAATCCTACTGATTATGATTTACTCTGATTCTGCCCCTGTAGCAGATATCACCCTTATCCAGAAGCACAATGGGGACTTTTGCCCTGGGCCAGGCCGTGATGGTTTTCCTCAAAACCTGATTGATTTCTCAGGTCTCTGGATGGGTGAGGAGTGTCTAGTTCCCTCTACGCCTCTGTTTCCCAATTTCAGGCCTCTTTGCAGAGGTCTTTGCCGGATATGAAACTTCCACGAGGTGATGAAGGGATCTGGGCAACAGGTGCTGAAGAGACCTTTTTTTTTTTATAATTCCACTCCAAATTTCTGTGCAAAAGCATTCCAGACTCTATTACTGCTAGGGCCAATGATCAGGGAAACAGCCCTTTTCCATGGGTGTCTGTCTGAGGAGACAACTCCAGTCATGCCCTGCCCTCATGCTATGAGGGGGAGCGGGTGGGACTAGAGAGGTCAAACTGTGGAAAAAATTATCTGCTCTCCGCACCACTTCAAGGCCGGAAAGAGCTGCCAAAGGAAACATCCCAGTAAATCTGTCCCTGTGACCTCTTTTTCCTGGGAGGTGCCCCTTCCCCAGCATCCCTCACCATGCCTGGCCAGGGTGCAGAGGGATGCTGCTGGACCAAGGGGCTCCCAGGACGCTCATACGTGACTCATTCTCCATTTCTACTAAAAGAGAGTGGAAGTCCGTCACTAGAATTAGGCAAGAACTATTTTTTTTTTCTTTGTGTTGGAAGATGTCAAGGCATTGGAATACTTCTAATCCTGGATCAGGGCAGATAATAAAACCAACAAAACTTGTCTAAACCAAAATTTTGAGAAATATATGAGCAAAGTCAGGCAAAGCTTTATATTTATAAATATACATATATACACACAAATAAACCTGTGATTCAGAATACTCCATTTAACTACTTTACATTTTCAGAAACCTCTTCCAAATACAAGGTGAAGCTGGACATTTTTATTATTTTAAAATGTCCAAGCTACCTGGTTCAGGAGGGTTTTTTTTTTTACTTTTATACCTGAAATAAAGGTGAAAACACTGATTAAAACAGCCCCGTTCTGCAAAAAGACCTCGAATCACACCTAACAGGCATTTTCCCAAGGAAGCCTTCCCTGGGAAATCCCAGCTCCGCTTTCCTGATTTCCCCATCTAGAACAGGTAATCTCTACATGTTTGCACCAGACAACCACATATCCTTGGATATATGTTGAGAGACGAGAGAATTTGTGTGTGTTTCTTCCCTTTGCTGTGTCTCCTTTCTCAAACCCCTATTATACTCCTATTCAAGATGTTCTTTAAAGATGTTAACTTAAATATGTATAAATACATAAATATATATGCGTGTGTGTTTGTGTGTGTGTATGTATACATATTCCCACCACAGCCCACAGCAACCACAGCAATTTCCCTATTGGAAAAAATAATACCCATTAAACATTTTCGAAATAACTGTGGCAAGAAGGATTGGTCCATGCTCCCATTTCTCTCCTCGGGGACCAGATTTCATACCCTGCTGCAGCTCCCGCTAGAAAACGTGTTTGGTGGTTTCGGCACGATCCCAGGCAGATGTTTGTGCATCCCACAATGCCATCACATAGAGTTATCTATGCACGGGGTGACGGCAGGTCAGGAAGGAGATTTGCCACGCGGGTCCGTGTCGCACCCACCCTGTCCCTGCCTGTGAATCACCCCCTTGCAGGAAAAAGCGGCTTTGGTGCCACTTCCACCCGTAGACTGCAACAGAATGGGGCTCTTCTGCAAGAAATCATCACCTGCACCATCAGAGCCAGTAAGTAAGCTAATTCCCAAAGGAGGCTGGATCTAGAGCTCTCATTTATGAACTAACCAAAGACATCATTTTTCCTGCAAGTTGGATGACAAGAGATTGGGGGAAAAAAAAAATCAGTTAATTGAAAGGTAAAAACCAGTCGTGCATGTCAGGTTATGATCACATCCAAAATGACTCATCTCACTCAGGTTTTATCAGAATGAAGCACACTATTCATCTTGAAACAAAAGATTTTACATCAGTTTCCAGCTATTTCGTGTTTTCCTTTGCTTGGAAATTGGTACAGAATTTTTTAAGGGACACAAACAAGTTTTCATTTCAAAATGTTGCCCAACTCCTCCTAGAAAAGGAGCACTCGGTTTTCATTGCTTTCGTTGAGCAGTTTTAACAATCTGGTTCTTAAATTCTAGGGTCCTGACTCTTTTTTCACAAAAGAAACCCTTTGATTCTCACGCTTCCTTTTAAGCTTTCCAGCAGAATTCAGGTGACTCACAACCCGAGGGTCTGACTTTGACTTTTTTTTTAATTAACTATCTTGATTTATGGCAGCATAAAAGAGAATAGATTTTCACCTTAAAACTCCGCTTCTATTTCTGCGTGCATTAAAGGCTAGTGTTTTTAAATAAGTCACTTCATATATATTCATGCAATCTGCACTCTGAGGAGCTGCTGTGTCTGGATATAGCTTTCATGACTATTAAGTAGATTCTAATCACTTAAACCTCCACATCCCTCCATGTGGATATGTGTTTGTTTAAATGAACCAGTATTAAAAATATCCAAGGAAGCTATCACTCTCTGGATTAGGGGCTCTGTACCATCAACGAGGGCAGTGCCGGGCACAAAAGGGCTTTCGTCTGCTCAGAAACCCAAACTGCATCTGCTCCATAAATAGCAACCCCATAATGCTGCCTGTGTCCAGGCCTTCATGCTGTGTTTATTGCTGCAATGGCTGACTAGAGAGTGCAAAAAACCTACTCTTGAAGAAAGGCTTTGTGGGTTGGATTAAAAAATATCCCCACCTACAAATCTCGTACTCCCAAATCTGCTCATTGCTAGAAGGAAAACAAGGCTAAATGTCCATGTAAGCTGTGAAACGGATCCCGAAGAACTGAAAGCCTTGATTTTCAGGTAGCTGAAATGAGTGTATTTCTGGCAGCCCAAGCTATCCCATGCTGAAAGCAGCTGGAAGCAGAGCACGTGCTCCAGCTTCTCTGCGTCGTACCCATATGTCTCACATTGCCCGCCACAGATCCCTCTGCGGCACTGCCCCGGACACACTACTGTGCCAGGCACGCTTCAGTACAGGTTCCTGCATTCATGAGAGAGGATGCTCCAGCGATGTGAAGGCCAGCTGGCCATGTGGAAACCCACCCTCCAGAAGCAGCTTAGACACATCCATTGACGGTGCCAATGGTCCCAATAACAGTGCCGATTTGAGATCCTTGGAGATAACCATGAACACACACAGTCTCTGCAGCATTTGGGTTCATGAATCAGACCACCCACATTTGGTCCTCCAGGCTCCAAGGGCTGTATCTATGCTGGGGTAGATGGAGCTGCTCACATATAGCTCTCCAGTGGCATAGCCTCCATGTCGTTCCTGAGGAAATTACATTTGTTTTCCAACTGCTGCTCCAGAAAGGCCGTGTCTCCCATAGGTCCTGAATCGTATCTGTCAGCCCCATGTAGATGCCTTGGATGCTCTAGGGCATCTGAATTTGTAGCAAATAACTATTCGTCAGCTACTGGATGAAGTCTTGGATCTTCACCAACTATAAAATACCCTCGATTCCTAGGTTATGTGCAGACACCTATATTTAGGTGTCTTAATCTGGAGCCAAATCTTGAGAAGGCTGTGAGTTAAATATAGAAGTCTGAGCTGATCACTGTTGTCTCTCTTCATCACCAATGGAGAGGAACAGATACCTCCTGGCAATCTCACCTATGGCAATGTCTGATTTAGGAAGAGATGAGTCAAGTTTCAAGGGCTGGCTGGCTGTGTCTCAGCATTGAGAGGATGGATTCTCTCCCCATTTCCTTCGGTGACTACTAATCATTCACCACCTCTGAATCAGACATGCCTGGAGATTAGAGCTATCTCTCATCTTACATCTGCAAAACACCTAGCAAAATGTCCCCTCTTTGAATACCAAATCACAAACTGCATAACACAGTGCTTGGAAACAAGACTTTTCTCCAGATAAATGCTTTTTAACGATACATGCCTTCTGGAGTACAGATTATTAAATGAAGTAGAGACCATTAAAATATGAAACAGGTGGATGCTCTGATAATGCCAGCATGGCCATCAGCTGCATGTGAAGGCTTTCTGTGCCTGGGCTGTACCTTCAAAGCTCTTTTGTCAGCAGCTGTGTTGAAGGAGTAGGTTTCAAATCTGTACCTCAAGGTCACCAAAGTTTTGGCCTGGTAAGAATAAGGTTTCAGAGTAAGAAAACATCTCTCTCATCATGTGTCCCAGTTCTATATTCCCTAAACATCTTTCTGTATGTGTCAATATTTATTTAGCGATGTTTTTCTGTGGTTGAGGAGGGTGGAGGGAAGAGAGTAGAAATGCATTAAACCCAACAAATAATGTTTGAGCTAGCATGGGGTTAGCCAGATCTCAGCTGTATGATACAGGCTTGGGATTCATTCACATATTTATGGGTTCAGAAGCTCAACCAGTTGAGACGAGGACAAAAAATAGATGCTTAATACTGCCCAGCTCCCTCTTCTAAGAAAGCCACCTATGATGACTTTGGCAAAAGTTTCATAGAAGAAAAACAAAACCAAAAACTATAAATGCAGATTGTCTACTTTTGTAACTTTGGACAAGTTGTGTTCTGCTGCTTTACTTCATCAGAGATATGTTCTGCAGAGCTTTCAAACTGTACAGGATTAAATGTATTCTGAGAGTCAAGAACAAACCCATTACAACATGCAGATATGAGACACGTTTAGATCTGTAACACTGACCAGGCTGGACCTGAGAATTTTCATGTCTCTCTGTAAGATATAAGGATGTTGGACAAAATGTGGCACAGTCAGCGATAATACTCTTGAGAAGGTTTGGAAATAGAAGAATAAAGAATGGTATGAAGGAATAAGAAGATGTAGAGATTAATTCTCTGAAGAGAGGATACCAAATATTTTGTGAGGTGCTATCATTGGAGAAGGCCCAGAATGAAATTAACTTATTAAAAGCAAGTGAATGTAGAGAGTAAAGACAGTGCATGACAGGGAGATTGCTTCAGAGGTGCCAAGAAATTACTCACATGTAAATCCATGAAAGCTTTTCTGGAGAAATTAATGGTTTCTTTACAAAACAAAACCTGAGATGAGAGCAATTAGAAACATTTCTGAGCCTCACGAGCCCTTTGCTTAGCATGGAGCTGCATTTGGAACAGGAGGGAGGGGGGCTTTGACCAGAAATCATGGCTTTGGCTGAAGTTTGGTTTACTTTCCAGACCTGTTTGAAATCTATGCTCACAGCAAAATCTGGCGGGATGCCCTAAACAAGGTCATGTGAAAAATAGGAGGGGACTGAAAGTTCACTCACAAGCCACTGACAGATCTCTTTCTGAGAGATCTCTGATGGGATCTCAGATTCCTCTTACACCCATGTAAACTCAGGAACCAAAGTTACTTCTGATTTGTGGTGTCAAAGGGAGGAGTTGTGGGCTGAGAGTCATCTCTCACAAGACTGGACACCCAACCTTTAGTCCCTTAAGCCTGAGCTCATTGCTGAAGGATTCTTCTGGAAACAGAAATAAGCAGGAACCTTCAGGGATCAGTTCATCTGACATGTCTTAAGTGCCTGATTCAGGCTAAGAGAAAACAGGTGGCAGTGGTATAAATGTCTAACTATTGATTATAGAGAATATGACCAGGGCAGACTTAGACATCTAACTTCTAGACACAAAAAATAAGGCGGATCTTTCACCCTTTTCCCACTAATATCTCTGGGAACTGAGGAGGGCAGCTTCTACCCATTTCTCTAGTCATTTTCCCTTTGTCATGTGATAATGGTTACATTTCATCTAAAACTTTTATTAGGGTGATATCAAGGTCAGCAAAACATTAAAGATTTTTTCAAGTCCATGAGTATAATTATCATCATTTTATTCTTAGGGATAGCTTAGCTCAGGACTGCTTAGGTCTAATGGGTCAAGGGAAACCTGGACTGTGCCTGATCCACAGTGCTATCTGTTCTCAAATCTCCCACACCATGGTATTGTAGGTCTTAAGTGACATAAATTTCCCATGAACGGAAGAGAAGGGACCTGAAAAAGGAAAACTGTGATAATTTTCTAAAGGCAGAAATCTGTGAAAGGGTTTGTGACAAACAGCTGGTCAAGAGAAGCGACTGTTCAGAATTTAGGATTGAAAAAGACCAGATGGTCAAATCTCCAAACTCCAAGCAAAGTGTCAAAGGAGCTAAGGGAGCTGCTAGAACTAGAAAGATGGTGTATCAGAAGTTTCCTTGGAAAACAGAAAATCAGCAGTGGACAGAAGTGATGTGTACACAACACCTGCCAAAGGAAAATGCTGTAGGGAACAGCAGAGCAAAACCACAGGCCTGTAAAGATTGACATTGCCAAAGAGGAAGATTCTAGGGAACGAGGATGAGGGACAGATGAGAAAAAAAAAAAAGGTAAGTTTTGATTTAATTAAGGAGAACAGGCCTGGATTCACAATGGCAGGTCATGTATAGCAAGCCAGGTGAAGATTTTTGGCAGAGGGAGCCATGGAGATAGTTTAATGAAATTGTAGGAGTGCAATGTAGCGAAAGCTAACTTCCAAGGTCATCACGTTACTGGAGCTAGGCATGAGAAACAGGACTGATGAAGAACAATTGCCTGCTATGATGATTTGTAGGAAGCTGGGAACCTGAAGGAAACATTTAGGCACCCCACATTTGGATTCATTTTTTTCATGGGTTTGTAGTACTTCTTGAAGCTACTTATAAAACAGTCCAAGATGCTGGACCTTTCTCTCGAGCGGGCAACATGCCAAGTAAGGATTTATCTTGATAAAATACAGGTGTAAAATCATACCAGGCTGTGAGGCAATACGAATAATGTGATCTTTGTACCCATTTTTCCCTGGTCTAGGTGGTATTGGCTGGGCTTTCTCAGGTTCTTAGTCTTGGAAATAATACAGAAAAGGTAGATGTATGTTTGCAGTGTTGTTCCACCTGTGGACAGAAGCAAAGATATTATGGAGACAGTTTTGGTAAGGTCTCCAGTTTTCCCCGTCACCTATCCCTGGCTATCGATCAATGACCTCAGCATCTGTGTCATCTCCATTCTTCTCCCCAACATCTTTGGTACTGTTGCCAACAGCTATGGCCACCTTTTCTCCTTCGTTCCATTTTCTGATGGAAAAAAAAAGCTTTCCCCATTTACTCATGCAGAGATTTAAGATCTATACACACTGTATCTGAGGGCTCCTTCCTCATCCATTTCCAGGCTGTTCTCTCCTTCCATTTGCAGGAATCTTGAATTTATATACTGTCTTTTGGAGGGTTGCTACGTTTATCTCCTCCTTGTTCCTCCCAGCACTTGTTTGCTTCATCTGTGTCTCACTGGAGTCTGAAACAGCAATTCAGGTGCTGGCTCCCAAAACAGGACTGCTCCAGCAAGGGAAACTTTTTGTCCCCTCTTTCCATGGCCTATTTCCAAACGCAGCTCCAGTTCCACATCTAGACATGGCAGGCACAAGTTTTCGGGTTACCAACCAGCTGCATTTGACATATGAGGTCCCAGGGTGGGAGACAAGCTGTGGTCACATTCAAAGCAACCTGCAGAGGAAACCTCCCCATTGCTCTGGGTCTCCCCCATCACATTTCCTTCTATCAACCCCCATGCTCATGTGACTTGGCGTCCCATGGGCATGCAACACTCCCATGCTGGGAAAAACTTATGATAAATGCACTAGAGAGAGAGCAGCAAAACACTTAATTTACAGTACAGTATGCAGGTTTACAGACACACTTAGACATTTCACCAAAACTATCTAATTTTCATGCTTAAATCATGTTTTGCAAGTAGGTGAGGTGAGAACCCTGGCTGCAGACTCTCCTGATGTGTTTTGAACGACTGACAGGAGTTGAAGTAATGAGGTTTTGAAGTCAGCTCTTGGCCTTCCCATGAATTCTCACAGCTTTTATTACTTCTGCATCTCTAGCTGAAAATTCATCTTGCATTCCCAGAATGCAATAAAGATATGAAAACATGAGAGTTAACTCTGTGTGCATACATATATCACTGACTGAACAACAATAATTTTGCAGGAGTCTGTTTGTGGGCTAAACATGATCAGAAATGCGGCAGATTGTCCTGAACTGACTCAAGCGTTTGTTTTTGTCTTGCTTTTTACTTCCCATTCAGTCAGTTTGGCTTATATCATGAATCGTTCCACTGACATCAACACCACTGATCAGAACAGGACTCTCTGCAAACAAAAAGTTAGGCTGACACAGCAATATTCCGATTTTATTTGTGCTGGAGCTATCCCACTGACTTTAACAGCTAAATTTACAACAGTCCTTACGGGAGATTCATGTACTTTCTGGCAAGCAATGGTCTGTTACTATTACATGGTCTACCATCTCCTATGATGCAAAGCAGAGATTTTCTGATTCAGTAATTCATCACAGGGGACTCAGATATGTTTTCAATATGATGCGCTCTAGATGTATTTTGAGTCAGTGTTTCTTCCATGCTTTTCATGAGCCCACAAAGAACTCTGGTCACAAAGGCACCTCTCTCTACTTCAGAAAGACTTCAGAGTTTGTTTGGTCCTTTGGAATAAACTAGAATTGTCTTATAACACCTCATAATTTTGTTTTCAAAACCACTAAGATTAAAAAAAAAATCTGTGAATTGTGTTCTCTCCAGGATATAGTCTTACGATATAATAGGGATGGAAATAGTGTGAAGAAATCTGTCCATTTTGAATTATCTTTTATTCTTTTCTCTGCTGATCATTAAGTATAGAAAAGGATGATATATAGACATACTAGATAGCTAGATAGTAAGGTAAACAAGTAGAATGGAATAGAGAGAGAGACAAAAATGCACATAGTTGTTAGAGAAAAAGCTTTAAGTATTAGTCAAAGACTCAAGAATCATCCTCAAATGAAAGATGTGGTCAAGCTGTAAATTAGATATAGCTCTAACATATCAGTTTTTTGATTAAGCATGCCAGATTGATTAAGATTGCCAGATTAAGGTGCCAGACAGAATGACACCCTATTACTGGAGTGGAGACTGTCAGATATTATAATGATACCGATAAAGTAATCATACCATCTTTACTGGCTCCAAGCTGGTGTGTGGCCTGAATGGGACGTCCAGGTCTGGTGTTCCAGTATCTGGCTGTGGTCTGCAGCCCACCATTCCCCAAGTTGCATGCTGTTATTCCCCACTTTCAGAAGGGAGGGCAAGTACGGACTGGAGCTGGCTCTCATCTGAACAGGAACAGGATAGGAAGAGTTCTTAGGTCTCTATCTGTACCATCTCCAAAGCTTAAGGTCCTTAAGGCGGGCTCCTGATGTGTCTCCCTGGGCACATGCAATGGATAGCACCCACGTCACCTATGAGCTCATGGCTCCTTGTAGCTGGCATGTTCCTAAGTCACCTCGAATACCCATACATGAAATAACTCTGCATCTAGTCTCAACCTAAAGGCTAGTGAACTGCAACTCTCCGCCAGGCTGAACTGACCACTTCCCATGTATTGCACTGCACAACACAGCAAGAGTAGCACCAGGGCATTTCACCAAACACCTTAGTCAGTAAACCTGTTTATCGGTGACGTGTTAGCTCAGTGGTTTAAGCTTCTTTAAAACAAATTAACATGGATTAGCTGCTGTAAAACAAAATGGACTTGAGCTTGTTTTCCACCACCGTGACTCTTAAGAAGTGCCATTGCCCACTTTCGTTTCCCTGCAGACTGTGCCTTACTGCCAGCTATTTAATTATTTATTTATTTTGTGCCAGTTCAAAGAGATGGAGGCATGTTCATGCATTTCAGTGAATTCCCAAAGAGACTAAAGGCTTGAACTCAGATGCTTCTGGCAATGCACAAAGCTTGGTCTGCTAGGTCCACGGACAGCACATTTCTGAAGATTATTCAATACCTGCATGGGAGATGTTACGTGGCACAGTCTGAGCTCTACTACCTGACTTGCAGAGAGAAAAGTTTGCTGGATGACACATTTGATCTGGCAAAACTACATATCTGCATTCTCTGTGGAAGACACTAGAAGCGATAGACAGTTTTTCAAGTGTTATTTAACCTGCTTTGCAACCAGAAACACCTTAGAGACTTCTTCCTCCCTTTACTATGTCATGTCCCTGTAAGCTAAGACATGGCTTTCAATTATTTTACATATCCTGGATATTGCTAATAAAGACTTTTGCCCCAGTAATAAGTATTTTTCGCTCCAGTATTTTTCTGAATAGGTTTTTAGGTTTAGAATAATTATTTTTGTTAGGTTTAGAATTTAGTTTTCTAGGTTTAGAATCTTTCTTCCAGGCTATATACACACCAGTGAACAAATAAATTATAACCTCCTGCTTTAGAGCAGGAATTTAGAGAGCACTGAATTTAGAGATTTTGTTGCGGAGCACTAGTAATGCATTTTTCTCTTCCTTTTAAAGTATATGGCCATTTGGTATGACGAAGTAAGAAATCAAAGATTGCAACCAAACTTATATAAATTATTTTCAGGGTTATGAGATAGTTGTCCTAAAAGCAACATCTAGATCAATGTAATAATGAACACATTTTCTCAGCTGTGTCTTTTTGCATTAATGTTTAAATTTATGGCTTAGAAATATCTGTATTTTAACATACAGTAGACATGAAGTGACACTAAGTCTTATGTCTAGACTCCTTTCATTAAGGAGAAAGACTGCAAAAACTGCAAATATATGGGAGTGACAGCAGTTGCACATCACCTACGGTCAAGAAAATGTAGATTAGAACAGGGTGAGACAAAGTTCCCACGATCATTCATTCTTCAGGGACTTTCTGGGTTATGCACTAAAAGTAACTCAAATTAGGTGTCCTGAATACAGGTTTGGTAGATTTGAATAAATATTGAGATGTATCAGCCTCCAGAAGCATCTCCATTAACAATAAATGGGTGACTGACATTAGAAGCCCAGTGTCAAAAATCTAACATTAGGGAAAATAATTTTCTACCCAGGATATTCAAACCAGGGTTGAAGATTTCTACTCCTTTGCTCTGGGACATGCTTCCTCCTGTCTTACAGGACCTTTATCCCACTGACATTGAGATGATTTGGCCAGGCCAGATCCAAGAGGCTCTGTGTGCCTGACCCCACACCATGCTGTCCTGGGCACTGAAGCCTTTTGAGATCAAAATGAAATCAAACCCACTGATTTCACTGGAAGGATCTTGTGGAGGCTCATTAACTGCATCAAGGCAAAGTCTGCCCGTGTGGCTTAAAGCATCTTCAAAAGCCAGCACAGATGACTTTGCATCAAAATGGTTGAAGAGCAGTGACACAGCCAATTCCACCAGTTCATCTATGGAAGTGGTGACCTCCAGGAGAGGAGGTGTCACCAATACCTATCAGGATAGGAGCATCTTAAACTGCTCCAGCGTCTCTATAGATTTTGTGTGACCACACATGTAGTCTTCCAGGGTTAAGTAACGCTGTACTCCTATGAGGTCATTAAGCACGTCATGTTTGTTCCTGTCTACTCCTTGCATGAAAATACATTTTGCGATGCAAACCCAAAGCAACAAGAAACTGAACCCTACAGTCTCCCAGGCATTTAAGTGTTGCATTGACCTGGGATTCCTGCCCTTTTTCATCAGAGTGAGCACAGCTTGGAAGTCACCCTGGCTTCTCAAACACCTAAGAAATGGTGCTGTGCTTTCCTGTAAGCCTTTACCTTCAAATCCCAAAGGTTTGATGCATCATGACCATAGGTACAAACTGTTTGCTGGCTCAGACCTGGGGAGTAGCTGCCAATGTTTATCAACAGCCTCTCTGCGCACACTCAAAGGAAAACAACAGCCCTTCCCTCAAATCTGCTTACACATTCACAGGCGTTTGGAGCAGGATGAATGAAACCTCAGAGAGGGGCTGTTGTTTTTTCCTTCATAGGACTGGTGCCTCTAACACTCTAGGTTGTGAGGATCCCAAGAGATCACATCTGTGCTCCCTAAGGGACTTGTGGGAATAGAAAAACGTCCTAGAAATGCAAACTCTGGTCCAAGAACACACATCTCTTGGGGATATGGTCTCCTTACGTGCATGAGGAAGATGTTTTTGAAAACCAACCCACAGTCACACAAAGGGGAATTTGTATCAGTCACTGTGTATGCTTGGAAGGGGCTTTTGGACATCTTGTTATTATAATAAACCTGTTTACAGAAAGAATTAACACCTTCTCACACCTGCCTGCATGCGAGAGGAACGCATTCTTGCTGGTCTGTCCATGGCTGCATGCATTATATAACGTCTCGGGGACTCTTCCAGCCGTGATTCTCTCTGAATCTATGATGATCCCTAAACCCTCACAGAACTGTCTAGCATTGCCCAGGGAGAGGCCATGATCACATTGTTGGCACATATCAGAGCCCTCTTTACATCATGGATAGCTCAAGCACAACTGTCATGCTGCCCAGGAAGGATTAGTGAGATGCATGGAGAAGGTATACAAGAATTGATCACTTAGTGCCTAATCCAAAACGGGAGCCAGAGGTCATCAGATCAATGTAGCAGGAGGCAGAGTCAAAGCAGAGAAAAGGAAGTGTTTCTTCACAGAGATGAACATCCTTACACAGAATTGAGCTGTGAAACTCCTGCCGTAGGACGCCATGAGTTTGTAGGGGAAGGATGGACAAGTTCAGAGAAAAGAAATCCATAGAGGGTTATTAAACACATAAAAAACTACATTAGATGAACAAAGTCCCCCAGCTGAAAATGGATGGATATTGGAAAATGCCATGTTCTGTTCTTGTGCTCTTTCCTAGGAAGCTAGTTTTGTCCCGTCAGAGACATGGCTGGACAGACAGACTTGTTCTTACAATCCAGTGGACTGATGTGTGGCTGCAGCAAGGGAGACAAACCTCCTTACGAGTCCATGAGCAGAAAGCTGTGTATCAGCCCAAACACAGTGACATTGTGCACTCTCATCCACAGACGTGCATGTGAGGTTGGATCCTTTCACACCCAGCAGACCATGGCATAACACCTCCTACACAGCTTTCCTACAGCAAAGGTCATACTACCAAAACAGTGGCTCACTGAACCAAACAACATAAAGTCAAATTTGGGGCCGATTGAGAGGTTTTCAGCTTTTTCTTTAGCAGAAAAAGGACTGCCACACAAGACCTGCTGGGTTTCCAGGGCTAAGAAGCCAGTACCTGCTCTCCTACAGCTGATTCTCTGTTTTGCCACACACACATCCACTGGATGGCTACTAAAAGGGGCAGATAGTGGTGGTGGGGCAGAAAAGGTTCAGATAGCAGTGGTGGGGCAGGAAACACCATGGAAGAACCCTGCAGGTAGCCAGCATGACATGATGAGCGATAACTTAATTGCATGACAATATATCCTAAGGTACAGCGAGGTCATACACTTCACTCTCTCACGTGGAGCTACTCAGTGCCCCTGGAGATTCCCATTTCTTGGCCAGATGAAGTCCTTCTCCAGTTAAAATGTCCTTGGAGACTTAATGAACTGTAAGGATGAACTCCTGTAGTGCAAAGACTGGATCCAAGACGGGGCTTGAAATTCCTATGATGAACTTGTGACTATGCATAAGGCCTTCATCCTACATGAAATTTGCCTTATCACAGAAGAGAGAATTCCAATGCACAGCTGAAGCCGTTCTCTTGAACTATCCTCAGATAGAGGCTTTTTTTGCTGCATTTCCCTTGAATGCACTTGACTGGAAAGAAGGAACACGACATAGAGCAGGAGAGATATTTTAAGAATTCTGCTGTGTTTTAGTTCTGTCCTCAGAAGAAGTAGTAATCAAGAGCATGAGTAACTTGATGGTTTCTTTTCCCATGAGCTTACATGAATATTTTGGGACCTGTTTTGATCTGCTTCAGCTCTGGCCCTCCTCCTCACACCACAGAGTTTCGAACTGAATGCTGAAAAAAACCAAGCAACTTATGTACAGCTGACTACCAGGGCTAAGCCGTGAAGTTCAGATCTAGACCGAGATTTCCTCCATATTGAAGAGTGCAGACAGCTACCCTGGTGGGAGAACAATCTTTGACATTCATACCCACACCCAAATGTGGAAAGGCTGCTTGATCCATTGAAAGATCCATTGAAGATGTTGCCGTGAAGTTCAGATCTAGACCGAGATTTCCTCTATATTGAAGAGTGCAGACAGCTACCCTGGTGGGAGAACAATCTTTGACATTCATACCCACACCCAAATGTGGAAAGGCTGCTGAAGATCCATTTTGAAGATGTTAAGCAGTATTTGAAGTAGCGTGGGGTTTTTTCCTTCCCCCCCCGCCCAAAGAACCAGACTTACATCAGCACCATATCAGATTCACTTGAAATTCCTGGATTTTAGCATTTTTAGGTTTCAGGCTGCCTCTTCTGTCTCTGCAACAGTCTCAGCAGTGGTTAAATTTAGATGATTACACTGAATATTGCAACATAGGTCAGGTTTGGAAACCTCAGGCTTTTCATTGCAGTTTCAGACCTGACACAGTCCAATCCCTTCCTAATTAGCCCTGACAGCAGAAAGGGCCCTACAGCATTCAGCTATCTCAGAGTCATTATGAAATTAGCAGGGTGCCTGATTTTGCTTTGAAGTCAGTGAAGTGTATCTGATGTAAAGGTTGAGACATGGCGTGAGGCCACACACTCTTAATATCTGTAAAATGATCCAATAATGAAAAGATTTTTATAAGCACAAAATGTTGGCAGAAGTCAAAGATACCAAAATGATACTGGAAAGGGAGCAAAAGTCATAATGAGATCATAAAGACTCATATCTTGATCCCAAAGGATCCCGTTAAGATATATTAGTTATAGTACTCATCTCACCTTATTTAACCTGTCTGAAAGTTTGATGCTTGCTCCAAGGCAGGTATCACATCCTGGACATGCATAACAGAAACGTTCCTTTAAAAGATTTTGGCCTAACTCATCAAAAACTACTGTTCCCATTAACATCACTGTAAGCCCCGTGTTAATGCACTGATTTCAGACGTCTACACCAGCACCACAAAGGAGAACATAGCCTGTGAACTTTACAAGCTACTTAGCAGCTTTTCGGCATGTATCTAAGTCCAGCAAAAAGATCTGGAAGAGAAATGGCACTGCCTGTCCTCCTTCCAGCAGAAAAAATAATATTATTAAACATTCTGGTTTTCGGGTTCCAAGGGCAGGCGTTACACACAACAGCACAAGAAGAAAACCTATTTTCAGTGAAGCCAGAGTGGTAAGCCTGTTGCAAAGCTCCTGGCTCCTCTCCCAGCACTTTTTTCTTCCCACCGCTGGATTGAGTTATATTTCTTTGGGTCAGTCAAATCATTCATGACAGGGTCAGCTCAGATCAAGCATTCTTCACCTCAGCTCACTCTGTGAGCAGCTGAAGTGTTTGGCAACTTCTGTCCTTGGAGTGGAGGAGTAAGAACCGCTTCTGCGGCACAAAGTATTTTGAAGGAGTTGCAAAGCAAGGCAATGCTCAGTAGAGAGTTGCCCTGTGCTTACAGAAAGCACGCAATTGCCTTGTGACCATATGGTTTGCTCTTCATCTCTCTATGGAAAAGGTCCTGGTAGAGATAGATCAACAGATCTCACTTTCACTTCTTCCTGAAAATTTTCTGAGGTAGTGTCTTAGCAACCTGGATTGCAACAGCCTGTGATCCAGCCCCACTGTTGAGCTGAATGTCTTCATTCTGTGTGCGTGGGCTGTAAGCATAAATACGGGAGGTGATGACGGAAAAGAGCAAGATGTAAAGCCCAGGTCCAGTTACTGGAGATGTCTGAAATCAGAGTCATGGAAGTCAGTATCAGACAACATGGCTCAGGCAGGCTGGGAGTACAGAGGGTGGCATCCAGTCTGAGGGTTAGCCTGGTTGGGTGTGTCAGGAAAACACTGTGAGATCCCAAAATACAAACGCATTTCCTGGATCTCACAGCATCCTTTTGCATGTCTTTGAATGGGTAGAATTTGTCTCCAAAGGATCATAAATGTGTGTCCACAGGTCAGTGTTTGAGTTCCCATTAAAGATCAACACCTCTGCTTAACCAGAGGTGTCTGGGGCCATTCCAGATGCTCAGATATCTGCATGGGCATGGCAAATGTGACGCAGAGCAATTATGTGCCATAGGAGCAGGATGGCCCTAAGCTATCTCTAATGGCAGTAGACACTGTGTGGGCTACTGAACTGGCCCCGGCATCCATGACCCCATCAATGTTAGTGAGTGCTCAGCTGAATTGCCTCAGGAGAGGCACCAAGTACCACTGGAGAAGCTCGGGGATAGCTGAGATATCTGAGCAGAGTTGACAGATACAAAGGACAACTTCCATGACTGAAGATATGGATGTGAAGGGAGGGTACAAGGGAATGGTCTTCTGATAGGAGCCAGGCTCTCCTGCTGTCCCTGAATGGGGTGTCCTGCCACCACCATCAGAGACAGCCCCTGGGCCTCATGGGTCTGTCCTGTAGCGCATTTCTTATCATCTTAGAAGTTATTCAAAATCCACTGGTTTATACCAGGCTGATATTTGTAGTGTGTCTCCCGCTACCTTCCAAAATGTGGGAAATGGCTTTGGGATAGTTTCTTCTCTCTGCTAATCCAGAGAAATTCACTGACATCATGAGGATTTCCTGGGCAAGAGGGGAGACAAACCTTCACTTGGAGGGATGCAAGCAGGGTCATGTTTATCATCTAAAGATAAAGCCAAGCATCAAATTGCTACTAATTTAAATGAGGAGGAAGTCCATGTCCCCATCACATATTTCCAGTCTAGGGCAGATCTGATAGGGACATCACTGAGCCTCTGGCCACACCAAAACGTTTATTTCTTGTCTACCAACTAAATTGACTCAATTTTTTTTTTCTTTTAGTGATTTGTTTAAAGGTTCATCCATTTGGCCAGCCCCACTCCCTCACTCCCCCAGCACCTCGGTGAACCTGCAGGACTGAGTGAGCCAGTGCTCTGGGTTTGCCAACCTCTTCCACAGCAACTTAATTTATAAGAATAATCCTGCACTCCCGGGACTTCTCATTTGCCACCGGGTATTAACGATGAGGGTTTCCTGGTGAGTGACACTCTGAGGAATTCAGGTCCTCGCTGGCACAGAATGAAATCATGAAGTCCCTGGCTGGACTCATATTTTCCTTTTCCTTTCTAGCCCTGTTCCAAGAAAAATGAAATACATTGGTTTCACCTTAAGCTGTGGTGATATTAAAATCCTATTGCCTTTTCACTGAAAGTCAAGGCGCATTCACATGGCTGCTGTTAACTGTCAGGGCAGAAGCAACAGGCAAGTCAGAATTCCCAAACAGATTTGGCAAATTAGCTCACATGATGAATTTATTTGCCGATGAAAATGACCAGTAGCTGACAGAAAACATTTGCCAACTTGAGCTGTATTCATCAAATAGGTCAGTTCAGAAAAACAAATGGGAGAAGAATGTGATGAAACATCTTTTCCTGCTCTCTCCAAAGTGAAATAGGTGGGTTTTCATTTTCAAATTCTTAGACACCAAAGATGGCAAAACATTTTGTTCAAAAGGAAAAACAAAGAAAGTTGTGTCAGACCAAAACAGAACTTTAGGTGAGTTGAGGTTGGGTGAGAAAATGTTTTCATTTTTAACAAAGAGAACATACTCTTGTTTTTAATTTTCTGAGCAGTAATTTGGACAGCCCTGCTCTGGGGATCCCAGGACTCTGTTTTTGCCATGAAAATATTTGGACTAGCATTTGCAAACTTGGATAAATAAAATCCTGGGCCTTCCAAGGGTACCTATGCCCTGACATACTCAAATGCCACAGCCAGGGACAGGTAGAGCCCTCACACACATTTCTCCACCTAAATGCCCTGGCATTTTCACATCGACCAGGCTCTGGCAGTCTGCATGGCTGAGGTGAGTCAAACCAAAGGTTGCTCATCATCTTTGACCCTTTTAGTGGCTTTTTTTGGACCACACGTGGTGAGACACCACTGCCAACAAACCCACGTGCCTTTGTGTCATTGCAGCTGCTTGCATCGCGCTGGTTGTCACTTCTCCCATCACATCCTGACTCCTCCAGGACACAACCCAGGGACCTCCGCTGTTCCTCCCCCAGGCACCTGGATTTCCATGAGGAGGACACCCATGCATGTGAGCCGGTTGGCTGCACTCTGAGCAGATGCCCATTACGGGCACCCAAAGGAGCATGAGGTGCTCGAGCGCAGCACGGCAGCTGGACAGCCACAGGCATGGGCACCCAGGAGCACACCTCCAGAGAGCCCCTCTCTATCTGGGTTGACCAAAGCTAAGCACCGATGATGCCACCATGCCAAGACTGTTGAATCCCGCTTTGCAGCCCTGTGAATGCCTAAGGAAATCCAGGAGCCAAACCCACTGTATTTTTACCTCTGATAAAAAAACCCCTCTGATTACTTTTTCCTCTGATACCGTCTCCAGTCAGCAGAACATTATTTGCTGCCACATTTCCCTGTCATTGCAAGGTAGGACATGTTTATTTCTCTGCCAAATGCACCAGGTATTCCCAAGTACAAGGAACTTTATGTGCCCTGAAATGTCCCCAGAGCAGCCAGGTACAAGGCACCTGTTCCCACTAATGATCCAGTTACACCGAGGAACATGGGACTTGTTTGGTTGCCAAAGATTACAGGTGCATTGGGTTAAAAGACATCTGCTTAGCGAAGCACATCCAGACAGAAACAGCTTGCTGTGCTTCTAGACATTTTAGGTGAATGAAGGTTAAAAAAAAAGATCCTTCTTTAAAAAGGCAGCAGGAGGCAGAGGGCAGGAAAGCCACCAGCAGTGATGCTTCCTAACCTGATGGCTGGGAGCAGGTCGTTTCCCTTTCCTATGCCTCAGTTTCCACAAAATAGGAAAATGGCCGACAATTTCCTTTCCAAAGCACTCTGAGCTGCTGCTGAATATATACATGACTATTACGAAACACCACATCCAAGTGAAAAGAAAACACGCGCTCTGTTGTGCCTCCAAGTATCCCAGGTGAGCTTCAGTGGAAAGAGCCAAGTGCACGCGACTGATGACTCTCTGTTACAGGGCTTAGCATAAAGCACTAATAAGCAGATTCTGCCCTATTGTTGTCATGTTGTGCAAACGCACTGCTGACACTTGATTGCTTCTGTCCTAGGCGTTTTTTTTTATGAGAAGTTAACCAGGAAAGATAGAAATGAGAGTAAGCACCTGCTTTTCATAGCAGAATTAGTAGCTTCAGTCAATGTCAGTTTTCACTATTTATTGAAGAGGAGAAGGAAGAACATTTCTACCTCTCACTAACCTGTGTATTTAATGCTTTTGATTGTTTACAAACAGCTGCTCTCTAACACAAGCAATTGCCTGCATTATTTCATCAAGGGAAAAAAAATATATATACTTCCCCAATAATCCAGAGCTATTTCTTTCCCGGCTATTTGCATTTGAAAGATCTCACTGAATTAATTTCAGACAAAATGTAAATATGGCACCTGGATTCTGATCAGGAGAACAAACTGTCTCTGGGATTTTTTTTTCATGACTGAAGCAAAATCTTCAGGAGGAAGAGTACTGGCGGGCACCCACCTCCTTCCCCAAGCGTGTGCTTTCATAATGTCCCTTCATTAAGCATGGGAGGAAAATGTGAAGCTGTATGACAGATATGGGGCAGGTCTTGTCTTTCCATCTCAGGGAAAGAAAGTCCTAAATGAACCATCCCTCCGAGGTAATGAATGCAAAGATCATCCAGCCGTTTGGCTTGAAAGAAAGCATCTCTTGTTCAGCGTGTACTGCACCCAAACTGGGGGATTTTGGTTCCAGCTGCATCTAGATTATGTCTCTGAAAAGCCAAACTCCTCTCAGGTTTGAAGCTGTGGCACAGTGCAAAGGTCTGAGAAGATGCAGGAGGGGTGGCCTTCGGGTTTGTCACTTCAGAGGGACTTGTGTCTGAATTCAATCCCCACATTTTTCTGGGGAAAGTTTCCTTATCTGACACTGGATAAATAACTCCTTGCTCCTCCCCAGCTGGTCACAAGTGTCTGTTGAGCTTCCCGTCTGGGATAAGGCATTCATCCTCTTGTGTTTTTGCACTGAGAAGAGCTCAAAATCTTTATAAAACCCAAACAGTACCCTGACACCTCAGCTGATGTACATTCATTTTTCCCATGGAGGACGTTTCCCACAGAGAGCCTCAGATGAAAATGAGCAAAAAGGTAAAAAATAAATTCCCATTGCAACCAATAACTAGGTAGATGCTCCTAAGACTTTCCAGAAATGCTAGAAGGATGGCTGCTACGCTGCTTAAAATCAGGAAGAGCCCTAAAAACCAAGCATTGATTTAAGACAGCTGCATCCCCTGTAAAGACACAGACGGTTTGTTTTCCACAGCGTTCAAGCTCCAGCTTTGTACACCTTATTAACCAGGAACCGGCCATGGTCTGGAGCAAGTTGCAGCCCACAGCAACATCTACAGGCAGAGCAACATGCCGCAAGGGATGCTGCTCTGGAACGCTACAGATCATTTTGCTGCTTGTGATGTTTGCATCATTAAACTGGCTCAGGCAGCAGGTGTAACTCCAGAGGTGGGTGGGCGATTCAGTGGTCTGTCTGAATTCCCCGGGGCTCTGAGTTAGAAGCGTTTTTCTCTGTATGGTGAGAACCAGAAGGCGGGCAGCAGCATGACAAAAGCAAGAAAAAGGAGGGATTCCCCTAAGGGGCAACATGTCTGGTGGCAGAGAGGGAGAGATGGTCTTAAATACCCTCCCGTGTTATTCTCTCGGGAGCTGTGCCGTAATCGTGGTTTCATTTTGTGGAAAATATGAGAGAGGGGAAAGAAAGTGTAACTCATAAGAAGTTAAACTAGAAATTGCTCTGGCACCTTCACCAGGACACTGCATGCTGCAGGTCATCCAACCAGGCAAGCCCTGTGAGATGCAGCAAGGGGTTGTGTGTCTCTGTGTAAAGACCAGGAGCCACCCAGTGACACTCAGTCATTAGGACTGGTCTGTGGTGGTGTTGGCAAATCCACAAACCCTTCTACTGCTGCCGCTGCCCTGCAGGACACCGCTGGGAGGTATGGTTGATCCAGTCTGTCTCCAAGTCCATCTCCAAGCTCATCTCCACTCTCAGCCCCAGTGTCCTGCTCACAAGGACATGTCCAGGACACAGGCAAAACAAAATCTCAGGGCCCACTTTGGTGAGCAGAAAGGTCTCCAGTTCTCCACTGGCTACTAGCGAGAAGCTCAATGTGGTTGCTCATGTATAGACATCTAGTGCAACTTAATTGCCCTAAGGCATCTCACATGGCCTCCTAATGTCCCTCCAGAAGAGAACTGTTCTCCTGAGATCCTGTGTCACATTTTCCAGGCCACCGTACGTGTCTTGGGTGCCCTCAGGGTGTTCCAAATTAAACAAATGCTTAAGTAATTGAATTGTGCCCAAGATCTCTGTTGACTCTGATGGGAGGATAGGCACTCAGCACATATGGAGCCATGTACATTAAATCACCTTAATCTGCAGATGAATCTTACCCAAGCAAATGAGTCCCATGTGCTTAAGCTGATTCTCTTCATCTCTCTGTGTAGATGGACATTTTTTGTCCACTTCAAATCTCTGACACTATGGTGACAGCTTTCTAGCTGAGGAGCTGGTTTCCAGCCTCCCCCTTCCTAAAACCTTTGGGAAGGGAGTGCCTCCAGACATCACTCTGCAGTCATTTCTACAGGCTTGCAGCTTTTTTGTGGGCTTAGCTCCCCCCCTGCAATTCGAGGGCCATGACGGCTCTGTGCATTTCCAATTATAAATTTTGCAGCATCTGGTCTCATGAGAATTCACTCCATGAGCATCACACTGAAATCTCAGAGCTGAAGATACAGAAACCTTGAAAATGTTTCTTGAGGTGTAATTTGCACAGCGAGAAGAGCACAGGGCTGCATCTGTTGAGTTAGATCAAGGCTAAATAGCTCATGGCTGTACATGTGTCCTAAAAGAAGTAGTGCATATGTTTCCCTAAAATGCTATGGCAAAAATGGTTAATGAGTAAGGGTGTTAACTGAGCAGAGAATGAGTGTCTTTTCTACTTGTGGGGGAAATGCCGATTTTTGTTGCATAGTCTCTTTTGGACTCCAAATAAAACCATCCAAAGTCTTACGTAAAAGCCAGTTCCAGGGCTACAGCTTCAGGTTTCTAATTTTGTTGTCAAACATTCAATGTGAAGCTGAACAGTTAAAAATGTTTTTCTCTTTGTGTGTTTGCCTTTGTTGACAAAAATGGAAACACTCCTTAAAAAGTGGCTATGGAATGAAAGTTTCAAAATCCCTGTTTTCTGCAGGAAAACAGTTTTGATGCATCCAGTCCTTACCCTATTATTCCAGGCTGTTTTGCACCCCTGCAAAGACTGCTGCTGGCCAGGCAACGGTTAACACCTTTCAGTCAATGCAAAAACCTCAGAGTTTGCAATTTTTGACTTTAGTCAATTCCTTTCCCCTTCCCTTGCCAGTGGTCTGCCTTTGAAGCTGGATCTTGCAAAACTTGTGTTCATTAAATGGGACTGACTTTCAAAAGGCCAAGAGAAATAGAAAAAAATTAAATAAAATCCCCCAAATCTTCGAGTCTTTTTCCTTAAGACCGCAGCCCAGCTCTGCCAGACGGGCTTAGCCACAGGGGTGATCATCCTTCGCTTTGCGTATGCAGGAGGGAGGAGAAATCTCCGTGGATGATTTCTAGACCCATTTATGAGCAGGAAATCTATTAAATGCCATGCCAGCATTGTTCACAGCCTTTGAACCTGCGTCCTCCAGGCCTGGTGGTCTCCAGCGCACCCAACCACATGGTCCACAGTGCAGCAGGGGAGCAAAGGGGAAAGCTCCAGAGCTGCAAGAGCTGAGATAACTCAGGCCTGCCACCGCTCTCCCTCCCTTTCCATGGGCCCATCATTCCCCTCTCATACTGGCCTCCCTGCTTTATTACTGCTGAGTAAAGTATTCCCTCTGCTGACTGTATCAAGTAACTCTTTATTGATGCACCAGAGAATAATTTTTTTGGTACAATAAAGAATCATTTGCTAAGTCTGCAGTAAAATCACTGAAGCCAATATATCTAGGGATGAATGAGCTAAATAAAGTTTTGGGCAAGTTTTTCTGCACTGAAATGTCCTGTAGGTTTGCACCCTGCTATCAATTGAGTTATGTTTAGAAAGCTGAAGAGCTTGATCTTCCTCTAGGCTATGTTTGATGAGTGCAGAAAACCTAGATACTCATTTTTAAGCTAATAAACTGGCACACGTGGTCTGCCTTCTCTGGCTATGTAGCACTGTTAGCATTCAGAAGTGTTCCAGCTAAGCAGTAAATTTTACTCATAACTCATGTTTGCCTCTAGAAGACCCAATTGTTCATTCCCAAGTTGTTATCTCTATATATTTATTTTGACCAAATTTCAAAAATACTAATGGGATGTTATAAACCAGCTGAATTCTGGCATAAAGCACTATCTGCAAATTGCTTTGGATTTTTGAAGGAGGAGGGTATTCGTTGTTGTTGTTTTTAGTAAGATTTACAAGATTTATTTCTCCATCACCCAAACGTTAAGGAGAAAAGCAATGCTTGCCCCCATGTGTCAATAACTGTAAGAGAGAAGGTGGGGACCTGTCTGCATGGGTGATAAGGATTCAAACAACTTTGTTTAAAACTCATTATGCCCTGGCTATACCGTTGCTACTCCACTCGTGAGTATCTGGCAACAGAATGAAACTCAGAAAGCCCTAAACCTCCAGGCAGAGCATCCAGCCCTGCTCACCCTGGGGTGGCTTCGAAATGGGACAGGGAAAGGTGGCGATGGGGACAGAGAGCTCCTCACAGGGGAGGAGCGCGGGCTTTGTTTGGCTTGGCAAAATGAAGACTGATGGAGGCTGCGCTCCAGGGAGGGAGAAGAACTGCTCAAATGAAAGGACCGCACTGGCACAGGAGGAAGCGGGGATGAAGCAGCCACAAAACAATTCGGACTGGAAAGCAAAAAAGCCCTCAAAGCAATGAGGTTTGAGAGCAGCTTTCCTGCAGCCGAGGGAATGAGATAATTTAACAGCAGAACCTCATGATGTGAGTCTTCCCATCACGTGTACGTCATGGGGCACACATGCATGTATGCAACTTTCTTGTGGGACTGGGCATGGGCCATGTAATATGGAGTCATGGTCTCACATGCTGGGCAAGCAAGAGGCAGGAGAGCAGCGTTGTGGCTGGATTATATCATTCAGCTCATTGGCAGAAGCAGCTATGCCTGTTTAAGATTAATTTGAACTCAAATTAAATTATTTGATTTATAAAATCGGGTTGATAATGTCATGTTTTGTTCCCTATGTGGAAAAGACCAACCATTCTTACAGGAACAGCTTCATTCTTGGGTCCACTAGGAATAAAACAACGTAATTTTACGTGGCAGTTATGCTTTCTTATGACTTATACTGAGAGAACAAGTTGGGATAAATCTTCGGAGCACTGTGTAGAACATCCCCACCTTTTGTTATGGGGGGTCTGAAACAGGAGTTCAGACTGAGGTATTACACAGGGCCAGCTCTCAAATTCAAATTCAGATCCAGAATCAAGAGCCCCCGAGCTCCAGGGGGGTTGGCTCCAGAGCTGTGGGCACAGTCCAGCTTCTGTCCAACAACAGGGCAGGTACTGCAAATTTGCACTTAATTTCTGAAGGCAGCTCATCACTTCTTAACATACTCCTGTAAATCCACATGCCCCCAGTTCAGGATTTGTGTACGTTGGAGAGTTAATTCTGCAACCCCAGGACATGCTGAAGTAGGCCCATCTCTCTTGTTTCCATTTTAAATTAGGTACAATCCTTTTTTTTTTTCTCCCCCTCCCCAAGTCCTTAGATGCTGTATGTATAATTCCCTTCTGCTAGAAAATGCTACCAAAAAAAAAAGTTAAATTAAATTTGACTTCCATATGCAAATCACAGCATGGTTGCATACATCAGTGAGAACATAACCTTAACCATTGTCCTCCAAACAGCACTAGGGGATGAAATATATGCAACTCAGAGTTAACCTTAAACCTTCAGACCTCAGTTAGTCAGATGTTAAGAAGGGTAATTTCTAATTAAGGTATTTTTTAAACCATCTGACATTAATTGTTATAAAATGGAAATCTGATTTGAATGACTTTAAGGTCTCCTTTTCTATTAATAACCCTGAAGGTATTTTGACCTATGGGTGGAACAGCAAAGCATCCCCTCCCCATTGCACAGAAGGGGTTGGGGTATGTATACCTCTGCTGTCTGTGGGACAGGGGGAGAACCGCCTACTGCACAGCGGTGGTTTGATGGAGATTACCCTTTGGGACAAGCCTTCGAGATTCTGGTGTAGCCACAGTACGACCTTCTCTCTGTCCTGACTTTCCATGTGACTACAGCATACAGCCTAGTGACAGGCGTGACGTCCTCATGGGGTATGAATTTATCACAAACCTGATTTTGCCATTTTCTGGTGTAAACTTGAGCAGAGACAACACCGATACGCATTTTAGAGCTTTCTCAGAAGGAAAACGCCCCTTTGAGGATTGCTTTTTAAATGCTAAGGAGTTTGCTCTACTCATAAAACCAAACCAAAAGTCATTACACAATAAAGTTACCACCCCCAGTGCTGCAGTGCCATCAAACCCTAGCATGGCTAGTGTTCAATTAAAATGTAATCATATCAAAGGCATTTTGGAGTTGTATGACAATGACTGTACACAGCACTAATACTGTAATGACACAGTAATCAAGTCTCAGTTGCATCCTATTCAAGTCCCAGCTGTTCTGAGTGAGGTATAACTTTCATCAGAGCTAATTATTTCATATTAATCTCAATACTTTAGCCCACACAGCTTTATAATATGCAGATAATGAGGGTTCTCTTGTTGATGCCACAAACAAATGAGTAGAACCTCCTCTGCAGCATGGCCATAAGAGAGAGACAGAGTGACTGATTGAGACAGGGCTCCCGCGGAGGGATATGAACAACTTAATTGTGATTGGTTTTTGTAATTGGATTTTATTTTAATGGTTCATGCTGCTCCCAAAAGGCTCTTGGTGCAGGAATTGCTTTATAAATAACATTTATTAATTGTTGTAACCTCTTTTTCTTTCATGATGACAGGGCTTTCTGAAAGTAGCTCTCCACTCCTATTCATGCCGTCCAGAAGGACCTCTGGTAGGGATGCAGCTTAAAATCACATACAGCATCTTCCATGGTACTGCTCACTCCCATGAAGGGGGAAAGGCATTGCTCCTCCACCTGGATTTTCAGAGATGATTGAATATCAGATCTTTCCCATTCAGGACTCCCATTTCTGCCACCCGAGCTAAGGAATTAACCCACTGAGTTTCCAGCAGCAGCCATCTCTGAAGTAAAACAGCCACTTGAAGGATTCTGTGGCAGTTTGGGTTACTTGCATGGACGATTAGTCATAAGGCTTGAGGCTTAAAGCTTTAATCCAGTTTCCTTTAAAGCTGATGGGAGCTTTGGCCCTATATGTGTTAGGGTGCATATTGCTTATGGCAACTCTAGTAAAGGTTGCAAACCCTTATAAATCCCCTCTTTCCATGAACTCCTAACATTTTCTGAACCTTTCATCTTTTGGACTGAATTTTTCATGCTTGGTCTCTGCCAGGAGATTGTTTTTAATGGATGATTTGAACACAAACCCTCTAGCCATTTGAGTTCAGGGACAGTTAGACACACAAAGACTCTTCTACATTTAAAAAAGAAAAAAGTATTGTGATAGAAGTGAATCAATTTAAAATCAATCTTTTACAGACGTGAACTGGCTTATTTCAGTATAGCCATATGCCGTAACTTTGTGGAGCATAGACAAATTCACATGCCCTGATTCCAACATATGTGTGTCATCATTTACACTGTAAAGAGATCACAGTGACAGTACCAAATGCGACTGATGTCATCCAGCTGTGTTTCAGAACTGGTTCCCTCAATGGATCTAATTCAGACCCACAGACAGCAAGAAAGCGAGTCCCACTGCTGCTTGTTGGAATTAGAAATACATTAGATGTCCTTGAAAAATGCAGTAACAGAAGTGGGATGAAATTTAATAGCATAAAATCCATGCATTCAGGGGGGTGAGAACTGGAATTTCTACCCTAAGCTAGAGCTGAGCAAGGAGAAAAATCCCAGAGCGTGCTCAGCAATCACAAGATGGCTCTGAGATACTGTTTTGGAAATGGCCACGAGAAAGGCTGGTGTGATCCCAGGAAGGATCAGGGAATAGACTGCATGAGAGTAAAAAAGGTACAGATGCAAGGCCGCGGCCAGACCTCCTCAGGAAAACCACGCATTTGCGGGAGGGCTGCCCAGGTTCAAGAGTGATGAACGGATGCGCAGGACTGCTAGACTGACCAGAAGGGCTTATTCTCTAAGGAGCCTGTACACATATGCACGTTACCCATATGCTCATGCACATCCATGAAAACATTTCACCAAGCATTAAAGCCATTCATTTCTAAAGAAGAAAGGCATTAATCTCATTGCAGAAAACCATCTGTGAACTCTTACAATCTTCATTATTAAGAAAGAAAAGAAAAGGGAGCATTTTCCACCAAAAACACAGTCAGACAAGAACACCCCACTAACAGCCTGGCGAGATCTTGTCTTGAGGAGGAAACTCTTTTTGTGGGTCCAACCCAGACAAGAAAAACAACTGGCTTTTCTTCACCATTTTGCATCCACAGTCACAAATATCTTTATTATCGTCAATTAACTATGTCTGGGGACATTACTGGATGGCATCAACTCGTTACCTGTTTCACAGATGGGAAAGTAATGTGCCCAGATGATGAACTGCTCTTCACACAGCAAATCAACAGGAGGGTTGGGAACAGAAGTCCTGATCTCTGATCTGTTCACTGATTAGAGAGGCTAGTTATAAAAAAGCGGAATTTACTCCAGAGAATTCCAAGATTTCTAAACTAACTCCCACTCCGAGTGCAATCCAGAGCTGCAGCGTCAGGATTTTCTGGGAAAATGCCATTCCCAAGCATTTCAGCTCAGAACTGTCAGCTTATTGCAGTCACGTGGAACATCTTCTCATTGTGATGTCCATGTTATATGTTTTGGTGTACCATATAAATACTCCATCAGTATTAGAATATAAAAGTCTGGGCTAAATTGAAGATAATTAAGCTGCAATGATGTGTTAGGCACAACTGCAAAGAAACAAATCATGTCAACTGCTTTCCGACCACACATTTCACCAGAATTGCAAAGTTCAGGCAAAACAACCTGAGATAAAAACAAGGCTTTATCAACTCCCAGCTCCTGAGGATATTATACCAATTACTACCTCTGTCTGCTAATGTAAGAAAAGAAGTGTCTTTAAATGCAAAATAATTGCTCTGACTTATTTCTCTGAATGCTTACAACTCTTGGAAATAAAAAAACCAACACCCCTCTCATTGCACAACTAGATTTAAAATTAGGTAAAAGAATAGCCAAGATACACCTAGTCTGGATATGGTTGAAAGGAAGCAGTAGATGATACGGGCCAAATCCATCGCTGGTGGGACTTGAGAGCAGTCAGCAGGGGTAACAAGCAGAGCAATGCTGGGTCCGGGATAGTTTCTCCTACAGAAGCGCCTTCAGCATATGTTAATGGCAATAGCTCACAGTGTGTATCACACAAATCCTATTCATGTCCAGAATTCCTATCACTCTATTAGTGTCACAAGTTATTAAAAGGACATTTCAAAAATAGGTCTCTCCAAGTGGAACCGGTAAGAAGTAACCATGGCTATTTGATATAGTCATAGCAACAAAGGAGCATCACCTTGGCAACACACCAGGCTTATTTACCGAGATGCGTGTCAAAGCATATTAAAGTCATTTATATCTGAATGAGCTCTGATGCCATCTTCTAATCCTCCGAGCTCCCAAGCAGCCCCGCAAAAGCTATGGGAATGTAATCAAAGGAAGGGTTTGTGTCATATAGTGTGTACCACGCTCACAAATAAAGGCATTTTCATTTCTGTCAGATTTCTGACCTGTTCAAAACTAATAACTTGCACGTGACTGAAATAATAAAAGCATCGTCTGGAAACAACTATGATGGAAACCCTTGAGGTGCAAATTAAATGTAGAAATTAAAATGGACTAGCACATGCCCCTGCCTGGAAATCAGAAAGGGAGAAATCTGGAGATATTCCTTGTAGTTGGGACGCAGCAAAGACCCACTGCTGTCAGAGAGACATACAGAGCGCGAGCCAAGAGATGGCAACTGGGCATCATCTTGCCAGGCAGGGCTGTGCACAGCACCACCGTCTTCATCTGAGCTAGCTGATGAGATTTCCATCATTAAGCAGGAGGCAGCATTTCTTATCAAGTCCATCAGAAGAGACCAATTATTTGAGTCCAGACTGTCTGGTCACTGTGTATCTGTAAGAACTGTGCATCCCTTACAAGGAAATACGTAGCTTTGAACCCATAGGATCATGATGCTTAAAATAATAATTTAAAAAGAAGAAACCCAGGATCAATGCAGCACAGGACCCAGAGGAATAAGAGTCAGTTTGGCACAAGCATGCTGTTGTGCACGGGGGCAAGTGCAAGCCCTGACAGCATCAAAAGCACACAAAGCAATTGAATGTCACGTGGGATTCATTTCAGAGCCCTCTCCCCTAAGCCTTGATAGGACTTTGACACTGGCACCTTTATATCCCCCCAGGAGTGCAGCTGCAGGGCCCATTGGCATTCATGTGCCTCTGCAGCAGATTAGGTAGCAGAGCAAAATGCAGCCTAATAGCATCTTGTGTGGCAAAGATGCTTTAACAATTTAATGCAATTTCTTTACAAGCATGAGGGGCAACAGAAGCTTCTTAAACAGTTACTCAATTAGCTTTATCCCTCTTCATCTGCTGAAGTTTACTCATGAGAGGTCACCTTGAAGAATTTGTCTTTTTCTGACCTGTCTCTCTCTTTCCCCCCTACCTTAGGGATTCAAATAAACTGTGGAAAAAAAGGAAAGAGAAATACCTTTCTTTAATTCTATCATGTACCACAGCCCCCACTTGTGTGGCAGCGTGGCCTTGGGAGCAAGGCACAGCCCTTGAGCACGGCATGGGGTGCTCTGCTCACTCTGAGCTCCACATGGTTGAGAAAGAAGCCATACGACACTTGTCCTAACTGCCTATGCGGGATTGTCCGCCCACCTTTCCTCTGAAATCTCTTCTCCAGAGACAGATCACTTCCCACACGCTCTCCAATGCCTCCTGCATTAGAATTCATATGACCAAACTTCAGACCTCTCTTAGATGAGGAATTGCCCTCTGGAGGCGTCCAATCCTCTCAGCTGACTGTCAAGGAGGGGTAGGTGATGGGTAGACACTGTGGTCTCCTCATGAGATAATGCATCCCTCTGGCTTTTCGTTTACTCTCCTAATCTCTGTCCTCCTTGTTTAGCCTGATGCTCAGAGCAAGGAGTGACTCATAATAAGCCTATGCATGCACTCCAGGAACACAGCAAGATCTTTTGACTGCTATATCTCCATTACAACAGTTTAAAGGTTTTATAATGGATTGGATCATTTCAGGTATGTGCAGCATAGCTAGCCGGCAAAACTCAGCAAGAGCTTATGAACGTGTGCGAGGGAGGTCGTATTTACAGCTTAGATACACTCAAGACTCATGGAAATGCCACCAGCCAGGCAGAGATGAACCAGCGCTAGACCTGTTCAAGGCTATTATTGAGGGAGATGACAGAATTATGATTATACCTGTGTCTCTGCACAACGAAATCCTGGAGAGAGAGAGGTCAGCAGGGGGCACTGAGGAAATGAAAACACTGAAACACTCATTGCATGAAATTGCTGCCTGTGGGACAAATTCAGCTCTCGCGGAGGCAGGCACAGCTCCCCGAGTTGCACCAGTGAGACCTTTACACCACCACTGAACATGGTCCTGTTGCAGGTAAGCCAGGGAGCCTGTACCTGGCAGGAGAGGTTACAGCAAGAATCCTTGGCCCTTCCTGGGCTTCTTCTATGCTTCCAAGCCAGCTACATGCAATCTCAGCAAGATTCAGCTTATCTGTATCTTAGATAACTAGCTCTCGCTTTTATAATCTAGCACTTGTTTACTCTCTCCCAGGAGTTGTGAAGTTTACTCTGTGCTTGGAGAGAACTTTGAGAGCCCAAACTGAGGGCATTACGTTGCTGCTAATGCCTTGAATGCCTCTGCAGGCAGCACTGCTGACGAGCGGAGCAGCAGCTGTGCATTGTCGGGAGGGAGCACCTTCGGTGTAAGGCAGAGTATTAATTAATTGCAGGGCAGCTCCAGCTTCTCAGAACATAGCAAGAAGAAACCAAGTGCTGTAATGACACACAGGATACCAGCAAGCACCAGGCTCTGCATGCCAACAGAGAGAGATGGAAAGCAGCCATGGGGGTGGGGGGATCAGGGGGGCCTCCCAGCCCTGCCAGGGAAGAGGCCAAAAGGCTTCGCAAGGATGCAGTGGGCTTTGTGGGGTTATGTGCTGCGGGTTGTTGATGAGAGGAGTTGATTCCTATGCCAGATGGAAAGACAGAAATGTGGGGTGATCCCATGCTGTTGTCCCCCAGGCAGCACTCACGGGGGGCTGGTGCCCACCCTGGTATAAGCTCATGCTGTGAACTCAATAAAAACGCTTCATCTCCTGGTTTCCACGTCAAATGTAAGCTCTTTGGGGCAAGAGCTGTCTCTCCCTGAATATTTGCAGAGGACCTAGCAGAACAGAGCTTCTAAACACCCCTTGAGACAGGAACAATCTGGCTGAGCTGAGGACGTAACTTTGCAGCTAAAAGACAAACCAGCTCTTATATGACCGTGCACACATCTGCAGCAAACCGTTTTGTGCTTTAACCTGTGGCTTGCCAGTAGTCATGAGGATCCAAATAATGTGGAGCGTGGAAAAAGCTCACTTGCTAGGGCTAGTGCCTATTGCAATCTCTTTGTTTCATTTGTGGGGAAAGAATTGCATGGGAGCAATTGTATATTGGCTTTTGGTTGGTGGTGGGTTTGGCACTTAGCTCTACCGTTAAAAATGACAGAGTGCTCTGCAATGAGGAGATAAAAAGCCTATTAGCAGAAGGCATAAGTTCATCATAATAGACCCCTATTCTGCTGGACAATGTGCCGGGGTCTGCAACTGTTGGAAAAAGCTAGAAGAAAGAAATATCTCAGTCACTTAATATTCAGCAAACATAAGAGCAGTGAATGCGCTGAATGGAAAACTGAGACTGCCACCCTCATTTTTGTATCCTGCATCCCCGAATGTGCCTGGTGGCTATTTTATTTGCACTAAAAGCCTCTGCCTCTGCCACCCATAGGATTCATCCACCTTAATCTGGGCATCTTACATGGCTCCCCATGTTGTCTCGTTGTCAATATGCAAGAAAAAAGTGCTGCGAGAGCACAATTCGTCTACCCCATTTTTGACACCTGTCTTGGGATGTGATGTGTCACTCACTGTTCCTCTCTGCTCCCTATTCAAGGAGTTGAGGGAGACCAGCTCAGATGATTTAGATACTGAAATTTCTCTTTCCTAAGTTAGGCATTTAAAATCTTCCCCTTCAGGTGGGAATGTTATACCCCAAGTCCCCCGCCATGCATGTTCTCTCTCAGGCTCACTGGTGTACAGACTTGCTCTCCCTCCATGGAGATTTCATTTGTGTGTGTTTCCTGAAACTGAAATAAAAGACCTCCTAGGCTGTAAATAGATGTTTTGCAAACATGTATTTTTCTCTTTGTGTCTATGGAACAGAACACAATGCCAGGGAAGTTACTTACTTTTTATAGCACGTCTGAAACCTTTCATGCATAAATATAAACAGCCTGCAATGGAGTGGGGCTTCAAATTCACAACTCCCAGTGAAATATTTTTCCATGAGTGCTCAGTGGGGTGAAGGAATTTATAAGTTATGTATTCTTACCTTGTTACTGAAGACTATTAGAGATTTAGTCTGGCTCATATAGATCAGCTAAACAAATATACTTTCCCTTCCCAGAAATGCCATTTAATCAAACTACGGTGTGCTTTATGAAACAAGTTGGGCAGGTCAGCCCGAGTAGTGCGAAAAGGCAAGGCACAACCATAAATAATTGAATGGGTGACAGAATTCGAGGAAGGGAGGAAGATTTGTCACTAATCTCACATTCAATTTATAGTTTCTTTTTTTTTGTCAGCCAAAGCAAGAGCCTACAGAGGTACGGATACAGATACTCACACACTTATATAAATACCTAGATACAAAAAGATTTTCCTGGAAAACTTCAGTTATATTCCACGAACTTTATATCTTCTCTACAAACAAAATCCACATAGGCCACTTCTTTGTAAAAAGCATATTCTTTGGAAAAATATTTCAAACGTGGTATGTGTAATGGGGCTGCTGCAGATGTCTTCAGGCATTTATCCAATCCTTCTTCATGGAAATGGATTGATGTTTTAATACTTCAAACTTAATAGCTCTTTTCCATTTCTTGGGTTTGTTTGCTGCCTTTTTTCTTTTTTTTTTTTTTTTTCTTTCTCTTGGCTATATCCTTGATCTCTATTCAGTGAAAATGTTCCCTCACAGCTCTGCTGTTTGATGATCCCCAACAGGCCTTTATTCTGCAGAGAATGACTCTGGAAATGGAGTGCTAAATGGCCATTTGTATCACAGTGATGCAAAAAAGGACCCATTTGGGACCCCGGACACTTTGTGCGAAGTGCTGTACCCAGTGGGACAGAAACCTTCCCCAGAGCCACTGGAGAGCAGCCCATGCAGAGACAGCACGAAGATGGCTCCTGGGGAGCAAGGAGGGAAAGACGGTATTTCCTAAGGCATTTGGGCTTTGCAGCACTGAACTTTTAGGAACCCCTGAAATCTCCAGCCCTAAATTTCAGCCTGTTCAATGCAAAGAGGCACTAGACAGTAAGACCTGTCAAGGAGAGGGGTCAAGACAAGGAGCTCTGTTGAGACTCTCACCTGAGACATCTCTCCACGTGTTGGAACCTACAGAAAGCCCCTTTTCCCAACAATTGTGCAACACAACCCCCATACCAGAAGTCCTTTCACGGAGTCGGGAGATTTATAGACAGAAATGTGTGTGTAGATGCTGTACAATGATGTGTCTGACTTACTGAACATGTCCAGGTGTCCTCCTGGTGTGTGCACCCATGCTGCAAGGTTATCTGGGGAAAGTACAGTGACCCTTTGGGGACTTCAACCCCAAGCTTGCTCACAGACCCCCTACATCTCAGGGTTCATACTAATACCTAGCAATAACCCCGGAGAGACAATTATTCTGCCGTCTACAGAGACATCAACAGGGAAAAGCACATGCTGCTTCATCAAGCAATGAACCCATCTTTCCCTCACCCCCAGCATCCCTTGTCAGTGCTGATCCTCCAGCTTTAATTGCATTTGCTTATTGTGCTCCCAAACTGGGGTCAGTCTGGTGGTTATACACACCAGTAACAACACTCACTTACTACATGAGTAGTGAAGCTAGAGAAATGTGGGTTTTTTTGTGAACCAGTGCCAGAAGGACCTTCCTTCCCCTTCTGTCTTGCACAGCTCCAGCCCTCGCAGCCACAGCACCTTCAGGCTCCTGCCAGCAGCCCCTCACCCCTCCTCTGAGTATCCCCATCCCGTCTGGGTCTCTTAAGCACCAGTATGAGGGGATGCAGCACCCAGCCTGTGCAGCAGCAGCCCCAGCCAGGGCCAACCCGGGCCACAAGACCCTTTCGAGGCAGGAATTTCCAAAATCCATGAAGTACATGAAAACATCACACCCTTCCTGCTGCCCGTCATACTTGGTTGCAAGTGGCTACTGGGTTCAGAATTCACCACGGGAAGATGACAGAGAGAGAAAGGGTTTGTATAAGCCTCATTTCATTAGGAAAAACAAATAATTAAGCTTAAAAGACCCTTTCTCCAGGGGCTTAGGGTGCATGTAGGGAGAGTCCGTACAGCCCACGCCCCCCGAAGACTTTGCGGTCGAAGTCCGGACTGCGCACCCCGTGTCCGCGATGTTCAGCCACAAGAGGGAGATCGAAGCTACCGAAAGCACCCCGGAGGCTCCTGAGGTTTGGATGGGAGCCGGGACCCCCCAGCTGAAGCCGCCCTCCGGCACCCCGCAGCACCCCAGCGCCGGGCATCATCCCGGTCCCGGCGGACGTGAGAGCAACAGGACTCGCAGGCTCTGATGAAGGTTAAAGATGGATTCCCCACTCCTGATGATGGGAGAGTGTTCACCTCCACCTGGGAATAAAATTGCACTTAAGATTTTTTTTTTTCCCTGAGACCTTGATATTAATAAGGTTAATTTTGCACTAAAGCGACAAAGAGACCAATAAATAATAAATGAGATTTCAATGGACCTGTATCTCAGAAAAGAAAAGAAAATACACAGAAGTATTTTTTTCCTCACTATGATGTAAATGGAAGCAGGCTGGGTACAAATGACCCCTCTCTATATTGCATGTAATAATTACTTAATTATCATGGATAAAAATATCCCATTATCCACATGCCCTAATGAGCCTTGGCAATACTGCAGGGACCTGTATTTGTAAGGAAGAAGAAGAATTACAGCCTGGAGCCACCTTTGACAAGGCCAAATCTGCACAAGGAACAGTACACTGTATAGTCAGTCTCAGTAATGTCAATGAAACAATTTGTGTAAGTCAAGCAGTGACACAACAAGCCTGTTAAAGGCAATGGTTAATTAACTGACAAAAGTACCAACCACGTACTTAAAATACTAGTTTCCTCAGTTTCTCTCTGCTACCTGGCTCCAGCAAGCACCAGGCTATTTCACTGTGCTTGCTTTCATTTTGACCAAAACCTGAGGACTGTGATTTCCATTGCAGAGGGTTTCATTTGGGTAGGGTCCCTCCCCAAAAAGTTTGGCCTCAGCTAAATGCACTTTTCCACCTTTCCAGGGAAAATGTTCCTGCCTGTATGGTGAGGTTTTGTCCCGCAGCCCAGTCACCAGCAGAGGGGGAAGGAGCAGCAGAGAAAAGGGAAGGAGTCACCTAAAGGAGAGATCCTACACGTCATGGTGTAAAAGCAGAGAAGCCCTTCGAACCTCACCCAAAACCACATCTCTGTGCAATTTCAGCAGAGCTTTCCTGGTGCCCAGGAGGCAGCGAGAGGAGGTGGATCAGAGGACAAGGTGTTCTGGATGGAGGGCGGGATGCAGCTATCACGGGGCTATGAACCCTTTGCAGGACAGCATGGGACCATGAGGGCAGCAGCCCCTGAGCCCTTCTGCAAACCTCCCTGCACTGCGGCAACTGCGTTTGTCACAGGTGGGAGAAAGTCATGCCTGAGATCCATCACACAGAGCTCAGAGCTTTTCTATTAGTCAGATTTTAAATGGGCTTTTACGTTAATGAGTTTTTCAAAAATCTATTCAAACTGTCTCTCTGGGCTTCTCTTCTAACCCATGGAGAGACTGGCATCCACAGAAAGAGGTTCAGTCTGTCCTGAGGATGAGAAGGATATGGGGCTTAGGTGGGGTATGGGGCACATCTATCCTGAGGATGTGGTTTTTCCTTCTCTAGCAACACCCAGCTTTGATTAGATGTTTAATTTTTACACGGCTAAAGTTAGAGCGGAAGATTCCTATCTTCAGATAATACACTGTTTCCCTAAAGATTCAGAGCAATTTTCAAACTTAGCTACACTGAACTTTAAAAGCCATGAGATTTGGGGTTTTTTTAGGAGGGAGAGAGAGAAGTTATTTCTGCATTTCAAGGAAAGGTGATGGGTTTTCTAGGTGGCAAAACTCTCCCTCCTTTTTCAATCAACTCTTTATAGAATTGCTCTGTGAGAAATAAATATTACATATCAGCTTTATTTGATCATAATTGAATATCCATCAACCTATCTGCCTATCTAGCCATCTTTGTATAGTGCTGGAAACACCAATCTCTGACATAACTGTAGGTCTGTTGGAATTTAAAATTAAATTATTATTGTCATTGTTAATGGATGTTCATATGCTACAATGCTGAAGCTATAGAAGAAAATTGATAGTTTATCTAGATAGGTCATCCAACCCGTACAGATAACATTCAGAGCTGCCGATGAAGGCACAAATTTTCCTGCATGTCATTCTCGGCAGGAGCAGAGCCTTGCTGCCTTTGCAATCAAGGTCTTTCCAATCTGAGGAATATATACAAGGCACTGTATAATGGATTTTTCCTCCTCCTCCTCCCATCGAAACTATGTTCAAGCCGTACATGCCAGCCTCTAAAATAGCATTAGAGCACTGCTAAGCTGCAGAAGAACTATCATCATCCCACTGCTGTATTTATTTAGCTGTGTTGTGTCTGCTGGAGAAAGACTAGGCAATTTTAAAAATTGGGCACCTGTTGGTCAGTCAGCTCAGGATGGATGAGAAACCGAGAACCAGGCAGATTCTGTAGTGACTGGTGGGTTAATTTTCCTTCCCTTCATTTAAATTCACACCCTTTGCCTTTCTGCTTTCAATATATTCAGAAACTAGAAGGGAAAATTGCTCCCGTGGTGTTTGCTGTTGCACAGTCAAGCACAGGAGTCCTCCAGCAAAAAAAGCTTTCTCAGCTCCAAGTATGCAATACAAATTCAGAAAAGGTTAAAAATTAAACAAATGTAGTGCCAGGAAAAACGCAGGGCACACTGCTATGCATTCACCTGCAAAACAAGAAAAGCAGCAAGAACTCTCCATGTCCTGGAAATGACAGTCTGCTGATGTCCCTTGGCCACGCTGCCGTGGCCAAGATCATTCCGGCCAGGCTTTTGAGCATATTTCCACCAGGGATTGCTCAGGACATCCCTTGCTCTGCTCACAGATCACAGCAGTGACCTGAGCAGCCCTAGAAAACCAGGAGGGGATAGGGGTGCTGGACCAGGCGCCCTAGCTGAGCCCATTGAACCAGCTGTGGGGAGTGGTTATGAGGGCTTAGAGCTCCCAGCAGCTCTGAAAAATTTTACTTCGGGTGGAAAACCTGAATTTCTGAACTGTTATAATTGCACTCAGAGCCCCTCTGTGAGATCTGAGCATCTCTGTTTGTGCTATGGCGTAGGCATGAACTCATTCCCTGGAGGTCTACAGTCTGGCAATGAGCAGGTAGAGACACTGTGTGCTCATGCAATAGTCTGGTGGCCTCCTGGCCCCTCTGGGTGGTGTTTTACCCACTTGAACACAAACTGGAAGAATTAAATGGCTCTTGACTGGTTCTCAACCTGCTGTACAAAAAGGGTTATGAATTCTAAAGAAAGGGAGCGGGGAAGTTAATTAAAAGGAGCATTTGCTTTCATCCCAGAGGGCATTGCAGCAGGAATTCAGTGAAACAAGGGATGGAGGAAAAGTGCACTGTCCCTGCAGAAGTGCCCAATCCCTGCAAAAGTACCCAGTCCCTCCTGCATAGCATCCATGCTTCTTTGGCTGGGATTTGGGAGGAGGTGAGAGCCGTTACCACCCTGATTCTAGTCTCCAGCCATTTAGTTGCAGTTCCCCAGCACATCTGATACCATTTCCAAATCTTTCAGAGCTCCAAGTCACTAAATAGTTTCAAAAACAATCCCGGAGAGCAAGGTCAAGGAGATATCACGTAGGCAGGACTTTGCCTATAGGCAAACATATCTTAATATGTTGCATTAACGTTTAACAACCAAAGTCAGCAACACCAATCACAGCAGTAATTACACTGCACTTGACACTGCCCCAAGGTGATGACTAGAAATTATATAAACTAACAGATTTGATTGACAGGAGAGGGGCTTCCCACACCCCTCACTTAGCCATAAAGCCCCTGTGATATAGGTGTCTACCCTTTGCTTGGTCAAGCCCCAAGGGCTCATCAACCCACGCAGCAAATGAATTGCTATTTTGTGTGTGTGCAAATAACTGGATTAGTCACAGCCCTTTTTTTTTTTTTTAACCCTTGTTAACTTTGCCCTGCCTTTGAGGGCAAATATACGCAGCAGGAGCTGCCTGAAGCTCTCAGTCTTCCAAGTACTGTTGCATTTTCAGGCTGTAATGATGTGATTATTATTTCCATCGCAGCACAGTCTGCAGGTCATAACCAAAATCAGGGTCCTACTGAGCCAGGTGCTGTGCAGAGCCACAGCCACTTCCCCACACAGTTGAGCAAACCACCATGGCAGTATAGGAGTTCATCACAGATTTCTTGAGTCCCAAACCAGTTCTCCAAACTCTTTTGAAGGTGCTCGTGCACGGTATGGACTGCATCTGCCATACTTGAAAGCCAAATTGTTGTCCTCCCTGGTTTGGGCAAACTTCAACCCCACAAACCAAATATTTCTGCAAGGAACCTGGGGTGTTTGTTACACATGCTCCAAAGGCAAAAGCCTTATTTAAAAAAAAAAAAGATGAAAATCAGGATTTCATACATCCCCTGCTGAGCCCTCTCCACACTTCCCCCCCTTTCGTTGTATCTAATGCTGTAGCAGATAACTAACTGGCTTGTTAGTGTTTTAAGCAGGTTTTCCCATGAATATCACATAACCTTAGGCTCTTGGAGTGGGGTAATGGAGACTGCTACGCTCTCTTGCTTGGCCACGTTACAGAGATGATTGCTAAGCAGGGAGATGACATTTGCATGATTTACAGAACTTACAAATTCCTGCTGTGGTGGAAACACTCCCTCAGATTAGCTGCAATTCTCCTGCCCGGCTCAATCACAGCCCTTCTTCACTGCCATGCCCACAGCTTTGAGTGGGAAAAAGATTGTCAGCAGAGTAAGTATCAACATTTTTATACATCTTTACTGAGGGGAAACTTGGAAGACATAAAAATGTCATAAAACTGCTGATGACAACCTCAGCTGTGGCACACCTCTCCTCTGTATTACTACCTGTTGATTTCAATTGCTAATACCTTTACTGACCCTCAGACATTTGAGCTGAAACTGAGCATTTATAGAGCTTTAGAGAAGTGGTTAAAGTGTAGCCTGGCATGTCTACGCTACCCAAGCTGGGTGCCAGGTACCCACCAGCTTCAGCAACTGAATGCCAGAAGCTGCATCCATCAGGGAACAAAAAACTTCGGTATCTACCTTCAGGTGATATTGGAGCTGCTCACCCTCAGCTCCCTTCCCTATTCATGGGACAGAAATCAGCTCTTCCAGAAGATGTCTGGGCAGGCAATATCAGCACAACTTTTTAACCAGGACACAGCCTGGCCTCATTTGTGCTGATCTCTCTAACTGAAGTGTGCAGGTAAACCCCCTCTTCCACCCTCCCCAAAGAGCCCTCCTCCATCCCACCTACCCGGAGCAGCCCCTGACCCTTGCTGCCCCCTAAATTATGCCAAGTCTTTTCAGGGAGGGTCATAACGATTAAACAGCCTCACATCCACTAACCCTATCTGTGCCTCTGTTCTTGAGTGAAAAACAAGCTAGAAGCAGGAATAATGATCAACAGTCTCTTCTTATAGGTTTAGTGCCAAGTCTTGTACAGTCTAGTCCTGGATCTCAGCTGAGGCTACTCAAAGCATCCTTACAGCTCAGGGAAATCAAATATCCATACCAGATCTGTGTGCTCATCTGAATTGAGCTTTGTATTCAGGGAAGAAATCAAGGTTGAATAACACTGGTGAGCTGTGAAAAACAATAACTGGAACGCACTGCTCTCAAGGGGATGGAATTTACACCGAAATAAAGGAAATAACAAAACACAGTGTGTTTAGCAGGTTTGTTTCACATAGGTGGGAAATCATTGCGAGGTAAGCGGAAGGCTGCAGATCAGCACGAAAAGGCTCCATTCCTGCTGATAGTGCACCTTCGCTTCCAGGGCTTAAATCACTTTATAAATGACAAAAATTGTATCTTGGTCTAAAACTTTATGTTCTGCAAATTACTGACTTTCAACCTTTCTTTAATGTATTAAGGGAATTTCCTGAGGCAGCAGTAGCTGAGAACAGCTGTTACATGGTGTAAACCTACATCAGCCCCATTAAGACTACCCTTCCCTTCCCTTCCCTTCCCTTCCCTTCCCTTCCCCCCCTGCCTTATCCCCCCCCCCCCTCTCCCCTCCCCCTCCTCCCCCCCCCCCCCTGCCATATTCTCGCCTTTGCCGCCTTCCAGCGCCGACTCTTCC
>NW_008796212.1:357762-410397 GCF_000699145.1 Aptenodytes forsteri | reverse complement strand
CCTTCCCCTCCCTTCCCTTCCCTTCCCTTCCCTTCCCTTGCCTTGCCTTTCTTCCCCACAGAAGTGTGTAATACAGGCTGGCTTCCTTCAAACTGTTAATTATCAGCACTTCATTAAAGCCCACGAGGCACTGCCAGTTTTACACTGGGGGCGGATACATCTCAAATATCATCAGCCAACTACACGTTAGACATTTAGTCCCTCCACAGGAACTAAAAAGAGAACAGCAAACAGGACAAAAGCTGGTAGCACCATTGAGATGGACACCACTGCAGACCTGTTGGGCCAGTTTGTACTTTCTTGTTCATTTTCAGCCACCCCAATGGGTGTAGTATCTTCTAGAAGGTCTGATGAATTGCAGCACAGGGATGATCAATACTGTATCTGGTCCCCTGACAGGAGGAAAGGGAATCCTTTGGTATGATCAATGCTTGCAACGACAGAGAAAGTGCACCTATCATTTCCAGTCTTAAAAACATGTGGTTTCGTTGAGCTTCTTTGGCTTTTTTGCAGGGAGACAGATCTGATGTTCACATGGGTCACTGGCCTCCTGGATCTTTAATTATTTGTTGGCAATGCTTATAATCCAAGAACAGCATTGGATTTTTCAGCCCCCTACCAAACCAAGAGTAGGTGTTTTGAGCAGACTGGGAAGCCTGGATTTGCACCGCTGTTTGGGGGGGTTTGTGGTTTTTTCTTTGTTTGTTTTCTCTTTGTCAGCAATAGCTGTTGAGCTAAAATTGAGGTAGCTGTCACTTGGGGCTGAGAAAAAGTGCACTTCCGTATCCTGAGAAATACAGACATGTCTAAAGGTTGTTCTGAGATCCAGCTACAAGATATAGCTTCTTCCATTGAAATGTTTAAGACAAATCAGAAAGTCAGTTTTCTTGCTGGTCTCTGGGAAGAGAGGTGTGTTTCCCTGCTGTACCCCGGGGACCTGGTCTGCACCGTCTGCTCTTGGAGAGTGCAATGTGTTAGCGATTGAGACAGAAAAGCTGACATGGTAATGGTACTGCTATTGGCATTAATTAGGCAACCCAGGAAGTGGGTTTTCATCCTGCTTTCTGTTTGCTTTTTAATCAAAGCTGTGTGGGTTGTCGCAGGCAGGGGGGGAAGCGAGGGTAGATGCTTTTCTAATGTATGTTCATAAGCAATTTGGAGGACTTTGAAACACAACTCTGTGGAAAGCGAGTGGCTTGTTGATTAACAGCTGCAAGCGAGAGCCACAAAGCTACAAAGATCTTCTGTCAGGTCTGACTTGCCAAGCAAAAAAAATATATTAAAATACGCATATAATTCAATTGTGCCTGAATTGCCGTTGTCTGGACCTCTGCGCCATCATTTCTATCAAGGCAAAGCAGATGAGAAAATGTCACCAGTCGGATTTGCTGGGATGCAGCACTGGCCCCTTACACCGGCATATAAATAACTGCATAAGGTGTCAGACAACAGAAAAATCAGACTTTCTCGGTGCAAGTTGTTCTTGAAAATCCTGCCAGACCCAGGCCGGGTTGCAGCATGATTGCACACCAGCGCTAGTCACCTTGGAGAGCCCTTACGCCTGCCCGCATATGGCACAGGCAGAGGCAGGAGGGACCTCGCTGCCTGCCAATGCGCTCCAGCCCTCACCGAGCATCAAACAAATGCACCTCAGCTGAGGATCAGGCCCCGGGCAGGAAACGCAGTTCTTGGTCCTCCATAAACTCAGATGAACCCTGCAGAAAGCCACCTCCATGCACACGCACACACAAAACACATCACTGACATCAGTTTGGTTTTTTGAAGTAATAAATCATGCAAAAGCAAAATATGCCTAAGTGAAGAATTAAGGCTGATGAACTCTCATAGAGTGACAGTTAGACATCTAATCACTTCCAATAGTGCAAAAATGCCAATCCCAGAGAGAGACTATGCAATGGAAAATGAAGTAGAATCACTAAAGTCTCCTGAAACATGAATCACAGCAGAATTTATTAATCACACAAAATGCAAACAGTCATAAATCTATCGCAAACAAGCAGACCAGGCCATCCAGAGGAGCAGAGAAAAATAAAGTGGAGGGAAATGAAAAAAGATGAGGTAAAAATTGGGAGAATGAGAAGGCAGTGACAGGGGAACAGTACTTAAGCTTAACATTTCACAGGAGAATGATTCAAGCCTTTTCTTCTGCTTTTGTTAATGTCAGCTTTTGTGCGAAAGCCCTCTCATTCACAGCAGCTTGTTGTGGTTTTGGTCACCTATTAAAGAGTGTGACGGCCACAGCTCCTGGGGATTTGGGCTTGGCGCTCGTGAAAGCTGGTGTGGTGTCAGACATGGGATTGCTCACTCTGAGCCCAAATCTCTGCCTATTAATTGGGGATAACACATCCATCCTCACTGGTGCAAGCTCCGAGACTGCGGCGGTGCTGCACGTGGCCTCAGCAAGGGGCAGCTCTTCGACAAGCACAACCTCAAGTGTCTTCATTGCCTTCAACGGAACAATGTCGGTTACAGCATGGGATAAATGGACCTCAAACTATTCAAAAGGCTGCAGTTTCAACAGACACTGCTCTTGGAAGAAGGTGATTTTAAGTAAACTGTTGATTCGCAGAAATGCTTCATTTCTTTTGCCCTGAAATTCATAAGAACTTGAAATGAATTCAGGAAATGGTTTTGGAAGGAGAAAGTTAGGGTGGGAAGGTGAAGGAGGTGTTGAAGAACTGATGGGTGTGGAGTCCTCATTCTACCTCCTTGCCCAGGTGCTGGAGTAGCAATGCAGGGGGTAGAAGAGCCCAGCACTGGGAGGTGTAAGCCCCCCACCCTCGCCCCAGGAGACAGCCATAGCCAACTGACAAAGTGAATGCTCACAGTCTCTCTTGCTGATTTTCTCTTTGGATTCATGATTAAACATTCACAGGAGCATGGGCACGATCTTGTCATACGTGTCTTTGGGGAGCGAAGTGTACCTTCTATTGCCAGATTTAGGAATTATTTCTGGCAGAAAAGCATCTCTCTACTCATTTCACACCACCTTTCAGGGGGATGATCCTCCGAGTGGTATTTTCTCTACCCAAATTCACTTTTTATCTTAGGAATGCAATCGGCTTCGAGCTATAAACTAACTATGATATTTTGCAAGTCATGCCTCATAAAACGTTTTCTGCATTTTTGTGGGTCATATTCAGTCATCTTTTGTTTTACTGTGACCACAACTCTTCCTTTTAGGACAATTGCATCACATCTCCTGCCTCCCAGGGTGGGCATCCTTGCCTTTAATCTCCAGGGTATCCTGCTGTAAATCTTCTCCAGCCTCTCCACTGCAGTGAAACAAAGAGACCAACTCTGCAAATTGGCTGAAAGAGCTCTTTGTTCTCTCCCTGTCATATGGGGCTGCAGCACAACTTTCCAGACCACTAGTAACCATTTCAAGTTTTACTTTTTTTTTGGCATTCAGTAATTTTAGTAATTTCCAGCTACTTGCAGTAACTATTTTGAGTGTGGAAAGTTTTAAAGCAGCAACCATGATAATTTTCACCCAGGAGTCCTAAAATAATTGGCTAAGGCGAGCTCTGGCCCAGTTGTGCTAATTTTTCATAATCTTGGATTACCTGGAGATCTGCAGGAAATTGAATGGATGCCAATGGTGTGTTAGTGTTCAAAAATAGCGTATGTAACTTGGATGTTCACTGCTCAGTTAACTTTATGCTAGTCCTTGCAAACTAAATGAGAGATCGGTCAAGGACTCAATGGAGAACAAACGATGAGGATGTGATTAACACCAGTCAATAAGTTTTGCTCTTTTCTTCTTTTCCTTTGTTTTGCCCAGAAATAGGTCTTGTAAAAAGAAGAATTGATTTCTGCTAAGTTTTGGGTATCCTGTTGCACAACATTCTGATATATTTATAATGAACTCTGTGCCAAATTAGCAGAGTGCATGTTAAATGGACTGAGGTTGGGTTAGCTGACAGCTCTCAAAAAGTGGTTAGCAGCGGGGAGGCATTGCTGAATGGGGATGTTACTTGTGGATTCTGCCAAGGCAACTTCCAGGCCAAGTTATTCAATATTTTCAGCAATGATCTGGAAGAAAATCACTGCTGATAATTACAGATCCTACAAAGATTGGCCGAGCAATTAACAACAGTGAAGATAGCGCAGTCAGAGTAACCTGATTTCCTTAATAAATTGGATCCATTCAAACAATGTATAATTTGAATAACAGCAAATTCGAGGTCACTTATTGAAGAAAAACTAAATAAAGGCCAGGCCTCCAAAACAGAAACTGTTTGTGGAAGCACAGCTTCCAACAAGAGTGTGGGAGTGAGTCTCTCTGATGGGCAGCTGGGCAGGAGCCCCCACAGCGGCGGCATTGAAAAATGGGCTTACGTGATGCTGGGAAATATTAAAAGGGGAATTAATGAGTGGGAGTTTGGAACTGACTTTCCCTGTGTTCATGGCTGGAAGAAAGTCCTCAGTTTTGGTGCAGACATTTCAAAAAGGTTATTAAAAATTAGAGGGGGGAGGGTGGGCGCAGGCAGTGGAAGTCCTTCCAAATATTGTCAGAAATGGCAGAACTGTCTCCCAGAGACAGCACGCTCAGTCTTTTTAGCTCATCCAAGGCAGATCAAGAGGTAACTTGATTATACTGCATAAGAACCATTGCAGGGAAAATATCGAGTACTAAAGGGCTCTTTAATCTTGCAGGGAACGACAGAACGAAGACCTAATAGCTGAAAGTTAGAGCCAGACACATGTAAATGAGAGAGGCGGCACACTTCTGTAACAGTAGGGCTGATTAGCCACCGAGACAAATTATGGTCATTTTTGGAGAACATTGTGTGAGCATTCAGAGCACCTACTGGTTTTGTGAAATATCATTCCCGATTGCTTTAGCCCCTGGAAATTAGTTTGTCCGTTTTCCAGCAGACCATGAGATAAAGGGTTTCGTTCAGGGCCATGGAGCATCCTGTCGTTCTTGCTGGAGGGGGGCTGTAAGTGGGGATTAGTGGGAATTCCTGCCCAAAAGCTGATGTGTGGCAACAAAATCCCCCACTGTGCATTTGACAGGATAGCAGGGCTCCCCCGAGCCCAGGCTGCCCAGACACAATTCAGATCTGCCATTTCCAGGCAGATGGGGCATTTTCAGTTCATCCCTTTCACCGTATTTCACTGTGCCCTAAATACCAGCCACGTTTCACAGTAACACCGAGGAGAGAGCAGTCTTCTAAGATTTAAGGTCAGATCTGTAGGTACAAGATTGGAAGCAAAAGGTGAGAAGTAAAACAAATAGAAAACACAAACCAAGCTGAGGTTTAACAAGCATATACCTCCCCTGACATGACTCCGATCTCAGAGCTGGCGATAAGCGTTCACAGCAACAATCCATCTTCCAAGTGTTATCCTCATCTCCAAACACTTCCCTCTACCACCAAGCCCCAGCTACGTTCCTTGGAGGTTCGTTTTATACGTGAATGTAATAGTCCTTGTTTGCCCTATGTGGAGCCAGGTCTCCTGGGTTCTTAAAGGATGCTCATATTCATACCCCATCTCATCAGCAGCTCAAATGCTTGTGATGACTCTTCTTGGACTGAGCAGTAAGTGTTTTAAAAGCAATTCCCACTTTGTTTCTAGCTGGCTTGCTGGTGTGACTGCCACCCACCCAGCTGGATGGTTGTTTTATCATGGGTTGCTAAGTTGCTCACACTAAATATTATATGAGACATCAGGTACACAGACGTCTCAAAAGCACATTTTGGCTCATTACCAGCTTCTTGCATAGACCACACACCACGCTCAGAAATGCAGATGGCAGCATGGTAACAAGTGTTTTCCCCAACTCCTGCCAGTGTTGGTAACACAATGATAAGACAGTGTCCAGGCACAGAGTGAAAGTCTCGTCTGGAATATCCTGCCAGATCCTCCCATGGAGGATACCAGACCCGTCCTTCTCCCCCTGAACGAGCGGTCTCTTTGCAGGCATCTGCAGGTTACTGGGAATCTCTCAGATTTGAGTGGAAGGGCCGAATTCCTTCTCCTCCTGCCACGCTGCCGAGCACTCGGACCCCTTTTGCCCAAAGACCTGTCCCCTGAGCAAGAAGGACCTGAAGACCCGGGACTGAGGGATGTGGGAGAAGCAGGGCAGATTTTAACTCCTCCAAACCCTGCAAGATATTAGGAGAGGGACAAGCTCTCCAAGAAAGAGACAAGAAAGGAGCAGAGGCCTGGGATGGGGTGATGTGTTGAGGGAACTACATACAGGTTTTCCTGGTTCCCCCTTGACCTGTGTCTTATTAGTGCTTCTTCTGAGTAATGTCATGTGTGTCTCCCCCAGAGTTAGTTATTTTTGCCCACTCTTGTTCTCAAAGAGTGAAAGCAGACAGCAGAGAAGATAAAGTTTGGGGTGGGGGGAGGAAGTGCAAGTTGGTGACTGAAATAACTTGTGGAGCTCAGCACCAGGGTGCTGGGCAGATCGTGGTGGAGGGCAGCCCCCAAGGCATCATCCGAGGCAGAGGATCCACCTTGCTGCCCCTTGGATTTCTCCTCTTCTGCACCAGCAGTCTCCTGCACTCAGAAGATCCTTTCTCTCCTACCAGGAATCACGAATGGGGAGATGGAAGGAGTGGAGGGAGGCCTGAAGTACAGAAAGCACATTTGCTACGAGCTCTGCCTGCGTGCAATTTATTTGATATAATAAATTAAGCATTATAACAGAGACCACCATCATTCTCTGCAAAACACCTGGATTTTTTTGCCTCTGTTGCAATTACTCCATCTGCCAACATAAACAATAAATTCTGTCAGACCTTTTTTAGTGCATTGTATACATCTCTGACTGGTGCTTAAGGCAGGACGCTCTTCCTTCATTTTAGCAAAGACTTTGATTAAGAAATGTTCAAGGGGGAAAGAAACAACATTTATTTTAATAGGGCAAGGGTGGGGGAGGGTGACCAAGTACAATGAAAAAGGAAACCTTGTCACTATGTCATGTTTAATTTGGTTCCTTGCCAGGTTGCTAAATTCAATTCAGATGCATGATCACACCTTAATGAATTCAATGGGGAAATTAAAATTTAACTATCTGCTCATGAAATGTTCATGCTGTTGGTTGTGTTTAATGACTAAAGACAGGGTATGTTGAGTCAAAAAAAGTGAGATACCAGTCTGTTTTGCTATCAGGACACTCTATAAAATTTATTTAATCCTCTGGGTTTCATATTGAAAAGTAAATATGGTATTAGACAGAAAATGGGTTCCTAGGAACTTTAGGGACAGGGGTTTTCCACAGGTATGTGAGAGGGCTGGGATCTGTGTTCAGGACCTCCAGGAACTCCAGAAGAGTCCATGAGCTGGTGTAGAAACCTGCGATGTGGGACTTGGGTTTCAACTCTGATCTGCACCTCTCAAGTGCCCTTAAACATGGCTCCTGGGCCCAGATCCACACCTCTCTGTTCCGCTGTGCTCTGCATTGCTGTTCAGGAGGGGTTGGCTCATGGTGGCTCCCGAGGTAGAAGAAGCCATGGGCAGGCAGTGATGCATGAGCCTGCAGTGAGACTCCTTTGAGAGCAAGCTTGCCTAGGAGTTCCACCTCGGGTCTGTATCCTTCCTACCCCCAGGCCACAGTCACGATGGCAAAAGGGCCATAGGGCTGCACGTGCATTAGATGTGCCTATAGTTGGGATGGGGGCTATGATCATGCAGTGGGAGTCAGTCACGAGTGTTGCCCATTCAACACCAGCTCGGAGGATTCAAGAAGGCACTTGGCAACTTATGAAAGACCTTGTGTAATTTCCAAAGGTCCCCAATGGTGGTAGGGATCAGCTCATGTGGACCCTTGATGGGACTTGGGTCCTTGAGTAAATCCTTGCTATTTACCTGCAGCTGCAAATATACAGCAACTTTGTAAGGCTACCAGCTAACCTCTCTGTGCCATAGCATCACCTCTACCAGGGAGAGCAGTGTCTGGGTACTGTGAAGGTGAGCGCATTGAGGTGCATGAGGTCTCATGGGAAGGAGGATTAGACAAGTATCACAACTAAAGGGGTGGAAACTGTCACTGCTCCACTGGGTTTGACAGAGCTCAGGTGATTTACACCAGCAAAGCATCCAGTCTTGAGCTGCTCTGTGGGCTGGGATGTGAGTTGGATCAAGAACTTCAAAGGAACCTGCAGGTATCACAGGGAGGGGTTTTTTTGCAAAAATTGAAAGATCTGTGCCTTCCCCAGCCCTATCAAATCCTGATCCAGGCTCAGATCTGCATACAGAGCCTCTGCTATCAGCAGGGAGTTTAAATCAGCTACATATAAGCAATAAGCAGTGAGTAAGCCCCTCTAAAATACTGTCACACTCAAGAAGCTGGGGTAGATGGAGATGGTTTAGCAGTGCAGCTAAATAAGAAACATCAGTGCTGGGTTTGCTTTTACTCTGTGTTGTTTGCAAAGTTATACAAAAACTGCCCTACTGATCACTGAACACTCCATAAAACCAGAAGTGGGAGGCCTGGAGTGCTGCTAAATCCAGGAAAAGAGCAATCTCGCTGCAGATGTCTGATAAAAGAAGCATAAAAGGCAAGAAAGAAAAGGTCAAATAAAAATGGCTGTGGAGGCGGCTGTAATAGCAACATCCCAGCTGCCCCACCAATGATTCCTGGGGAACGTGCAGGAGATTCAGGGAGAGTCCAAAACCTGTTTAACCTCATCAGTAAGGGCTGGAAATACCAGAAATGTCTCAAAATTTTACTCATTTCTGCAGAGATGAGAAATAAACATTTTATTTGTTGGAAGGAAACCTGTGAGGAGCCTTTGTACTGGTCTGCCTGACATTCACTATTATAAATGTTTCCTGCAACCTTGGGAGAAACTAACCTCTCCATCCTTCCAGGATGCTTTAAAGCACAGCAGAGGACCTCCTGCCTCAAGAGGCATGCACCCCTTTGTCTTTTCAACTTGTAGTAGGAGTTAGTGGAGGTGAAAACCTGGTACATCTTTTAATTTTATTCATTTGGAAAAGTTTTGGAGGCAGATCAAAGGTTGGAGGGATAACTATTAAAGTTGGCAGTACTTTGACTTTGTAGTGTAAATAGCTTTCTTTTAATCAAGTAGTTTGGGTTTTTTTTAATGGAATATTCATTGCTATTAGAGAACCCAGCCAAGCCTGAAACCCCTCGCGCTAAGTATAGTACACCCGTTAGTAACGGTCCCTGCCTCCAAGAACCTACAGTCTGAGTAAACAAGACAGATCAGGGGCTGGGAATGGCAAAGAAGGTCTAACCAAGGTTGCAATGCAGGCTGGTAACCCAGCCGTGTGCGAAGACTGAGTACAACATGAGCACAAAGCGATGCAGAAGCAGATACATTGGTTTTAAGATCATAAGGAATCTCTATATTCATCAGATTGCCCAGCATGCCAGGGAAAGGAAAGCTCTGGTTTGCCCATGGTGTGAACAGAAACTAGCAGTCACATTGGGTCATGGACTCATGACAGCTTTGTGTTTTTTCAGCCAAAAGTTGGATGAGGGCACCTGGAGGTCTTCAGGCAACGCTAGGGCTGAGAGAGCTTGGCTGGAGCATGAGGTTCAGGAGCTGCTGAGCTAGAGCAGGTCTCCAAGAGAGACATCCTCCACAACATTGAAGCTCCAGGACAATATGAACAAGCTGAAGATCTCAGTGAGTTTTGTCAATGCTTTAATACTCCCTGCGAATGCCTTATTTGCACTGTGAGTTTTTCCAGTTTAACCTTCCCTCTCCTGGAGCTCATCACAGACCAGAGAGCCAGACTTGCTGGGATCTTATACAAGAGCATGATCACAGTGTGGATCAGATTTCAACCTTCTGCAGCAGACCCAATGTGGCACACCATGACTGTCAATGTCAATGCATGGGAGAGTGTGAAGGAGGCCTATCATGCTTTCAGATGGGGATTTGGTGGCTGGGACACACAGCCAGTGAGAAGGTAAACTGCAGAGCTCCTTTCTGTGCAAGGCTCTAAAGAAATGCAAACCCAAGGCAGCAGAGCATCAGGCAGCAGAGCAGCGTCTCACCTGCTCTGTCACCCCATATTTGAGATGAGTCACAGATCAGATTGTGATCAACAAGTGGTGTCCATAGGGGGGAGAGAGGTCATGGTTTTGGGTATGAGACCTAACCTCCGTGCAGAAAAGCTTCTTGCAAATGTTTGCAGTGTGTGTCTAATGCTTAGACCTGTGCACGACATGTGTGCCTGGCACCCGACTGCCTACATGCAGCTCATCTCCTAATTAGCACAAGAGGGCAAGCCGTCAGCCTAAATAAACCCACCAGGATTCAGGAGAGTTTCTCAACTGCAAGTCAGAGACAGGAATGCCAGAGCGAGTGTGGGCTGATGGGCAGGGAGCAGCCGTGAGCAGGGAAGCGGAACAGAGTGCCTGCGGGAAAAGGAAAGGGCACGTTCCCTGAGGCTCTCCCAAAACCGCCCCATGGGACCGTCCATTCTCAAGCAAACAGCCCACGCAGCCCTGCCATGCCTTCCCTTTCCCCGATGTCAGATTATTATCTGCAGATATGCAAAATAATGCAAATGAGGTTATAAAGATATTAATTATGCTGAAGGAATTAACTGCTCATTAACTTAAACTTCCTGCTCAATTATTTTCATTACTGTCCCTCCTTTTCCAGTGAGAGGAAAGGACACGTACCAGCCCCGATGCTCCCTGGCAGTCCCCCTTCCCACAGCCTTCTTATGGCAGTCCTGCCCCACGAGGCTGCTCAGCCCTTCTCCTTCAGCCCCGGTGTTGCTGACCTGCTGTCTGGAGGCAGCAACCGACGTCTGGGCACACTGGTTCTGCTAAGGACCATGGCGAGTACCCCAGCAGGCAGGACACACGGCAGGTCGCGTGTCTGGGAGGGGGCTCTGCTCCCATCTTTGTCACTGCATGACTTGGATTGAATTAGATCATGTCCCCACGCCTCAGTTTCCTCATCTGCAATATAATAAGGCTGATGAAGAGCCTGGAAATCCACTCATGGAAAACAAGAAATGAAAGCCTGGGGGGGTGTTAGTGTTGCATGTTAGGAAATGTATTGTGAAGAGTCTTTTTGTGACAGCCAGGGAAACAGCCAAGCGATTTAATGCTGACAGTTGTTGCCATCCCTTGTTTTTGTCCACAGATATGCCTGGACTGATATCCCAAGTCATTCCTCACGTTGGCAACTTTCATCTCTTTCCACTCAAGCAAGTCCTATAAATTGCCTGTATTAAAACAATTAAATTACGTGTGCAGCGTTTACACAAATACTGGCACCATCATTAAAGGCAGCACTTAGAGATGCGAATGGTGTCTGCATGTGCTCTGTAATCCATCAGGGAGAAGAATCAGATTTGCCAGCCAGTTTGGTTAAAATATTTAAATGAGAGGTTGCTGCACTTCAAGACAGAGGAAGTATCGCCAAGGAATATATCCGAAAAATCACAGCTCATCGTGACACCTCTCAAAGGGCCGTTTAGTCTGATCTGCATACCGGAGATACCCACCCATGCTGCTGGGTTCCTTCAGCCTGGATGCTGCCTGACACACGTTGAGACCTGCCCCAGGGAAATTACGAAATGAAATAAAACCAGGCTGGAAAGGAAAGGTGTAGAAGGAAAGGGTAAGTAGCTTCTCTGGCACTATAAGAAGTCAAGAGCGGCTGCACAAGGTCAGCCTGCATGTCCCTCTAGCCCTGTCTCTTGTCTCAGGATGAAAGTGAATGTCAGGGCAAGGGTATAACAGAGTAAACATATATCACACTCCCCTCTATTAATACCACCCCAGCCTTTGAGCATTTGCAGCTCAGAAGTGGTTTCTATGTAGTTATTACCCCTCAGTGGGTTTCCTCCCGTGCACTTGCCCACTTTACCACTGTAAACTCACAGCAGACTCCTGCAGCAAGGAGTCCCACAGCCCAGCTGCACGGTGAGGGAAGAGCTGCCTCCTTTGGTCTGCTTTGAACCCGCCTCCATGTTCACATCATTCGCGTCCCCTAATCTCGCGCTGGAAGATGACGTGGCAAATCCCCGTTTCTACCTGCCTTCCCTCGCAGGGGTGAGATGATGCTCCTAGAGCATTGCTGAGAGGGTTGGCTGAGCAGGGACTGGGCAGCACATCACAGCCTCAGCCCTTCCCCCTGCTGCATTTGGCTCTTCCTCAACCCATGATGATTTTATTTTATCTCCATTTTATTTGTACAGGTGAAGCCGTGTAGTACAATGGAGCAAGAAACTGGCCAAATCTTTAAAATTTGGATGGCTGTTTTCTATAGCTGGCTCTGTTCCCTGCTCCAGTTCAGCAAAGTGATGGCTGGGGCACAGCAGAGGGATACAAGGAAGAAAAATGAGCAGCCAGAGGTGGGGCACATCCCTCCCATGTGCATTGGTGGCCGCTGAGATTGGCAGCCCAGAAACTGCGTGCTCAGTGTCCCCAGCAGACCCAGTCCAGCACTGAAGCCACTGTCCCACCGTGGGACTCAGTGCTGGAGAGGCCCATGGTGAAGGCTGCTCACCAAGTCAGAGATGAGCTGCCAGGAGAGGCTGGGAGCTGGGAAAAAGAAAATATCCCTGGGAAGAATAGACTTAACAGAAGGAGCCTGTGGTTTGTTGAAGGCAAAGTTCAACAGCGGTGCGTTGTGATCTGTAATTACCAACAGAGGGAAAAGGTAGCTGATACTGGGAGATGCTTTCATCCAGCAGACAAAAGCCTGATGAATCCAATGGCTGGAGGCAGAAGTTACCAAAATTGAAATGTAGGATGCAAATATCTAAGACCGAAGATAATTAACAAGCTCCCCAACGACTGCTGCTCGGCTGTTCCAAGCAGATCGCAGGCAGAGCGGGCGTTGGGGATAGCTGCCTATCCCCGCTTAGCGCTGCGTGGCATGTAGACAGCAAGGCAGGGCTGGCTCCAAAGCCCTGGAAAGCTGAGCTGGGGTTTGCCTGGATATGAGAAGATAAAGGAAGGTCCTAACCTGCTTATTGTCCACCACACACTGCCCCACAAACTTCATACTCGTACTTTGGCATCGCAGGAGGAGCTACTTGGACTCAAACCATTTTCTGCTTGCAGAATGTCCCTGGGTAGTGCCAACCCATGGGACACAAAGAAAATTAAAGATGCCGAGTACCCTCCCAGCCATGCCACACATGGTGATTTTAATGAGTAGTCTGTATCTAATGCCTTTGCTGTTTTGTGGGTAGTGACGTGTCGTGGGATGTGTCATGCTGATGAGTTATGGGGGGTTTAAGTGCCTCCTATGATGACTTTCCTTCAGCTCCTGCATTGTAGGGACTGCAAATCTGCATGGGGCATATCGTGCCTGATTAATTTTATGGACTGCAGTGGGTCAAGGTTGATTTCTTTTCCAAATAAAATACCAGTTTAAGAGTAACTCCATGTGCTTGCTAGCTTGGGGACATGGGGTGCCATTTTATTGGTTCGTGTATATTGCTTGCTGGCTGTTTTTGTTCTTTAATAAAACCTTTTGGCAGAGATGTGGCTTCTTGTTGCCTTACAATTAGGGAGAGAACAACCAGTGCTCAACTCCAACACAGAAGTTTATGAAACCAGCAGAGATATGCAGGGAAACCTCTAAGAACAATGAAGGCAGAGCTGCTGGCTGCTAACAAGAAGGAAATGTGTTATTTTTAGCTGTCCAAGAAGGTGGAAGGTGAAAAAAACAACACAAGAACAAAGAAAATCTATAGTCCAATCCAGGAAGCCAAAAAGCAATGCCAAGAAAAATAACAAGCTGACTCTCTGGCAGGGTAATACTTTCACTAATGGGAAAGAGGGAACTTCATAGCTGGCAGAGGCCTGGGGGTGTCAGGGGTCTGCCCACTGCCTGGGGCTCAGGACCATGGCCTCCCCCAGCTCGGGGACCCAGTCTGCAAATCCAAATTGGGGTGAGCTGAAGTCTCCTCTCAGCTCTGGTCCCCGAGCAGGAGCAAGGCTGCCTGTGCATCCAGCAGACAGGTCAGCTCATTAGCAGAGGGGGGACTCTTGCAGGCCATTGGGGCAGACCTCCAGCTGCCCGAATCTGCAAGCCAGGGCAGGGAAGGAAAGAAGCAGATGAGCTGATGTGAAAGCAAAGAGCAGCAGTGCTGCAGTCCAGGGGGAGAAAGGACAGACCAAACGCTGAGCTCCGTAGAGAAAACACGAGAGCAGAGCGCTGCGGGATGCCTGTGCAGGGCTCTTTGCAAACACTAAAACCAGCTGTGCATGCAAACCCGTAGCCCACTGTGGGAAAGGGGCTTGCTGGTCTCAATGTGAGGGTAGGATGGCAGTGAGGATAAGCCCATAGGCTGAGGTTTTTGGGTAGCCAGTAACTTGCCTTCACCAATGAGCTTGACCGTCCCCAGGGCTGCAAGGGTGATACGGAAAGACCTACAGCAGGGAGCTGCTGCCTGGCACGGAGAGCAACTGCTTTGGGCTCACTGCCCTAACACCCAGATCAGTTTTACTATCAGAGTTACAGCAGCTACCTAAGGGATGGGGCACAAAAGCCTGTGCCAGGTTTAGCATTACAGCAGGTCCAACTGGTTGTGTAAATAAACACCAAAAAGAAAATTCCTCTGTCAGAGAATACGCATTTGGTAATGTCCAAATGCACAGACAGCACAAGAACAGAATAGAGAACATGACCAGGAGAGAGAAGGGGGGCATTTTTGAACACAACTAAGCCCATTTCTAATGGGAAACATTATTCTAGGCTGGAACTGACTCCCTGCCAGTGAAGCATCCTCCCACAGAGGAGTCATTGCATTATCCTGTGTTATCAGTTAACCAGTGTTTTCGTGGATGAGCACCCCATACTGCAAAAGCCTGATCCAGCACCGGAGAGTGCATTTACAGCTAGAAGCCGTCTTACTGGGAGCACCCTGGAGCTGCCAGGCAGTGAGAGAAAGTGACACTGATTAGCTGGCAAATACAGCGTAGGAGCCAAATTAGGAGAACAAAACCTAATTGACTTGTCCAGCAGCTTTGTCAAGGGACTCTAAGGCGCGTCGCCACTCTCCTAAGCTGCCGCATCGCATTCCCACGGCACTGCAGTGGGGCCTGGAGAGAACGTTTGCTGGGAACCTGGGGCTTTGCAAATCCTCCCAGCTCCTCTGAGCATCTAAAGGAGTAACGCTTGCCAGGAGATGCAGGCAGACAATGCACACCATGCCCTGCCTCCTCCCTGAGTGCGGAGCCGCTGTTTCCTGAAGCTGGCAGGGGATGCTGCCTGGGTGGGCAGCGCTCCTGCTTTCAGCCCTGCAGCTCTGGTCCTGCTAGACAGGACCTGCACGAAGGCTGAGGTCCCACCAGCAGAGCCAGGCACTCTCTCTCCTCAAAGGGAGGGTTTTGTAGTAAGGGAGCAGAAAAAACCTTTGGCATGGGACAGGAGGACCCCCCAGGGTCAAATTTATGGCTTCTTTCTTTGATTGTTAAAAGTCTTTTTTAAAAAAATGCATTCCCAGTTTTTAACCCTTTTGTCTTGCTCACATTTTTGCATCTCTTTTTACCTTGTGCTGGTCTCTGTGTGCCTATGACCCCATCCGTTTCAGGCCAACCAGGCAGCCCCAGCCGATGGCAGGTCATGCCTGCACAGCCCTGCTCAGAAGGGGTTGTCAGGGAGAGCACCTTAACTGCTAGGTCCGGCCCTACAGGGTGTTCAATGTCTCCTGCTATAGATTCACAAATACCCGAAACACATAAACTGATCCGGTGTTGCCCAGATTGCTATGCCCACCCCGATTTAGCTCAAGCTGTGCAATGAATTACACCAGGGAAAACCTTTTGCTGAGAGGGAACCACTTGCTTTTTGTGGGTTGTGGATTTAATGCAGACCAGCTCCCTGGTTCGCCAGGAGGTTGCATTGACCATGCACATGCTTGTGCAAGGGGAAGCTGTGGGAAGGAGCAGGCAGTGGCAGGAGGAGGGCAGATTCGCTCTTGCATTTCTCTCCCTTGATTGCAGCTGAAGAAGTTTAAGAGATTCATTCAGTCTTGGACGTGTACCTCGGAGACACTTCTGCTAGTACCTTTATCTGTAATTGCATTTTTCCATTCCCCAGCCCTGTCAGGACGGCATTACCACGCACAGGACAAGCCCTCCCTCCCCGCGCCTTTGGCAGTCACCATCCAGCTCCCGGCTCTGCCTGGCCACGATCACCCAGCGCCCCAGCTAGCCTTTCAAACAAGGTGTCACAAGCAGGACGTCCACAGGCTTGCTGAAAGAGGATTACAGCTGCACTGGTGAGAACGGCCAGCTCCCAGCCAGCACGTGTGGAGGTGCAGACATTTGCTTTGGCATTCACCCATCTTGTCTCCTGTAGCCTCAGCAAGAAAAAAACAGCGTCAGGAGCTGCAACAAGTTGCAGTGTGTGCACTCTCTGTGCCGCTGCCTGATGCTCACAATAATAATGTGTCCTGTGACTAGCAATAGCAATACTGCATTACTGGGTTATAAGCCAGCCCAGGCACAGCCTGGCAAAGGGGTGCTACAAATCTGCGATGTTAATTCAGCCCCAACACAGTGTTACAGGAGCTGGCAGTAGTGAGAATGATAAGAGCTGTGCTCTCCGTTTCCCATTTGCTTGATCCCCAAGGGGTCTTTTGCATCATGGAAGTCCTGTGTTAAGACCTTGGGCTTGATTTGTCTTTTATATGCAAGGTTTTTACGCTTACTCAACTCTATCAACCGCAGGCAGGCCATTGCATATGTTCCCTTTGCAGGCATTTGCTGGTCTGTCCCAAAAAGAGCATGGCACAGAAACGTAAAGAGACTTTTAACATCACAAAAATACTGGGCTTCCCTGGGCTTGGAAAACAGGTAGTGCTTCACAGCTGCTCGGTAGGTAGCAGTAACAATAGCGATAAAACTAGCATTTAGCCCTTTTATAACTGCACTCCTGAAAGCACCTTCTGCAGGAAGGTATTCCCAAGCCCGGAGATGGAAGACAGTTTATCCCCCATCACTAAAAGCCCAGCTCTGTCTCCCAGCCGTGCACACCAGCACAATGCCCCGGCTGTCGGCAGGTTCATAGCCCGCTCCTCCTGGCTCACAGCACTTTGCTTTTCTTCTCTCAGTGTGACAGTTTTGAAGCCTGAATGTGAAACAAAAGGTGAAATTATTGTCAGTTAAACTCCTTTCTGTCCCCACCCCTCCACCTCTGATGTAGCTGCTTATACACTTGTATTTGCACAAATAATGAAAATCCCTTGGGGAAATCATGTTATCTCCCCTGCTGTGTAGCAGCAGGCTACCAGCAGATGATAAAACACATGAAGATAGACAAGGCAAGCTGTAACTGCTCCACTTCTCTGGAAATCTTCCCCTTTTTAGTCCTGATGGAAACACACTTTTCTTCTGGTATAAAAAAGGTGATAGGATTTTTTATATATTTACATGAAAAAGTGAAACAGAAGTGCCCCAGTGCTATTGACTGTTTGTGGCTGCCCCCATCTAGGAATTTCTTGTTATCCTTTGACATTCAAAGCTTTTGAGTGGTATTTGTATGAAGAGCTTCCCTATATGGCAGAGCAAGTGTCTCAGGGAAGACGCTTTGATTTTTGGAGGAGGTGGAAGTTTACTCCTCTGCTTTCAAGACATGACATTTAATGGGGAGGTAGAGACTTTTAAATCATGGCCAGCCATGCCTTTAGAACATTGGTGTTTTAGCTTGCAGTGCAGAAAAAATGCTCCCAGAGAGCAGAAATTGTGTGTTGCAAAAAATTCAAATTATTTCAAAGATCAGGAGTTTCCCTTCACTTCTTGTGAGTAAATGACACCAGAGCACTATCGAAGCTCTTCCAGCCCCCAGTGTGAAATGGCACCCGTCAGAGACAGCTGTCAAGACAGACCAGGGTGCTACAGACAAACTTTTTAAGGCTGTTTGCACTGCAGCCAAGGATGATGCTGGGCTGGGATGGATGAGTACCAGGATGTCCTAGCAAGATAAAATCACAAAGTATCTCATATTTCTGTGGTTTTGAAGCATCCCTGACACCACAAGGAGAGAAAAGATCCTCTTAAATCCCCCTAAAACTTGAAAAACAGAGAATGAAATCAGCAGCAGGGTGAAGGCTGGATAATAACAAGGCAGAGTCTGGACCAGGACCTGGACCAGGCTCAGCTGGGTCTAGCTGAGGACACTGGCTAAGAGGATCCATCAGAAGCAAGATCTAGAGATCTCACGTCCCGAAGCAGTTCATGATGGCAAAAGGAAGCCTGTGATGAATCAACAAAGCCACTACAAATATTTTAAAACCCCTGCGTGCTTGTAGGGTCAAAGGAACAGGACCACAGCACCAGACTGGTTGGTGGCTGATGCTGGGAAGCAGTCTGTTGATCCAAAAGCAGGGCCAATCCTTTTTTATGGTCACCCTGTATTATTTCCCAGGACTGTGCAACATAGACATCAACAGAGCATCACCCTAACCTTACCAAGAGGAGTCCCTCATGCATGTCCCTGCGCTGCTTTAGACACTACAGCAAACTGCAGCCAGAGGAGCTTGTTACAAGTCTGTTGGCCAAGTGCTGTTGTCATTTCCTGCACGAAGCACCGGTTTCCAAGGCTGATGGATTGAAAACAATTAGTCGCTTCTATTCCTTTCTTTGAGGAAAATACAGGCACGAGCAAACTCTCTGGCAGTGCATGTTGATTTCTGATAAAATAATTCATCCAAATGCCTATGCAAATCAGCCCTGGCCAATAATCACTAAAAAAATTTAATGCTGTAAATATAATGAAAACATAATTAGCAATTAAAGACAGGGGTGACAGCCTGGTGCTGCGGATGGAAATAATGGGAGTGTTGTTCTGCATCTGAATGCCGGTGGAAAGCAGCAGCCTTTCAGGGCTGCTGTTTTAAGTTCTGCAAGATACGAATTGAAAGACACTTTCCTGGGTGAAGATCTCAGCCTCCCCGACAGCTCGGGGATTACTGAAGCACTGGGGAACAGGCTAATCCTGTCCTCCCTGGGAGGGTGTTGGCACACGTGCTCGTCTCCCAGGCTCTGTACTGCCTGGTGCTCAGTTCAAAGTGGGGTGGCTGGAAAACAAGGCTCCCCTGAGCTATTCTGGACAAAGTACCTGCCCCGAGGCTGCCTGCCAACCCAGGAGTGGGGGATCCAGCGACCCAAGGGGTGCTATTCAACCTCCATCTTCTCTCTTATATTTCTCTGCTACTGGCCTGCTTGTGAAAATCGGAATTTTCCAAGCTAAGTGTTCAACTTTGGAGGACAGAATGGTGGACTGTGAAGTATTTGAGCTTGATCTCTGTGGGAAGCAGGGCACAAAGATCTCGCACTGGGATGGAGGAGTCCGTAAAGATTTATTCTCCTCTCCACCTTTAATGATGTAGAATTAGGAATTTAAATGCAGAACATTCAACATCAGGTTTCCACACTTTGGCCTCCTCCCCATGCTCAAAACCCTCCTTCAGTTGAGAGTAGCAATTATCTCTTGCCTCCCTCACAAGGACAGCGAGAAGTGTAATTAAGCAGGGCATGATTTTTTGTCAGTTGTGTGCCTGCACCTCACATTTAAGCCAGTGGTAGCTGAAGGGATAATTGAGCCACTGGTGTTTATAAAGCACTTCGAGATCTTTGGGTGAAATGCGGATGTTTATGACTGTGACTGCAGCACCAGGGGCTCACTCAGAGGCTGACATCCCAACCCGGGCGGCCCTTTCCATCCTACCAATGCTATGTTCATGCACAAATTCACACTGCGGTTGTTTTGTTCAGTACACAGCACAAAGGCATTGCCTGGGCAGGGGGCTGATCTTTTGGGTCTAACTGTGTAAGTGACCTAAAACCCCTCTGGTTCCCTACTTTAAAAGCTCAGAAAACTAAAATTGTACACAGGATAGTGATGGGGGAAGGAGGGGAGCTGTGTTTTTGTCCATCATGCACTGCTCCAGCCCTGGGACCGCTCTGGGCTTAGAACTTCACAAAAGCAGATGGCAACATCAGCCTGTTCGAAGCTGAGATCTGAACTAGCCCATTTATTGGCACTGGCTGAAAACCAAACTGTCTCTTCCATCAGAAAGTCTGACATTTTGAGCTCCTTTTTCAGTCCAAACCCCAAACCCAACAGCCTAGGTTTAAAAATTCCCCGAGGCAGAGAAGGTTCTAAAAACGTTGCTGTCACATCATGGAAATATTATCTCGTACCCGGTCAAGTCTATCCCAGGATCCAGCCTAAAATCTGAAGTCTCAGTTTTTAATAAGAATGGGCTTTAGCTTCGGAGAGCAAATGTTTGAGTAATGTTAAAATGTCTATATGTTATGGGAGGAAAATGAAAATATTGAAACTATTCATTTTTGTGCTTTTCTGGGTGAAAATTTCTTTGCAATCAGTATTTTTCTTTGAGATTTTCGAATGATGACAGTGTCACATTTTTTCAATAGGAAACACCTCTGCTGAAAATGGCTTAGCTGCCACTCCTGCGGGGCACCCACGTGGCTTACCCTGTGCCTTATATCTCTCTCATTAGAGCACCCCTCTGCCCCATCCCCACACCAAGGGTGCTATGAGGCTTAACTGGGTATTGGCACTCACCCAACAAATGCATCTCTCTCCTGAAGACTGCTTCCTAGCTTGATACTTTATGAGAGTGATTAGGACTGATTTTTATCTTTAGCAAAGAGTAGTTGAAAGGGGTTTTGGAGGCCCGCAGAGCTCAGCTATGAGGGTCGTTTCTAACTGCCCTACAGAGCAGACGTGCCAGGAGCAAGGAAGATCCTTGGCTGCTCTAGGGATGGATGGAGCAGTCTTGTCCTCTGCTCAGCCTCCCCACTTAGCAAGGTCTTATCCTTTCACCCTTCTCATCCAAGTGCCTGACCTACCCCATGGTCACCCTTCCTTCTCCGTTCAACTCAATTCAACAGGACCAGCTTGCCCGGACTCTGTGTCTAGTGGGTCTCTTTGCTTGGCTGGGTTCATATCTGTTGCCCAAAAGGATGCCGCTAAACCCAGATGACTGGAAACAATTAAAAGAGTTGCATCCTGCTGTTTGCCACATTGATTAAAAACATCATCCAGACACCATGAAAATTGACTAAATTTGTCCCTAAAAACTCTGTGCTGGGGAGATCATTTGTCACTCACACATCTCTGAGCCTGGCATTAAAATGGAGAGTTACTATATGTTGCCACAAGGGATTTATATCTAAAGTAATAACTTAATGCCATGGCAAATGCTTTAATTTCTTTGTAGTATAAATTAGCATACTAATCTGGTAATAATGCGTTATAGCATGAAAAAAAAAAGAAAAAAATATCACGCATGGCTAATCATTATAGGAATTGAAACCAAGACAAAGGATCGCACTGTAATTTGGCTGAAATTTCACGGTCATACACCAGGGAAGGTGAGGGGGGTTTAGATCACAGAAACACTTTTAAGGGGCCATCAAAGCGAAGGCTATCATTAGCATAGCCAGCCAAAATTTTGGCTGTATATTTACTGGTGTCTCGTCTTCTGTGCGAGAATCATTTGCCAGGGTCTACTGAAATAAAAGGTTTAACATGGGAATGATGCCTAAACCCGTCTGGGACTGGTTTAGTCAATCTGTGGTCTGTGAACTACAGAGAGTTCATAAGATAGGAGAAGGTGGTATGATTGCAAAATGTTACTTTCAAAAGCCAAAATGCACGCAGCAAGGTCTTGCCAAAAAGCAATTAGGTAAAGAGAGGGAAAACAGACTCCAAGGACTATACTGAGAAGTCTGTGCTGACCACAACAGGAGCTTGGACACTAAAACATATCGAAGCTGCCCATGTCCAGACACCTAAACATGGGTATCCTAATATGAAGCTGAACCCCGTCCTTAACTGCACGGCAACCTGCACCCCCAGAGCAGCCTGCCAGCAGCACACTCCAGACAAATCCTTACGGCAGAGCAAGGTCTCAGCAGGGAAGGTAATTAAGCATCAGAAGCGATTACCAGGAGATATAGTGATACCTGCATCCCTTGAAATCCTTAAATCCAGACAGGGCAGCTTTTGCAAAGCTATGTTGTAGCTCAACCTGTAATTATGGGCTGGACACCCATCAGGAGATAAGATTTTGTGGTCTGTATTTATGCAGGATGATCTCAGAATGCTTTCCATGCTGCTGGGAGACTCAAAGCAGTGAGAGGAATATGCTTGTTTTCCAAGGTGAGCACACGAGGAGGTTGGAGAGCTGGGGTCTTCGTTCAGAGTTGTGTTTGGGGGTTTTTTTGAAGGGTGTTTTTTGTTTTTTGAAAAGTCTCTCTAAAAGAGTGTCTATAAATCCATCACACTCCTGAAATGAAGTGTTATGGCAGAAATAGCAGAGAATTTAACTGGAAATAATTCTGAACATTTTCATAGCTGACAAATTAAATTGCCTTCTGTGGCTATGAATTTCACGAAGCCCATAAGGCCAATATCCTAGTTAAGTTCCCTTAAATTTCTAGAGATGGACTGAGGATTATTCAGGTCTGTATTTAACATTCCTTTTCCTCTATTACATCTGTCAGCGGAAGTCAGGATCCTTTTTTCCACTTCAATATGGAAAAAAATTCTTCAGCTTGCAAAGAACAACTTTCTAGTTAAAATACTTTCTGCACAAATTAATACCAAGTAAACACATGGCACCCAGCTTGTACAGTACAGCATGAACAGCACAAGTAACACTCACCTAACAAAGAATTCTTACTTTGGTGAGCAACTAGAACAGTTGGAAATGAACAATTTTTATATCATCCCAAAATGTTTTATATTCCCCTTAATGAAAGGACTTCTTTTAAGTAGGAGTGATACTTGACTTCGTTCTTTTTACTTTACTTTTAAGGAATTCAAGCAATTTCTGTGAAAAATGTGATGTTTTCTTCCTAACTGATGAAGTCTTTCTCATTTAGTGCTTCTTTTTCCGCCACCCCATGATGTGATCTGTCATGCCCGTGTGCTTTCTGCTCAGGCACTGCAGAACTCCCTTTGTTGTTTTTTTCATGTTTTTCTACCTTGTTGCAATTTTGCTGTCCCATGAATAAAGTGGGTTCAATGATGGCAGAGACTCCGTTTGAATCAACAGGTCTTTTTTGAATTCTGCAGAAGAGAAGCTGACACATGCCAAATTAGAGATTTCAGGCAGAGGTTTATAAACTGGGAATACCTACTCATTTTTGAAGAAGATCATGGAAGTTTCCGCAAACTGCATGAATTCCACCTCCAAATCCCACCTGTTTCTAGCTAAATTAAGCTGTCGGTTTTTTTGAAGGTTGCTAGACAGCAAAAGGTAACTCCATGGAAGGGTAAGGCTCAAATTAAACCTGAGCTGGAGCACAAGGAGGTTTGGTTCATACAGAAAATATCCCCAAAAGTCAGGCAACTCAGAAGAAGCAGCTGACTTAAAAGTAGGTGTGTAGGTAAAATCTGAATTGTCGTAAGGTGATTTCTAGACTGTTTGATTTACTTTAGCTGAAGATCCAACCTTAAATACCTGTATGGCCTTAAATACCTGTATGGCAGTGGGAGATGTTTAGAGGCCAAAATATCTGAGGTAGAAAAAGAAAGAAGGGAAATGGGGCTTAATGCAATGGGCAAAGACACCAAGATGCCACTTGCCTGAGTCAAGGTCAAGGAGGAGGTCAGAGCCAGCAGTGATGCTCAGGAGGAGCATCCAGCAGATTTGCACTGCTTTTGCATTTTCTCTAAATGAGAGGTGAGGAAAATCGGAGGAAAACCAGTCTGCTCTAGCTGAGTGGATGCAAGAGACTCTTGTTCTTCTCGCTGTAAGGGCGTTGCTCAGGCAGAATTGCTTCCACCTTCAGTTCTGTATTTTTTGTCCCTGTTCCTGCAGACCCGAACCAACCTGCCACCTGTTTTGCTCCATGTTGCTATGGCAATCAGAGGGGTCTTGCACGGCCCCGCTGCAAACTGCAGCAGCCCTGCATAGGCAAATCATCTTGCAGAAAGCAAGACATCTGAGCTGGCCTTAGGACTAACCCGAATTGAAATACATACAGCTGTGCTTGGCATACATCATGTCTAATGTTCCCCCTGCTAAGGAGGAGGAATTTAGATAGGCACAAGCGAGGCAGATGGATAAAATGCACCAAGTCAAGACCTCGTCTTCAAAATTCAACTGTGGAGGCAGCTGCTTCATGGCAAGAATCCGAAAACTGCTTTCTGAAAAATTAAGAATCAAAGAGGCAAAATATCACAGGAGAAACAGCTCTGGTATTTCTGAGGTGAGCAATTACTCTTGTGAAAAACGCATCACGTGGTCCAGATTTCCAGAGTAAAGCTTAGATTTCCAAGGGCGTCAAGAGACACTCCAGAGACCTGAGCCTGCTCCTCTGGACAATCCTCACGATTACCTTCAAAATCCTCAGCCTAAATTCCCAGCCAACGCTGAAACTCTGTGTGTTTCTCTCCAAAGCTCTCCATTACTTCAGTGCACTAAGTTTTCCATTTGGGGAACTTCCCAGCCCTCCCAGGTTGCATGATTTTCTGCAGGAGGAGATGAGACCCAGAAGGACGGTGCGTGCCATGTCTACGTTCTCCCTGCAATTTCCTGAGCATGATAAGTTGGCCGCGATACCAACTTGATTTCTAGCTTGAGAAATCAAGCTATGGTCTTACTTTGAAATATTCCCAAGCGCTGCCCCAAAATCTTGATGTGTATAAAACTCCTGAGAGTTGGAGGTCCTTTGGTGGTTCCCCCCTGCTCAGCCTTGTCCCACCAGTTCAGATGAAAGCATACCGATATTGGTCCCAGCTGGTCACTGAGCTGTCTCTAGACTTGCCAGCTTAACCGGGATTAACATTAATTATCCCCGTCAGCAATTTTAGCCCTGGAATTTCCCCTGAGCCCTGCACGGATACATATGACATGGATTAAATTTATACAAGATCTTGGAATACCCCAAGTGCCTGTAACATCCGGCACATCTCAGGGTTTCCACGCTCTCAGGATCTCAGACCTGTCACAGACGGGCTGACCCCTGAGGATATAAGGTCCCTGGGTCAGGACCTATTGATTCTCCAGTGCTTTGTACAACATTTGTCAGTGATTAGGGAACGGGAACTCAACCCAAAGTATGTTGATGTGGGCTATGTGCATACAGACACAGTCATCCGGCTTGAGGGAGAAGTTAGATTAAAGAGCATTTTTGTTTGTCTGTCCCCTCTTTGCCATTTTGGGCTGGAAGGAAGATAAAAAGGGCTGTTCCGTGATTTCCATAGCCCAGCATGCGGAACAAAACAGTGAGTGACATTTTGCTGTCTGGTCGTGGAGTGTCCTGGAAAGGTGTACGCTGGAGTCAGTGAGCAAAGAGCTCTTAAACTACCTTTTCCATCCCTAACTCTGGGAGTAGGGGCCAAGGTAAGTCACCATCAGCATCCCTATTGTGCTGGGGAAACTGAGGCATGGGAACACCATGACTTGCTAAATAACATCCAGCTGACAAGCAGCCGAGAGGGGACCAAAATGCAGCAGTCTGAGGCTCTCCTTGCTATTTCTGGGCCATAAAGCATGCATCACAGATGGTGCAATGACAGATTTTAAATAACATAGAGGGCTCTCATGCCCTGCTGAGCACTGCTGCCTCTCACGGAGATACTTACTTATCTCATGGAGATACCTACTTAACTTCTAGTTTTGGAAATCTAGGTACTTCCTTACCTTGCAATGTTCCCAAGCCCTGCACCAAGCCCCGGGTGCATGTCAACCTGTCACACACTGCAGATCAGAGCTGAGGACTTTACCTTGCCAGGGAAAATAGCTTTAGGTCTGTCTGGAGCACTTTGGAGAGGGCAACAACCTGCAGTCTAGTCCCTGTCTGCAGCAGCATAAAGGCACTGGAGGGGAATAAACATCCCCTGCACAGGGACAGCTCTGCAGTGGCCGAGGCTCTCCTGATGAGCTTTTATCTGCTCGGGGAAGGTTATTCATTTAGCAGCAACACAAGTTTTGCACGGCATAAAAGCTTCTCAGGAGGGCAAGCCTTGAACCAGACCTTTGCTCCCCCCTCCAGAGCATCTCTCCCTTCACCGGCTGGCCCTGCCACGGGCCATCAGCACCTTGACATACCGCTGTGATTAATTGTGCGAGCTCCCAGGCTCTCATCTGGGGCTAACTGACAGGAGGTGAAGCACGACAGTGAATAATGGCAAGACCTTTGGAAGTCCAGAAGAAATTAAATCAACGCAACAGTATTTGTTTGCTTTCAAGTCCCCTGTCCCCCCCTCTCCCCAGCCTCGCCCCCCATCCTAATGGCATTTCAGGCTGTTTGGCTGCATTCCCCACCTCATAAACCAGGACTCAACATTGCTGAGAGCAATGACTTTACAACTGCCATTGATGGGCTGTTGGATGTGGTGGTGCTGGCCTTTAACCCTTTCCCCCGTCAGGAGCAGGGTAGAGCAGAGGCAGAACAAGCCCCGCTGTTAAGACACTTGTGCAAAGTCACTGAGATGAAACGGTTTTTATTTTTAACTGACTCTGAAAATTGCATGTGCCCAAAAGCCTCAGAGACTGAAATATCAATTGCCCAGGGCAACACAGCTAACAAATGCATTCATTTTTCATTCTTGGCTGCTGGAGAGCGAAAGTCGTGTTGCGTACATGGACCTCTGTCTTCCCAGCTTAATCAGTCCTGAATGTCTCTGCTCTTGGCAAGGGCACGGACAGGACCAGGTTCTCGTGGAGATGCCCATCCCTGTCTCAAGGCAAGCAGAGACCTCCCAAACTCATCCCCAGCTCTGACAGCACCACATGGCAACAGCATGACCGCCCTGCATTTGAATTTGTAGCTCTATAACATGCTCACAGACCTCCCAGGGCAACTTACTGAGCATCAGTGACTTTAGGGCTGGGGGGAGGAAAGTTTCTTTGCATTTTTGGATTTTCGTTTTTTCTTTGGGTTTTTTTTTTAGGTTTTGTCATTGAGGGTTTCTTTTTTTGGAGGGGGTGATGGATTTTTTTCCCCTCGGCTGGGCTCTTGCAATTAGAGGACACAAACTCATCAGATCTCTTGTCCTGTGGGGGCACATAGTTGGGTTATGAATGAAAGATGTACTTGGAGTAAAAATCAGAGCCCTGCAATCAGGGTGCTGATGCAGGAGGCCTGGCCTCAGCCCTTTTTGGTGATTTCAACGATCTTGCAGGGGCGCTGAAGGGATAATTCAGACAACAGCAGCATTTTTCCACATCGTGGTGGCATTTCAGGCTGTTTGGCTCCATTTCCCTGGGGCTTCCAGGCACCAGGCTGAAGTCAGTCCCTTCGTCATTAAACATCCCAGTGCGTAAGTCATGTCTAAGAGCATCCCAGTCCATAACCAGCTCCTTCCCAGGAGAAGGAGAAATGCATTCAGATCACAGTCTCTCTCCCCAAGGAGAATCAAACCTGAGTTACCTACATGTTGGAGGAGCTCCACAAGTACAGGCAGAGTGAATAAGGAGGAAATAATAGTTTTTGGGCCTCCAGCTTTGTTGCATACACTATAAATTATTTATTTTTAATTATGAAAAGAGCTACAAGCAGCCTAAACCCAAACAGCTTATATTTTATGTTGCTTACAACCAGATTTTAATTTAGTCTTCATTTATTTTGCCATGATCCTCTAATCAGTTTCTTTCCCACATGGAAAGGAGACATTTGCAGTCCAAGGTGATAATTTAAGGGTTAAAGGAAAGGCTTTGAAAAATCTGAGCAAAGTCTTTAGCGCAGGTTGCCTGGTTCAGCTGCTGTGGCTCTGAGGACACCTAATCTGCTGTCTTGATGCAGAAGTCCAGCCTAGAGATGCCAAGAAGTCAAAGCCAGCACTTTCTCCAGGTGTCTCCTGTCACAAGCGAAGAGTCATTGTTTTCTTTTCTCCTCTGTAAAAAGCAGCTGACACATACTAAAAAAAAGATCAGCATTGCAACAGATAGGTTTTTGGTGGAAAAGCAATACCTGGAATTGGTTGTGGTCTGCAACAAAACCCTTAGGACACCAGCTCTGGGCATGTGCTGTGCTCTGCGCTGCTGAGACGTGGCTCGGCACGGATCTCTGCTCCAGCTCCGAGGCAGTGCAGAGCAGCTGGGAGATGTCAGAGCAACAGCAAACCTCACCCCTCTGTGTTGCAGGGAAATGGAGATGGATTTCAAGACGGAGCAAGCTCCTGGGAACAAAGGAAAGCTTGAAAACCTTCAGCAAGACCCCTGAAGCCAATCCAGCACTGCTATTTATACGTTGCTCTGCATGTAAATCAGGACACTCGTGCTTCACGCTCTTTTTCCAGCTTTATATGGGGGAGAGAGATTTCTAAAGCCCTGACCCTTCAGGGACAAACATTCCTCCTAGCCACAGCTACCTGCACGGCTGCCTGCAATTACACAGCACATTAGCAGCGTTATTGAGATTATGTTCTGCCAGATACACAAATGAGCTTCTCTCCTTCCAGCAGTCACAGGCAAAGGACCCTTCGGAGGGGGCTTGGCAATTAAGCCAAACAAAAAGAGCTCCCAGGCCCTGATTAGAGTCAAATGGCAGCGAGCAGCACAAACAGATAGCGACGTTGCTTCGGCCATGCAGTTTTTGTGCTGAGGCTTCTGCTACTCGAAAGACTGCTCTGCTTTTGAAAGGAAAGCACATTCCTGAGGTCTGTTGGCTTCCGGGTCACATCCTCAGATAGAGCAACCTGGCAGAGCTCTGCAGTAGTCAGTGGGGGTTATTTGATGTAAATCAGCCTTAGACCAGCGCGGCGCGTTTCACATGTGAGCACATCTCTCAGAGCATCACCGCTCTGCTGAAGCTGTCGGGAGCCTTTCTGCTGACTTCTTTGAGTGCTGACCCGCTTCCTAGAACAACCTGGAGCCAAGGACAGCAACAAGCTCTTATATATGGCTTGAACATCTGTCTGTCTCAGGAAACTTTAGAAAGGAGGAAGGTGCCACACCGCCCTTCTGCAGAGGAGGAGATGGAGGATACTCTGGCTCCCACCAGGGAAGGCTGATGTTTTCCTGATGGCTGGACCCAACGCTGATGATTAGAGAGGCCATTCACATGAAAGCAGGACCAGGCTCCCTGCTGTCCTGTTCAAGCCATGATGTTGGTAAATTTTCTCCACCCCTCTTGAAGCCCAGTGTCAGAAGTGCTGATTACTCCAGGGGAAGCCAAGAGAGCTGTGGTTCCTCTCCTCACCTGGAAACCTGGCATCTTAAATTGCTTTTGTAATTTCATGCAGATACATCATTCCTGTCCTTCCTGTCCTAGTTGTCCTGCAGTGCTGCTGTGCAGCATCCCACAGCACAGCAGTAGGCAGGCAGTATGGCCGAGTGGAAAAGGCAGGAGATAAAGAGGTTAGGAATCCTGGGATCCAGTCTCCCTGCGTTACTGCACCCCTAAAGGGCAGGATCTCCTTGTGTCAGGTGCTGTACATGGTTTTTTAACCCTTCTTGTCCCCGCTTTTCCACTTGCTGATTTGGACACAGCCAGGAGTCAGAAAGTCCCAGGCATTATTCAGGGATGTGGCAGCCTTGGATCACTCCAGCATGACGGAGCAAACCCGTGTCACCCCATATCCCCAGGACGGGGCTCTAGCCAGGGTGCAGCAGCGATGGGGAGGGGTTTGAAGCCGGCAGCACTGCAGGGTGAGTGGCTGCCACCTCCTGACCCTGGTAAGCAGACAGGGCCAGAAATGCCGAGGGACCAAGGAGTGGCCAGTAGCCTTGTGTGACCCTTAAACCATCCTCTGAGCCTCAGACAACAGCCATGTTTTGACATTTATTTACTTGCTTGTTTTTTGCAAGGAGAGATATAATAAAAGCAACTGCAGAGTTGTATCTGGAGTTTTCTTTGAGCTTTCAGGTCTGAAGAATTTATCCCAGCCTGGCTGAGTTGTGTAGACACAGTGCATATGCAAGTGCAAGGTAACATAACTTACTTTCCACTTCACCAAAGATGGATACAGTAAAGCTACATGTCCTACATCTGGGAGACAACTGGCAAGTTACCATCCCTTAGCAAACACCCGGTGACTCGCTGGGCTGTGCTAATGCAGAAATGAGACCCCATCCCTTGTCTCAGCAGATCCAGCTCAGTGCTCTCCTTGTTGAGACAACTCTACCAGTCTGCCACCCATCCGCTGCCACAGTTCTTCTTCTGTGCCCCGTGGCAGAAAACAGCTCCTCTCCTCTGTCCCAAAATGATTAGTGGCAGAAAGACACCATCTGCCTTTGCTATGGGAGCATCTCTGTACCCAGGGGTCCACAGCACAACAACCTGTTCATGGCACAGCCAAACGGGGCAGTCCTGTCTCCAGCTGTGTCCGTGCTGCAGGGAAGAGCCCAAGCCTTGTCGTTACCCTGCAGCGAAGCTTTTGCTTTCATTTGGGCAGCTGGCTATTTGATTAGGAAACCCAAGCTGTGCTTTGAGGAATAGCAACGGGCTGTGTCTTCTGCAAAGTCTAATGTAGCAGAAGGCAATTGCAAGGGAAATTACATCTTGTGGAAGCAGGTAGCCGTGCAATGATGTGAAAAGCGTTTTCCCTCCAGTGAGTGTGTGCATGTTGCTGGCGTTTTGGTTTTCTTTATTTTTTAAAAGGCAGATCAGGACTCAATGCTCACAATTTACTGCAGGGAAAATGATTTCGTGGGTCTGCACGCCATGCAGTCACTTCCAGGCATAGCTTCTTGGGCTTGGTACACCTCCTTCCAGCCCCTAATGCATTCCCCTCCATAGCAGGAACATCCTTACTTGGAGCAGACTGAATGGTGGAGGTCAGTGGGGTAAATATCAGGGCAGTGCTGAAAATATCTCTGCATCCTTCAGGCCAGGGAAATGGTATTTGAGGAGGCGAAAGTCTCTGCAGACAATGAGCTGGGTGGGGGGAGCAGTTCTTGTCATCCACAAGTCTCTGTTTAGAAGCAGAAATCCTGCTTCCACCCATGCTCGGGGGCCTCCCTGCCCTGTGCAGGATTTCACCAGGCAAATATTTTTCCCCAATACAACATCCAATTTCTCCTTGTGTTTTCCTTCTGCAAACATTTAACATCACTAACGCACCTCCCCTGCCAAATGCCAAACTCTCTTCCCTGGTTTCTTTAGCTCTCCTTTGGGATGGGAAGACCCACTTTCCGATGTGGGGAGGAGGAAGGGCCAGACTGACCTGCAATCACAGTAACCCAGTTACAGACCTCACTGGGGCTGCCACAACCTGATTTCCAACCTGTAAATAAAACTTCCCTTTCCCAGACAAAAAAAAAGTCATTTGCTGAGCAGCTCATGACTAACCGCACTCATTTGGGATCTCTGGGCCTGGGTCTATGCATCCAGGTGTGAAAATATCAGTGCTGGATTATAAACCACTCTGTCAACCCTGTGGGACAGGAGATGCCCCAAAAACATTAGCTGTGATTCTATTACTTTCTCAGTGGGTCAAGTCCAGCCCAGGTCTGAGCAGCCTCTGCACGCTGATTTGGGAATCAAGAAGCCGCTAAATGAGTTTTGTGCAGTACACAGCTCATCAAGGATTCAAATGTAATAACGGTGTTTATAATGGATTTAAGAAAAAAAAATATTCTCTTCATGCGTAATATATTTACCCCACATATGTATATATAGTTGAAAATGTGCTGTGTTAGCTGTGAAAACTGCACAGCTAGCAAAGGGAGAGAAAAATCCCCACCCATCCTCTTCATCTGACAGGTCAAAGAGACATTTCAAATTGACAGATGCTACTGGTCCTGATGAAAATTTCAGTCATTTCAGTCTGAGCTCTTCCTCAGAAACAGATCCCAGCTCTGATTTCCAGGCCTGGTGCTCCATGTGCTGCATGTCATGCTGAAACCCCCCGTCGCATGGCAGTGCCCAGCCCAGCTGGTATGGCAAACAACATCCAGGAACGTAGGCAACCTGGATCCCCTCTGTCTGGCGCCGTGCCGCTGTATGTGTTTGAGCAAGATGGGCTGAGAAAGACACCAAACCCCTTGTTTTCACATCCAGAGAGTTTAGGATGATGCTGTGCAGATGGATGCTTCAAAAGCGTGCTTGCACCAGGGCTGAGGTCTTACAATTGCATTGCACAGACATGCGCATGATAATTTCATGTTGGGGGAGATGCAATGGCTGCAGAGAGTTTCACCTGGCAGATGGAGATGGAAGCCACCATGGGAGAGAGCTGGGGACCAGAGGGCTCATTGCTGGTTTTGCATTGGCTTTTGGTTGCACAAATTAATTTTCTCCTCCCTTCCTTCCCTTTCTGGCAAGATGTTTAGTTCAGTTCTTCTGGGGCTTAGTGACCTCTCTCTGACCTGGTAGCTGGGTCTCAACATGCCCCAGGGAAAAGGGAACCATAAATTTACCTTCACTCACTAAAATAAATTACAAGAAATTAATGTCCCATAATGAGACAATTTGTCATTGCTGATAGGCCTGGCTTTAACGGAGGGTTTTAAAACAGCACCATTAATTTATATGGCTTTGCTATTTAATATTTAAACAGGATGAATCTTGCTATAAAGGCAGTTTACCTGGAAAGCAGGCAAATAGTAGGGGAGGAAAGAAGCAGGGGTGCATGTGTGTCTGGGGAGCACAAAACTGCCTCTTGCCTTCAATTCAAGGAAAGGTGGTTTTAGCTCTATAAATTTGGCTGGTGAATGCAAGTCCTCTCGGGAAACAGGCTGAGACTTCCTAAAAGTCAAGAGTAAAAATGCGTTCCCTAAAAACTGGAGCATCATATTTCCAAGGGCCTACCCCTACATGTGCAGTGAGGTGCTAGCTCCTGGTTTCCACTAATTACCCCAAAGTTTGCCCATCTTCAGGACAACTGGTTTCTGGTTAGCCCATGAGCAAAACCAGCAAGCAAGACATTTCTTCCAGCAGAGGAATCAGGGCTGCCTGTAACGTTGACTTGCCTCCTATCCCCTCGTACAAAGCTTCTGCCCAAGGTTTGCAGGAATGCTACAGGCTTTACAGATGCAGCTGAATGGAGAGGTATATGGAGAAGAGAGTCTCAGCTCTTATGGCCAACAGCTAGCCCTTTCCCTTCCCTTTGGCTTCTGTAGGTGGATTTAGAGAGATGCACACAGCAGGGTTAGTATCTTTATACTTGTAGCAGGGAACGAGCAGCGAACTTCTTTCTGCATTTTTAAGATACCTCCCCATGTTTTTACACTGTTCTGCACTCCTTTTACTGCCAGTCTGCCATACTCTGCACCTAAAAAGACTGAAATGCCAGGGTTGAGGTGTATAAGCACCAAAGAACATCCAAATCCTTTGGATGGACTTCCTCCATTTCCTCTTTTCCTGGAAGGTAGCTCTCATGCCAGGCAACTTCCCCATTGTCCCGTCTCCTGCTCTCCATGGGGTCTCTTGCGAAGCAGTGGAGCAGTCTCCTGAAGTCACAGGATGAGCAATCCTGCAGTCCTGATCGGTGACTCTCATTCGGATCTTGCACTGATGCAGAAACAGTGGGGGAACTACAGCTCATAAAAGCAGCATGGTGCCTGCACTGCTCCATCTCGCAGTAACGCAGCCAACCCTGCCAACTGCTCGGCCCATACCTGCCTGGCTTCGGGGCCCTCAGGGAGCTACATTTAATTAAACTACCATTTATTGAGCTCAACTGACTCCCTTCTCACAGAGATCTTTTTATTAGTATTATTATTATTATTTTCCATAGCCCGTTGTTTTTCTAGAGATCTCTGCTTTCATTCCTCTTACAAAGGGCACATGTGCCCTGCCAGGGTGGCCACCCATTGGGTTCAGAAAGGGAAGGGTTTGATATCAAACCCACATTGTCTGGGAGCCCTGCAGGGACTCAGCAGAGCAGCTCTGCACCAAGCCAAAGGCAAACACCCAAACTGCTGGAGGTCTTAATTCTAATCAGATTTGCTTCTTACACTTCATCCTAATTAGAAATCATTTTGGTGACATGTCCTACATCACATTCATAAATTAAATATTCCAATACCCAAAAAAGTTTAGCTCAATGCCTTGTTAGAATTACACTGCTTATGAAACAAAGGCAAAGCTACTCCATTAAAACTATTGTTCTCCTAGAAATGTCATTAGACTTCATTTACTGCAGTGAGTTATCTCGTACAAGGACAATATGAAAATGCCCTGAAGAGTCTGACCTAGAGCATATATAAAGTCACCTTACTTTCAGTGTGGACTTTCTGCTGCCTTTATCAGAGCAATATCTCAATAAGAGCCTTGTGCTGCTGCATTATCCTTATAGCAAAGGCCCCGCACAAGAACTCCTGCTGCTCAAAGGTGTTTCATCCATACATAGTGATTCTCCAGATGAGAAGAGACTTTTAGCAAACTATCTTTTACTTTCTCTCCTGATCTTCTACCTTTCAAAGAAGGACATTTAGTAGCTCCTACAGTGCTTCAGGCATTGTGAGAGGACCTGGGCTGGCTCATCTAAATGTTCTAGCAAATTGGCTAGACCATCCGTGAATCACTGAATTCATTTCCCAGTTAGAGTTCACTGAAAACAATTTTGGGACTACTGCGGTTTATGAACCTGATTTAATTCTGCACTGGGATGAAAGGAAACCTTTTTCAGTAAAAGTAATGGTGTCAGAGCTTCTGGCCTGGAATTCGAAAGGCCAAGATTTCAATTCAGATCCTCGTGCTTCTCTGGAGAGGACAGAAAAATTCACCCTGAACTTCACAAACCTTCCCCTTAGAAACACGATGGGAAAATATTCTCATCACATGTTTCAGCTGGAACAAAGCATTTCATTTTGAGGAAAAAGGAATTGGGTGGAAATATTCTGGCTGGCTGTTCTTCTGGGGCAGACGTGGAGCTGTTTTATTACTGCTTTCAAGGTTTTCTCTAATCTCAACTTTATCTCCCTCCAGTGACGATCGTGACACAGGTGCGGTATCTGAACCCCTTGTTTCACACATCAGAAAGGCTTTGCACACCCAGCTGTACGTTACACGGGACGTTACAAATTTAATCTCCAACATCTTGCTCTTAAGCTGCTGGAACAGGCACTTATTTTGGGGGACATCAGGTTGTTTTCTCTAACACAGAACTTATTTCACGTACTTTCAAGCTCTTAAGCTGCTGGAACAGGCACTTATTTTGGGGGATATTTTGGGGGATAGATATTTCTCTAACACAGAACTCATTTCACATACTTTCAAGTTGCAGGGCGAGTAATCTGCCAGCATAAAGTCTGCATTTCACATTCAGTGCTCGAGTTAAACTGGATTAAGATGGGAGTGATTTTTATGGCAAAACACATTTAAAATTAAGAACCATATTCTGGACTAGCTTAATCCACTTAATTTTCTGTGGAGAATTTGGATGCTTTTATCCCAGAACAAAGGTGTACCCACTGGGAATTAATAACATATGGTATCCTGTTTGCACAGCTTCTTTCAGGCAGTGTTTAGGGCTCATTCTGTCATTCTGCATGTATCTTTAGCAAATAAAATACTTCATGAAACTTAATCAGTCCTTCAGGACCTCAATTTTCCTTGTAAATTTTGGTGGGTAAATTCATACCTGATACTGCTGTATTAGAAACAAAGGCAGCGAGTCCTAATCTGGTTCATGTTCATACGATTTTTATGGCATGCACCTAGACAGAGAACTTTGCCATTTTCTCTTCAGATTGCATACCAACTCTATTACTCTTTGGGGCCAAAGAATCAATGAGCTTAATGGAGCAGACATCCCATTTATTTTTATGGGATTTAACACAGTGAAAATCACTGTTTCAGGTAGTAAAATCCCACGTCTGACCAAAACATTTTCGATTGGGTTCCAGCATCCTCCATCCCAAAGTGTAGATAAAGGCCTGAAGCTTCAGAGAAAGGTCAGAAGCACTCATAATGTGCTTAGCCAGTTGTTCAATGGGCAAAAGCAAATTCATTCCTCTTCCCTTGCAAGTGTTCTTATGTCCTGAAGCATGAGGTTTCATTACCCTTATGATAGTCTTAGTTTGCAGAGCATCAAAGGTTATTAACGGTCATAAAATTACCTATTGCCGTTTCATCTGTAACCACTGTATTTCTTTTTATGGCAAGCTTGTTCCACACTTTGATTGCCCAGAGCACTTGCAGAACAATGCTGTAATCCTGCAGGTTGGATCAGCAGTCATTTTATTCACATTATCTATGTGCACAATATAATATAAACAATAATCTTTGCCTATTATTCTGACAACACAAAATCCCATTAAGGTCAATGGTTCAAGAACTCATTTGACTTTGGTGGAACATGGGCTCATTAAAATAAGGCACTAGTGCCACTTGAAGGGGACCCAGAAGATCTCTGGAAATGGCAGCAGAAGGTCCGTATTCTTCTCTCTTTTCACTCCCGACCACTGATATTAACAGAAGGGAGCATTTAGCAATGGGGTTTCCATCCTATGAGAAATCCCAGTGTTTGGGAGCTTTTCTTCAATCCAGACAGGAAGGAAATTTTTGAGATGTTGCACACACACGGACACACACCCTGCTTCACCCCCACAAAGCAGAGCATCGGCAGCAGGGATGCCAGGCAGCTCCCTGGCAGTGAGTGAGGAGCGAGCATCAGCGGAGGAGAAAACACTCCCTGCCTGGACGATGTGACATTCACAACAGGAAGATCAAGGCACAAAATGATAAACAGGCTGTAAGGAACATAAAAGAGGAACAAGAAATGAGTCTGTAAGTACGTTAATTGATAAGGGGGAGATCAAAGAAGTGGCTGGTGCACTCTTCAACAGAGAGGCACAGATGGGGACAGATAGGACGCTTAACATGCACAGTGCCATATTTGCAGACTCCGATACAGGTAAGCAGTGTTTGGCTGGAGTGCACGGTTAACATTGGTAACAGCAGAGTATGTGCTCATGTTACTGCGAGGGAAAAAAGCGAGTTGGGGAGTATTTCAATAAATCAAGTATTTTCAGATGGACCTTGCTGGTAATGTCTGGAGCACTTGCTGACCTGAACGATGCAGGCTCATAGTTGGTGTGACTCCTGTCAAGGACACATGGACAGCGGGTGATGTCCCAGCAGGCTGGAAAAAGACAAGCATCACGCCTGCGTGTAGGGAAAGGGAGACCCCACGACTATATATCAGTTACCTCGTTCAGACCCAATACACACAGATAATCAAACCAGTCCTCCGTAAGCCTCTAGAGGATAACCAGGAGTTGAATCACAGCCAAAACAGATTTGTCAAGAACAATCCAATCTCCTCTCACGACAGGGTCACAGGCTTTGTGTATAAGGGAGAAGGATGGGCTTTTGTGGTGCTTTGGATGTTGTCCCACATTGCATGCTCAAAAGCAAGGTGGGGAGACACGACTGGCTACTTAATGAGCCCAAAACACTTTAAAAAAGCCTCTTCAGAGAGTAGCTAACAATTCTCTGGGCTATTTGAGGTTGAGAAGGGACTCACTTTGGACCTGGTGTTATTTGATGTTCATTGCTGACTTTGATTATGAACTGGACAGTATTTAGGTTAGGTGTGGAGGAAGCTACATGATTAGTTAAGGACAGTGCATTAATAATTGAAATGTGCGCTCGCAGCCCAGAAGGCCAATCATATCCTGGGCTGCATCCAAAGCAGCGTGGCCAGCAGGTCGAGGGAGGGGATTCTGCCCCTCTGCTCTGCTCTGGTGAGACCCCACCTGGAGCACTGCGTCCAGCTCTGGAGCCCTCAGCATAAGAAAGACACGGTCCTGTTGGAGCGGGTCCAGAGGAGGGTCACGAAAATGATCAGGGGGATGGAACAGCTCTGCTATGAAGAAAGGCTGTGAGAGTTGGGGTTGTTCAGCCTGGAGAAGAGGCGGCTTCGGGGAGACCTTGTTGCAGCCTGTCAGTACTTACAGGGGGCTGATAAAAAAGATGGCGGCAAACTTTTTAGCAGGGCCTGTTGCGACAGGACAAGGGGGAATGGCTTTAAACTAAAGGGGGGTAGGTTTAGACTAGATATAAGGGAGAAATTTTTTACGCTGAGGGTGGTGAAGCACTGGCCCAGGTTGCCCAGAGAGGTGGGGGAGGCCCCATCCCCGGAAAAATTCCAGGTCAGGCTGGACGGGGCTCTGAGCGACCTGATCTAGTTGAAGATGTCCCTGCCCACGGCAGGGGGGTTGGACTAGATGCCCTTTAGAGGTCCCTTCCAACCCAAACTATTCTATGATTCTATGAAATACTATAATACTTACATACTATAATAGCTGAAATACTATCTCAGGAAGGAAATGGTTAGTTTCTGCTCTGCGGAAGAGAACCAGGGAGTGACGGTGGATTGCATGGAGTCAGCATCAGCAGAAGAAGATGTCCTGGTATATACAGGAGTTGTAGGAAGGTATGGGAGGAACCTTTTTGATTTGTTCAGCCCACAAAGGTCTCAGCTGAAGTTGAGAGTTCATGGATGGACCCAGAGAGGATGTAGACATCCTGAGGACAGCAGCAAGAAAACCCAACTTAGGGAAGGACTGGATGAGCTGGGGCTGTATAATCTAGGGAAAACTGACCAAGAGGAACATGATAACCATCTGCAAATATATAAAAGGAAAATTATGAAAGGAAAGGAGTGAGCCATTGCCCATCAACTTTGGAGACAGGACAAGAAATAATGGATTCACCTCCATCAAGGAATATTTAGATAGACATTATGAGAGCCTTTCTAATAGTGATAATGGTACAGCACTGAAACAGGTTGTGCAGCTGACTGATTGCAAAATCTCAGTTTCTAGAGGTTTTTAGGAACAGGTTATACAAATATCTGCTAAGAAGGGTTTCTGCAGAGCAGATCTTATGCTGTAGCTGTGACTAGATTAAATGTCTTCAGTCCTGTCACTGCAGGGCTGTGCTCATATATAAAATGTCATTCTTAATATTAAGAATCCATGTAAAATGGATGGTGTTATATATTTGTATATTCAGATTTGTAAATATACACCTGACTATTAACCTTTATATTCAACAATCATATAGAAGCCTATATTTAATGATTTTTTTAAAAAAATTCATGTAATCTATTTGAAATGAGAACATCAGAGTTTTCAATTTCTCTGGAAAATATCACTGAAATCAGTGATGAAAGATTCCATTTAAAAAAAAAATAGAAGCAACCCTGCATTTTCCAATAGGAAATGGATCAGTTTGAAATGCAGAGTCACCCTAATTTCCAGCAATTAACTCTGAATGGCCTCCAGAGAGTTTTCTGCTGTAAAGAAGAGAGTTAAAACATTAACTCACTACTCTCTCTGAGTCTTTATATGTGACTTATTACTGTCATTAATAGATCCTTACCTTTGCAAGGATATTGATGAAATAAGGAAGTGCTAGCTCCATAGAGGGAAGCTTCCCCACATCACCAGAGGGGCTGGAAATCCATCCCCACCTTCACAAATCTTTGCCCACAGTTTTACAAGCAAAGAAACTGAATCCTGTGGAAGGGCAGAGCCTTGTTTAAAGGTTACAGGGTGAAACGCAACTGGGCACCCAGGGCAAGTGTGAACTCAGAATGCTCCTTCTAAACGACAGAGGATGTGGGAAGCTGCACAGGGGCATGAACTCAGAGATAACTCTGTAGAAGGGCTGGAAAGAAGGTCAGATCAGGGTTATGATTTTTTTCCCCGCACTCCAGCAAAGAAACAACTTGCTTTTGCATACTAGAGACTCCTTGCAAACATCATTTCATCCGTGCAGCTTTCTCAGGAACTGAAATCCATCACCGGGCTTGGCAAGCCTGGAGGGCAGAGAGGTGAAATGTCTCTGCAGAGGTCACCGGGTGAATTACTGTCAAGCCCAGGGACGGAGCTCACAAGACCCCCGTGTCTGTTGTACTGCTCATGTTGCTGCTCTGGGCTGATACTCGCTTAGTTTATTAACAAAAGACAAAGACTGAATTTCAAAAGCAGAGAAGTAAAAGGCAGAGGAACAATTAGTATTTACCAGCAGATTTTCCAGCTCCTGGGCTGTTTTTTATCCTGCTCCTTTCCTCCAGCTGAGGGACAGAAGTGGCTTCTCTGTCCTTCGAGGATCTGCCCAATATTTTAATCTCAAAAGTGACCTGCAAGTGAGTTTGCCTCTCCAGCAATAGGAGCAACCCAGACAGCTGAGATCTCCCAGCCCTGAAAAAAAAAAAAAAGGATATAGAGCCTAAGAGTCCCTTCTTTGCTGACCTTTTCCATGCATTTTCATCCCATCCTACCTCTGCCGCCCCAATTTCCTCCATTGCCTTTTCTCCCGCGCTCACGAAAGCAGCAAGTGCTCCGCTCGGCTGCGGCTGCCTCTGCTGGTTTACACGCTTGCCAATTTCATCTTTCTAGGGACGCACGGAAATAGGTGCGGGTTCCCAGCAGAGGCGGGAGGTGGATCGAGGGGGTGGATAACGCAGAGACAGAAAATGAGGGCTTCGATCTCGCTGTGCTTCGCTGGGGCAGCACTGAGCGTGCATAGGCAGAGGCAGTGCCGTTGGGGCTGGCAGTGCTCGCACCCCCTACGTTAGGAAGATCACTAATAAATGGCCATGAAGATGTGGCCCAACAAATGCCAACAACACCTTTATTTCCACATTGCAAACATCACACACGCATGAGAAAAACTATTTTAAGAAAGCTTTGGAAAATTTTTACTGTGGTTATTTTCCAGCTGATTTTCATTCCTTGCACTAGGCACCTTAGTGGTATAAGCATGGATGGGAAGGAGAGAAACGCAAGCAGCATGCACTCTTTTAGAAATGACGTGTTCATGCTGCAGGGAGGCCTGTAAGGTCAGGGGATTGAACCTGGCCTTCCTTTTATGGCAGCAGGAGCCTGGTTTTAGGTCCATGCCTGCACGAGGCTCCCCGCACATCTGGTCACTGCTGGGGAATGGGACGTTTCTATTCCATGACTCACCAAGCACTGGTCAAATATCAGTATGTACAAGGTGGGAAACTGAGGCATAGAGAGAAATCCCTGATGCTTAGAAAATCCCAAGTGTCCAGACTGCGGTTCCGAGCTATGCAGGAAATCACTGTCTTTCAAAGACCTTACAAGCTGGAGGAAAAAGTGGTGGAGAGCCACAGAAATGAAAGTTGTGATCTCCTTCTTCCTTCCACAGGCACCTGCTTCTTATTCCTACCTGTGTCAGACTTCCCAACCCATTTTCTAATGTTCCTGTGATGAAAAAATCACTGAAGACTTGAAAGCAGCACAGTAACTGCAGAGCTGGCCAGCACCACTTCATCGTTTCTGCCCCGTCCATCTAAATCCACCTGTCGCCCCTCACAAATACTTTAAGCTCTTTAGTTATTCTGGGTTTGTGCAGCCTTGGGGAATTCTTCGCGCTAATGAATATGGCTTTTACGTAGATTACTATTATCACTTTCCAGAAGCATTTTACTCACTTAAAGCATCTCATCGCTTACACTGGGGTTTCCTTGCAAGGAAACCTGGAGCCTGTATTTCTGATGAGTCCTGCACAAAGCAGCCAAGATACAGACTAACAGCCACCCTGTGATCCGCCGCTTGCAACCTCATTCATACGAATCCAGGTTGACTGCAGTACTTGATATCTGGACCTACTGATATCTGCTGTATATCAGCCCAGATAAGGATCTTTACTCTGTCCTTCCTGTGGCTTTGACAAATAATCTAAATATCAGCCCCTGATTGTTCCAGCAATGAAAGGACATAGACAACACAGCTCAGCTGCTCCAAAACTTTGCAGAATCCTTCCCTGCTTTCCTTTATTCAGCTCCGTTTCTAAGGTTGCAGCCTTCATGAGAAAGGTGAGTTGCCCTGGCAACGTCTCAACACTCTGCCTGGACATAAATTACCTGTCAGTCTGAGAAAATGATGAACTGGTGAATCTGCAGGGTTTCTCCTTCTAAACTGGGTTTTTTCTTCCCCTTTTCCCAGGTAACTTAACCAGTGGTGCTTAAACTCTCTAGTAAATAAGGGAAAATTAAAAAAGAGGTGGAATAGCTCATTTCTGATAATTCAGTGAACATCTGCTCTGCCTGTAACTAGTGGAGCCCCAGGGGAAGGTCCTGCTGCTGAAAAGCTCCCACCCATAGAAGCTCTTGGACTGCAAAGGTTGAAGGTAGTTGAGGGTAGGAGAAGGGATACAGCCTGGTCCAAGGGGAAGGCAAAGTGAGCTGGGGTAGATGGCTTCTGCTCTAAGAGGTGCTGCACGTCACTTTCCTCACCCTCTCCTACCACTAAAATCAGGGATCCTCTCTGAGCCCTGCAGGGATGATCAGAGTGAGGGAACTTGACATTTTCTGAACCTTAAGCCCTGGCTTAAATCCTGCAACCAGAGCACCACAGGCTCCACAGCTGCTCCTGAATTTCTGCCAGCACCAGCAGGAGCGAAGGGAGATGCAACTTCTCCCCACCTAGTGCAGCATAAACCTCTCAAGCCAGTACTCAGGGAGCCATGGGGATGTGCGATGCCTTCGAGGGTTGTCCATTTCTCTGTCTCTCTGGACTTCCCTCCCAAAAAGGAGAGGTATATGTGCACCACGGAGCATTTACACCACATGGTGAGAAAGGCCAGGCAGGCACAGGCTCAGCAAGCTCAGCAGAAAGCCTCCTCTCATGCACCGGGAGGGCTGTGCTCTCCGCACCAGGAAGAGCTGCAGTCCTCAGTTGGTAAATAATTCAGGAAAATTTATGTAACCATAATACAAGCATGTTTGTGTGTCTTTGCGAGATCTCCCAGGCACCACGGGTCGGATCAGTCAGGCAAGGAAACCTCAGCCACAGCATCTGTTGGTGCCCAGATCCTCTGAAAAAACATTAAAAAAATATAAATCACCTCTAGTTTCTTAACAGCCTTGTCCACTGTTTTCTTTTTGCAGAAGATCCTGAGGTCCAACCTGTGGAGAGAGCAGGGAGATGGTGCACTCCCTTGGGTGCACAGGGCAGGGTGATGCCCAGAGGACTCTTGGAGAGAGACTTAAAAAGTCTACTAAAAGTAGGGCCTGTTGGAATATGACAGAGGGTAATGGTTTTAAACTAAAAGAGGGGAGATTCAGACTAGATATAAGGAAGAAATTTTTTACGCTGAGGGTGGTGAAGCACTGGCCCAGGTTGCCCAGAGAGGCGGTGGATGCCCCATCCCTGGAAACATTCCAGGTCAGGCTGGACGGGGCTCTGAGCAACCTGATCTAGTTGAAGATGTCCCTGCCCACGGCAGGGGGGTTGGGCTAGATGACCTTTAGAGGTCCCTTCCAACCCAAACTATTCTATGATTCTATGACTCCTATCAGCTCTGGCCATTTATACCCAGTTACCCAGCCCTACCCGGGCTGCTCCACCCCGAGGCACAGAGCCACCGCCTTCCCCCTGCGAGGAAACTCTGAAACCTAGCCAGCCAAAACCCAGCTCGTCCTAATTCAGGCCAGGATTAAAAGACCCCAAAAGAATGATGTGCCCAAGAGCCATTAACATTCAGGGGGAGTGAAAAATCACAGCCTAAATCTGCAGTGAACGTTCCCGCTGCTGCTGGAGTTTGGATGTCAGGAGCATTTCCACGGTGTCTGGTAGCATGCAGGGAGATTTCAGTCCTGAACACAACTACTTTCATGGAGTTTAAATTTAAAAGTATCTTGCTTTTTCTTTTTCTTTTTCTTTTTCTTTTTCTTTTTCTTTTTCTTTTTCTTTTTCTTTTTCTTTTTCTTTTTCTTTTTCTTTCTTTCTCTTTCTCTTTCTCTTTCTCTTTCTCTTTCTCTTTCTCTTTCTCTTTCTCTTTCTCTTTCTCTTTCTCTTTCTCTTTCTCTTTCTCTTTCTCTTTCTCTTTCTCTTTCTCTTTCTCTTTCTCTTTCTCTTTCTCTTTCTCTTTCTCTTTCTCTTTCTCTTTCTCTTTCTCTTTCTCTTTCTCTTTCTCTTTTTCTTTTTTTTTTCCCCCGGCTTCTTGCATTTAATAAGAAGAAAGGAAGAAGGGGAAACATCAGCACAGATCCCGTCAGTGCCAAGCCTGAGGCTGGCGAGGCGGACAGCATTAGAGTCGTGATCTTATTATTAATTTCAAAGTGAATTTAATAGGTCACTTAATACTTAATGAATGAGAAGAAAAATGTCAAGGAGAAGAAAAACACAGTCCAGAAGCAACATTATGGATATTGAACCTTGTGCTTCACGGCTTTCTGCAACCCAGCTCCTAGGCTTTTCTTCAATGACAAGAAACGAAGGTGTTTTCCTCATCAGAGCTAATTAATTCCTAATGAGTCCAGTGCAAAAAGCGGTTTTGCACGTGAGTCACCAGGTCAAGGCAGGGTTTGCCTGGCTTGCATCTTCATGTGAAAGCTATCTCCTCCCATCATTAGGAGCTTATCCGATGGCACGATAGCTGATTCAAGTCATGTCACCACCTTCCTTCTGGGAGAACAAGCCTGTAGCAATGGGGATGAAGCTTAATGAGGAGGATGGGGGACAACCTTCCCCATCTGCCCAGCATAACGGATGTGGCGCTGTGTTTTACGTCCCTTTCGGAAGCAGTTGGTGCCGTCACAGCCTAGCCGCCTGCCAGCGGGGGCAGCCGCTTTGATGCCATCTGGCCGTTTCTAAGGGGTTATGTGAAAAAAGAAGCAGAAGTGATGCTGTTCCCAAACGCGAACACAATGGACAGGCAGGAGCGATGATGTGAACTAGAGGGAAGTTTTCAATCAAAGTTGTTTTTTTTTTAATGAAAACCAATTTTTTTTCTGAAGAAAAGCTCTGGGAATGCATGTTCTTTTAATTACCATATCTGAGAGCATGTGTGAAAATAAAACAAAACATTCCCACCCACGCATCCCTACGCTCACTCCTCTCCTACCTCCCTTCTTTCTGCTAATGGAAAGGGCGACAAGGCAGAGGGAAGGGACCAAAACCTGAAGGAAATGGGGTCACATTTCAGCAGCTGATGGTCTTTTTGCGGCCAGTTTTATTCTTCCATAAGAAAAGGGAAAACACAGCTTTTTGGTGGAAGAGGTTTATTGCAGACTCTCCTGTAAAAGTCAACTTGTACATGTTGGCCAGTTCCTACTATAGGTCATTAAATAACCTTTTTCCTTATTCCATATTCCCGTAAGTGCTGTTAAATCCCTTTAACAGATAAAGAAACTGAGGCAGGGAGAGGCAACACAAGATATAAGGTCACGTAGTATCAGTGTTCCTGAGCAGGAACAGAGCCAAGCAGAGGTTCACCTGTTCTGCAGACAGGTAAATGTTCATTATTCAGCTGTTGTTTTTAATTGGGTCTAATGGGTAAGATCTTCTCCTCTCCACTGTGCTCCTTCCAGACATCCCTCCAGAGGGACAGGGACATGGGGACATGTCCCTGCTCTGTCCTTTCACATGAATTGTCTCCATCACCCTTTGGGCGAGCGGCAGAACCCTGCTCCCGGCTGGGCAGGGGTCTCGGGTGCAGGAGTGAGGTGGGCAGCACTTGGTATAGCCCTCTTCAATGGATGCAGCAAAAATCACTCAACAGTCCCGTCAGGGCCCTGTGCTGGGAGGAAATGTTTATCAGCTGTGACAGCCTCTGTCTGATAGCATAAGGATCGGCGGGGTGATGGATATAGCCTTTTCTTTCTCTACTTCCAGAAAGCGTTTTGCTTTTTACTTGGCGTTAGGGCAGCCAGATCACATCTGCTACAGTCTTTAGACCCTGTTATGGTGGCCAGCAGTGATCCCTCGGGATGAGCAAGGAAAGTGCTCCCAGATGATGTTTCGGGAAGCTGCTGGGGTGCGATCACCGTGCTGGCTGTCCTCTGACCTGCTCTAGCGAGAGGCATCAACACACCCTTCAGTCAAGAGATACAAGTACAAGGCGAAATGAAAAAGCCCAGAAATCCTTGGGGAACCACTAAAGTCCCTGAAGTTATGCATGCTCCAAACTGTCGTCACCCAATTAGTCACCCGAACCCAAAGCCCAGCAGGAGCAGCCCCAAACAGCACAGAAACACATGTCGACATTCCCATGGCACATGTCAGCACCACCCAATCCCTAGATATTGCCTCTCGCCTTGGGTAGAAGGGGCCATCTGAGGCTTTTGGGGGCCAGCACAAGAATAATTGCTTGCATTTAGCAGCCAGACAGGGTATTTATAGAAAACCATTAAAACAAATACAATCTTCTTACGTCCTCTCTTGTACACTGTTCATTACATTTCATTTGCTCTTGAAAGCAGCCTGCGCCTGAGCCCGAGGACATCACGCTGCAGGGACCAGATCGCATTCATTTTGTTTTTATCTACATCTGGTAACTAGGTTAAAATCTAAAGTAGGACTAATCAGGCTAAAAATAACGCTGCTCCCACCGCAGGATCAGGCCATCATTACCGTTCACGTCACCACTAATGTTAGCGTGCTCCTGACACCTGACAAATAGCATAGCTTTTAAAGGTAATTTAATGAAATTGTTAACTTTCACCAAGCTCTGCCTTCTCAGTGCATTCATTTGTATTTACGTGCTGTATCAGGCACTGTGCTCTGTAGCATTTCATCCCAGTGCTAAACTTCACAATGATCTTGGGATTATGAAAACGCTTAGAAAAAAGATTTAGTTGAAAAATTCAGTTTTATATCTTAAGTTTCTCTACATGTAGGGGTGAAGAATGGGGAGAGGTTATCTGGGATGGGTGACATTTATTCATATCTGGATACTTTGGTTGGGAGCAGGGATGATTCGGTGACTGGGTAGTCCTCTCTGACCCAAGAAGAAATTTTTCTCTGCTCCCATGCAATGATGACCCCCTTCAGCCATAACAGCTGAGGGCTGAGAACAGGAAAATCTCATTAGTCCTGCAGCATCTGGAAGCCCCACTCAGTTCATGCTTTTACTTGATGGTTCCTGGCTGAATTGGTCGTGTTCCCAGCTTGTTCCCTACCCCTCACCTGTGACTCAGGGTACTGGAGTAGGTGCATCTTTGATCCATCTCAAGAAAGCCTCTCATCTTCTTACACACCTTCACCCCAAATTTCTCAATAGTCTTTACCCATTTCAGTTCACTGACTTCCCTAGACTGGCTGAGAGGCAGAGAGATATCCCACCCAGACAGAAACCCCAGCACGGAGGGGTACATGCACTGGCTGACCCAGGAGTACTCTTCATACCATCAAATTCCCAAGAATTTTGCACTTTTCAGGAGACACCAAGCAGCAAAGGCAGAGGAAAAGACATCAGTACCATCAGTGCACTGGATTTAGCAGGATACGGCAAATCCTGAGGCAGAGATGCTGGTTTTGTTCTGTGTTTGTACAGCACTGAGCACGGGTAAGTCCCCTCGTGACTGCCACACTGTGAATTGTCACAGTCCCCCAAACCCCACATTTTCTCCTTGTCTTTGAACACGCTCCTAGACGTAGTCCTCCTCAGCTAACGAGAGCAGACCTGCATACTTAGATTTCAAGCTGTTACATACTTAGGAGCCTCTGGTGTCCTTGGATATAAACAGTTTTAGAAACAGAGCCAAATCACACCCCAGGCCACAATTTATTGTGTTTTTTTAAGAAAATGGAAGCGTAGTTGATCTCTGCACAAACTCTCCAGAAAAATCAGCTCCATGCAAACCTTATCTCAGTCCTACTTACAGCATCTCAACATAATGGGGGCTATTTATGTCCCTGCCTCCTCTAAAATAAAACACATTCTTTAAGCCATTTGCAGGCGAGATCATCTCTGTTTCTTCAGCAAATGTATAAATAATGATAATGCAGCTAGAAACATGCTTTATAACTAGGTCTTTGGCAGCATGGGGAGTTGCATCAGTCTGTGCAGATGTTCAACCTCCATGGACAGGCACATGGTGCCTCTTCATTATAGTCCAAAAACCTTTTGCAAACAGAGAGGAGATATTTGTATTCCTGCCCTGGCTCAGCCTCTCGGGAGGCATTGGTCCCCCAGAAACACAAATGGATCTTATTCATTTCTCTTTATCTCCCACTACAGATCACCACCTGACTCTCCGGAGGTGCCAAACACTTCCAGTCCTCTTTGAAACAAGCATGGAACCATCCTCTGCCCCGCACCGCCATTTGCAGCTCAGCACTGGGCAGGATTGCTCACTTGCCGAGTGCAGAAAGTGGAGGGCTTGCTTTTCCTTGAGGGGATGGGGTCCAGCCAGCAAAGGGTAGAAAAAGAGAATTACCAACGCTTGCACTCACTTGCATTTCACACAGCCTAGCAAATTCCCTACTCCCAGCAGAGCTGTCGTAACCCATCCTGCACGGCCGCAGAGGGGAGACGTTAAAAGCCCAATGGAGGCATGCGGGTGCTCTGGCTCCTTGTTTCAGCGTTCAGCCTAGCCAGGGGCTCACAGTGTGCTTAAATTAAAACACAACATGTAAAAAATTTCAGGTTTTCCCTTCTGATGACAACATACATATTTTCATCTATACATCACACAGTGTTCACCTTAATATTTGTTTCTGTTAATAAATGGAAACCCTGACTTCTTGGTCTGCTCTCAGGTGACCACAATGCCTGTGCAGCAGCAGAGGTACTTCCTTCAAGCAGCAGCAGGGTAGGAGGAAGGAGGCAGAGACACCACATGATTTGCCCACAGTCCCAAAACCTTATGCAGCAAAGACAGAGTTAAACCCCAAGTCCCAAGCTGGGATTCAGGTTTCTTTAATACTGTCAAATATTTTTATTGTTTCTTCTGAATTTTGCACTTAGCATGAAACTGTCTGTTCCCCAGGAGAACATTTAAGATTGCATTTGGCACCAGTTGTCCCCCACTCCACTCATCAGAATAAGGAGCACAGTCCTATGGGGACTGGCTTCCCCATCAGTGCGGTGATAAATTAGGCAGGATGCAAATTGCCCCAAACCCCTCCATACGTGTTGGCCTGCACTGCAGAGAACGTAAATGCATATTAGCAATAGAGTTATCAGAAGAAGCATTAACAAGAGGTCTGGGAAGGGATGGATTGAGATAGCCTTGACTTAAGTAAGGCAGAGCAGGGAAAATGCATATCCATATGAAGCCTCCTGGGAAAGCAATTTGTAGGAATAATATACGTTTCCATAGTGTGGAGAGCAGCCGGCTGACATAACATATTGTGTAATAAATGGCTGAGAAAATGTCAGAGCCAACAGCTACCCATAATCACAAGCCACATCGATGCTTGTTGGCACAGCTCAGGGAGCGAGCAGAGAAAGGGCAGCATGGGACCCTGCCTGGGATGACCACAGAAAGGCATCAGGGTGCAGAGCAGGTCCATGCAGCCAGTCGAGCAACCACAAAGGCACTGCACATCTTGGGCTGTGACCTGCCGCTCTTCTTCAGGTTAAAATGCACATGGATGCTGTTCTGCAACTGAGCCAGACCTGCTCCCAAGGTATGAGACCCATGTCAGGACAGACATGTTCTCTGATGCAGGTTTGGGTGAAAGTTTGGGCTGAAGACTTGCGGGATGGAGGAAATAAGACCCAGTTTCCTCACAGTGATGAATGCATTTCAGCTTTGGATTCAGATTTTGCTCCTTTCTTTCAGCACTATTGCAGATTGCGCAGAAGGACTGCCAGCAGTGGACCATTGGGTTTTGGAGGACAAAAATCAAACTGTGGTATGGACAAGCTCAAAGCACAAAGAAGCTCCAGGCAAACCAACATTAATGCCAGCGCTTCCGTGTTAAACAAGACAGCACCTGTAGATGCATTTTAATGGCGGCAGGGGTGGGTGGAAAAAGGCTAGAAATAAACAATGACCCAAACACTAATAAAACTGGATATACCTGAGATTTCCTGCCCTGGTTGTGCGGGCAAGAAACATGTGCTGGTCAGAAGGTCATAGCAGCAGATTCATTCCCAAGGACAAACAAGACCTGGATGTCTGTGCCCCGGGACTTACTTTGGTCTGAGTGCATTGCAGTCTGGCACATTTTTACTTGCTGCTATTGAGCCTCTGGGAAGCAAAAGCCTTTCATTCCTTTTGGGGTGCATAATACCAAGAGGCTGAGCTTTGCAGTGTCACCAGGCACTGTGATCTCTGCAGCCAGGCAGCTCTGGGTCTTACGCACATACACAGTGTATGAGTCCCAGTTCCTGCCTTTGCTATTTGTTCACTGTGTGAATAAAAGCCACCCTGTGTCTGGGTTTGGTTTTCTAGTATTCCCTCCCTCCCCTGTGCCTGAAACACTCACCGGCCGCAGCAGCAAGTGCAACAAATGATGTTTCTTCAGTACAAAGATGGGAGCTCCTGCTTCTAAATGAACTCAGCAGAAAAACAAGCAGGAACAACACAATCTGTCATCCTGCTTTTACGAATCCAGCCCACGGAGCACAATTAAGAACAAGATCACTCAGCAGTGGCTTTCCAAACCCTCTTGCATTGCTTTCCCCCACCTGGCAGGAGGGAAGGGAAAACATCAGCCTTCTCTGGTGCAGCGCTTGATCGTGAACTAATGCACAGCTCAGAGCCAAGACAAGGGAACTGAACCAAATCTGATTAATTAGACTATCCAGACAGGCAGAATCCTTTCTATGCTCCTCACAACACAGCAACAGAAATTATATTTTACCTTCAGTCAACAGAGAAGGAAGAACCGATATCCTCTGGAGACGGCTCTTACGCCTGCACTGCCACCGTGGCGCTTGGTTCAGAAGCAGTGCTGGCAGTGCATGGGCAAGGCAAGGTTCACAGGGATGCTGATGGCTTTCAGATGCTGGGCATGGAATAGAATACAGAATACACAAGTCCAGCTGCAGGCAGGAGCTCGGATCCGCTTTCAGAGTGAGCAGAAGCTGCTGTCCGTTTGCTGCCAAGTGATCTGTAGGAGACAGATCTGAAGGACTTTCTAGCCTAGCATGTCACGGACAGCAATCACATCATGAAAGCCAGCTCCATGGGGAGAGCAGACACCATGGATGAAGGCTGAGCAAGATGTTCCCACTACATCAAGGCCACCGGAGGCTTCAAACCAGCCAGGACCTCATGGCACTGCAGCACTCAGCACTGCTACAACTGCCACTGCTCTGCATTAGGCAACCAGAGAAAACCTCTCCCATTCATACGGGGCCCCCCAGTGTAAAGGCTACTATAGTCTAGTGACATACTTCCATTAGTTCTGCTAATCCTGGATTTGGACCCCAGAAATAGATTTCACGGGAGCTGTGCTGGACATGTAGCACCATCAAAGTGCTCTTTGCAGAGGCAGTGGAAGAGATGGAGTTTCCTTTACAGTGTTTGCAGCATAGGTAATCGTAAATAGCCTATGAGTACATTTACACTAGCAAATCGGGCAATGCTCAGGCATGGGCCTGTGCCCTCCAACAGGGCTGTCTATGCTGCTAAACTGCTAAAATGTCCCCAGTAGTGTTCCCAGCAAACATCTGGGTTGCCAGCAAACAGAGGTCCCTGTTTCAGAAGATAAGGCTCCTGTCTTGAGCTATTCTCAAGCTGTGCCCAAGCGTCACCTGGGACAGCACTTGTTGGCACAGGCCGATATCATGCCAGGGAACATGTTGACAATTGTAAAGTCTACTCATTGACAGGTCATGCTCAAGAAATTCCCTGTCCCTGACCCTGTCCTGTTTGTCAGTGTAGATGAAGCTTGGAAAGGCAGATGGAAGAAAGACAACTGGCCCCTACCGCTACCCCTCTCTGGAGTGATTTACAAACTATTTGCAGCCACTGTGGGTGAATCCGCACCTTCCAGCAAGTTTAATACAGCAGCCTGTCCTCAACCACCAGGAACATGCCAGCACAGTGGCCCAGGAACAAAGCAGGTAAAGAACAATAGGAATTCATTAAGCAGCACAGCATGCTGTGCTCCGCACCGAGTGCTTGGCTGTGATTTCACTCCATTCTTAAGGTATGTGGAGCTATTAGGAGATAATTTGGTCATGTGGTAGGAGAAGCCACTTACTCAGCTTTGAGGCTGTTGATTTGTTTTGGAGGTTTTTCTCTTTTATTCCTCCCAGCCTTTTCTGATTTCTCTTTCAAGCTCTTTCGACAAATCTGTGTTAATTTGTTAACTCAGATTTGTTGACTTGGTTTGTCCCCTGCCTTGGCGTGATGCCATAAAGCCACTAACAGAATGGATGGGATGGGATAACTCCCAGAAATCTCCCAAGTAGACTGGAAAATTCAGATTATTGCAGCCCAACCTGAAAGGAGTTCAATTTCTAGAAAATGCTGAATGCCCCAAACCTGAGATGCACAGATTTTTTCATTGCTTTTGAAAATTTTAATGTTAAGAATGGTGCTGCTTGTGGCCAGCTAGTTCTATCATGAAATTGTCCTTTTTTATAATGCTTTCTGAGGGTTTCTAGTCTGTGAAATTTAGTTAGCAAACTTGCTTTAGACTTTTTGTTCATATTCTTGAAAAAGCATCTGAAGGACTGCTTAACCAGTTCTTAAAAACTTCCAGGGCTGGCATGGCAGTTCCTTAACTACTCTCAAGCAGCTTGAGTCTCATCCTTTAAAGCAAAACCTATTCCTCTTCGAAATCACAAGCTGCCACAAAATTTTTCCCCATTTCAAACTTAATATAACACTGTGGTAACTGTGAAATCAGACAGCAGTCATTGTGTGCAAGCAATGAACTTCTTAATGATGCCTGTAGCTAAAATGGCTTCTATGATATCTATTGTGAATGTCTTTTGGACAACTGGACAACAGAAGCGTCGTGCAGCTGCCAAAAGCCTGAAAACAGTGGTGAGAATAGGTATAGAATCATAGAATCATAGAATCATAGAATCATTGAGGTTGGAAAAGACCTCTAAGATCATCGAGTCCAACCGTCAACCCAACACCA
>NW_008796212.1:351963-357013 GCF_000699145.1 Aptenodytes forsteri | reverse complement strand
GCTTGGTGTCGTCTGCAAACTGACTGAGGGTGCACTCGATCCCCTCATCCAGATCATCAATCTTGGTATCTTGGTCTGAATTTCCTTGCTCTGCTCTGAAGAGTGGTACACATGAGCTGGCAGCTGCTTTATGAAGTAGGTGAATTGAGTGGGGTTAAGCAGGCTCCGGAGAGCCACGGGGGCTCTGCAGGGGAAAGCCTGGGGTGGGGGGGGGCATAGAGGGGGATGCATTTGGAAATGGCTCCAGCAAGACAGTCTGCGCATGGAACTGGAAAGCAGCTGTCACCACTGTTGCTCCAGGATTAGTCTTTTTTAGTTTTGCTCTTTAAATGACACATTTTAATTTTACGAGGAGTTGTGTAACTGTCCACTGCTGGGAGCATAACACACGCTACAGATGTGCAGCGCAATGCTGTTCCCACTGCTCACTGCCCAGCCTACTCTTTCAAACCACTCACACCTAGAAAACTTTTACAGAAGGCCAAAGCTGTGTGAGCATTTCCCTACAAATCCGCAGGCTACGAAGCACTAAAATCCACCCTTCAGCTTGCTTTCAACAGCTAATGCTCTTGAAGAGTCTAAAGGATCCCGCACCCTTCCCAGCGGCCCCAAGTGATGCCCGGTCTCTCTGCGGGCGACGCTCGCTGTCAGAAATGCTGCTGCGAGCTGTGCTGCCAAGGTTCAGCCTCTTGACTTCCTCTTGTGGTGGAGTTTCTCCTTGTCATCCTGACCCCATTCAGTCCTTGTGCTTAATGAATTCCTGGAACTTTATTAACAAGAGATATCTAAGTGTGATAAAGGCCATTTTACAGTGTTGGATGAGTTGCAAAGAAAAGCAGAATCGAATGCTGTCATCAAAGAGATGCTTAGCTACAGATTATAAGAAATCTTTACATAGCAGCAAAGAGCATCTTAAGGCGCAGAAATGGGACTTGGCAGATTGGGACTCATGTCCTTGTTTTGTCATGGACAACCTGTATGACTTTGCTGAGCATGCAAAGGGTCTTATCCTGTGAAGTGCCGGACACTTTTCTATTGATCCAGCAAAACTCAGCAGCACCTGACACCCAGAGCATGCCAAGAGGATTTACTGAACAGAGGTCAGAGTCCTGACTGCCTTGAAGGATTCAGCTTTTTTGTCTCTCCATCATACAGCTGCAGTAACACATCTCCAGGAGAGAAACCACAGTGCTGTCCTGTGCAGAACAGAGAGGACCTCTGCCAGTGGCTATCAGACCATCTCACAGCCACTGCCGCAGTCACTCCTGATGCCCTTGTGAGCTGGTTAACTAGATATCTCATCTGGAGAAGCCAAGGGACAGGACAGACCTGCCCAGAGCCAAGGAAGTGGTTGTGAACTAATCTCCATCCCCCAGTTTTGCATCCCATCACCGCAAACACCAGACTGTCACACCTCAATACCTGCAGGTAAGAATCCAAGATCAGTCACCACCTGGCTATAGGAGTCAGCAACTGCTGCAAACCTGGGGCCCATCAGGGAGCAAACAGGACACGTCACCCATCACTGTGCCGGGAAAACAGCAGGCACCTGAGCTGAGACAGCAGGAGCTCAGGGTGGGCTGAGCTCTCCCAGACACTTTCCATTTTGTTTGTATGAAATGTATTCAATTATTTTCTCTCTGGTACAGAGCTGATGTGTTATGGCTTTGCTGCATTAATGAATTGTATCAGGCAGTTCCCACTTCAGCTTTATCCTTGCCATATCCACCTGCATTATCTGCTCCGTGATGGGTGTTTCTACTATGGCTCTCATCTGTGCTGTCTTTTTCACTCCAGCCTTTTCCTGCTGCGTTGTCTTTTCCGCACTGCATTTGCTAATGAGGAATATTCCTCCTTTGCATTTCTAAGGGCTCTTTCATCCAGGGATCCCAATGCACCCAGCTTCCTCAATGCCCCTGTGAAGCAGACAAGGTAACAGCATAATTCACACACACACGACTGAAGTACTGAGGAGCTAAAGGGATGCAGCCAAGATCAGGAGATGCAACAGCAGCAAGGGTATGAAGCATTAGCGTGGCACAGATTTCGAGCTCATTAACCCCTCAGAGGGGCTGTTACTGTCCCCTGTAGAGAGTAAATGTGCCCTGAGGTTTATTCCACAGCTGCATGTTTGAACTCGGATTTAAATCTTGAGAGCTACATTGGCGATGTAGGACCTGAAATCCCCAAATTTTTCCCAAAACATAAGGTCTTAAGGGATTGAGTAATGTCATGGTTGGTGCTACTGAAAAGGAGGAGGTGGAGGAACCTGCTGGAGCAAATCCTTAACATTGTGTTGCTGCTGTCCCTCCTGCCACACAACCAGCTGGCATCTCCACCTACCAGACAGATCCTTCAATACAGGAATGACCTTTTTTTTTTTTCCCACTCATAAGCCAAGACAATAAGGAAAGGTTAAGCCGTGGCTGAAGTTCAGCCCTTCTCAGAAGGATGAGAAGACAGAGGAAAACAATGTTTATTGCTAAAGGAGAGAAGGTTGAAATATCTTTCTTTTTTTTCTTCATTCCTAAGGAGAAAGATAAAACATTTTCATAACTAATACAAACAAGGGAGGGAAGTATAGGCTGGAAGGAGGGGAGAAAGCTTACACTGCTGTGATGAGGTTGCATGCACTCACCTTAGCAGTGTGGTGAAATTCAGCCTTGCCACCATGGGGACTTGCAGTGTCTGGGCCAGCAGGGATGTGTTGGAGGACTGGAGAAGGCAAATATAACGCCTGTGTTTGACAGACCCAGAGCCTGGAAGCACAGCCAGCCTGATTTCCATATCCCAAAAGACCCTCAAACAAAACATTAAGGAGTTTCTAAGCACCTGGAGGATAATAAAGTGATAAAAAACATCCAATGTGAATTTGTTAAGAACAAATCTTGTAAAACCAATCTAATTACTTTCTCTGACAGAGTAACTGGCCTTGTGAATAAGGGGGAGGGGGTCTTCAGATGTGATATATCTTGACTTTAGCAAAGCTTTTGACATGGTCTCACATGACATCCTAAATAAATACAGTTTAGGGGAACCCCCGTGAGGTAGATGCAAAGTTGGTGGGAAAATTGTACTGAAAGAGTATTTATTCACATTTGGTTGTCAAAACAGGGAGGATTTCTCTAAACATTTAGAGAAAAAGGAGAGAGAGCCCACATGCGTCCCTTCTCTGCTGTGCTGCTGCCTGGTGTTTACCCAAGTGGTACCCAAAGAGGGACCCCAATGCAGGCTATAGCAATATCCCCGCCTCTTGCCAACCCTAGAAAAGAGCAGGTGATGAGTTCACTCCAACTGTCCCATGGAAGTAGGGAAAGACGCAACTGGAACATCCCCAACAACGGCCAGGTAGGGTGAGCATTAGGGGATGTTTCTAAAGTAAGGATAGTTAGCTCTGAACCAGGCTAACTGAGAAGATAGGGAAGTTTGCAGAAGAAACCTTAACAGATACCAGGGACAGCCAGACTGACATCCTCCCACAATAGAGCAGGCTGGTCTAGATGATACCCTGAAGCCACTTCCAGCCATTCATTTCTGTATCCTCCTCATCTTCCAGACCAAGTGTCTTGCAAGACTACAAGGATCACCCTAGCATATCTTGCCTTCCTCTACTAACTAGTATTTTAGCCACGCTCACACTTCAGTCATGCTGTGTAAATGTGTTGCATTGATGCATTAAGGGAGGATATGACTCGAGCTGGCTCAGAAGACGGTGGGTAGTTTTTCAAGATGATCCTTGCTGCCCTCTTTGCTGTAAGCAGACAGGCTTACATGATTACACTGTCAAGGCACAGTGGCCTCCTTTCTGCAGAACAAGAGGGGTCATTTTGCCAGTCAAACCATGCTCACATCAAAACGCAACGCAGGGGCATGTGTAGGGTGCAGGCAGGGAGGGTCCAGCAACCGGCTCCTTGGGGATTGTCCTTGTAAACGCCAGGGGCACCCACTCTGACACCTCCATTTCTAGGAACATCCAGTATACCCACCCCACTGGCCAGAAAAGAGGCAACCTTGGTCGGGGCTCTGACAGCCAAAGAGGAGGGACACGACCTGCTCTAAGGACAGCCTGATGTCCTGCTCTAGCACAGTGCTTACAGGGGCCAAACAAGAGCTTTCTGCACCACGTTTAGAGGACAGTTTCCCAGCCTGAGAGCACAGCAGTTTGTCACCACTAAAGAGTTTAGATTTGGTCCCTGTGTTTGTCCCATGCTGATGCATTTGGATGTTAGAAACACATTAAAAATGCAAATAGAGGCAGATCCTAGAGCAGCTGAATGTCATCCCTCTATGTCTTTATTTAAAATCAAATCCAGCTTCATTTTAATGTCCTCCTTGGGATGGAGCTTAGCAATAATTTTCACTTGTATAAATACACTCACAATGTGTGTATACATATTTATGCCATTCCAACAGGAAATAAAAAGTCATCAATAAAGCATATTATTTCTACAACTACAGCAATAACACGAGCAGCGACAGCAGGCACCGAAAAAGACCATCTCTCTGGGGCTTTGGCAGAGCGCGGGTGCTGCATTTAGCCCTGTACAATATTAGCTCTGGGAGACAGAGCATCCTGCCTGAAATACAGGCCTGAAGAACAGGAACTGTAACATCCTTGTTGTCGTGGTTTAACCCCAGCCGGCAACTAAGCCCCACCCAGCCGCTCGCTCACTCCCCCCCGGTGGGATGGGGGAGAGAATTTGAAGAGTAAAAGTGAGAAAACTCGTGGGTTGGGATAAAGACAGTTTAATAGGTAAAGCAAAAGCTGCGCACGCAAGCAAAGCAGAACACGGAATTCCTTCACCACTTCCATTGGCAGGCAGGGGTTCAGCCACCTCCACGAAAGCAGGGCTCCATCACGTGAAACGGTGACTTGGGAAGACAAACGCCATCACTCTGAATGTCCCCCCTTCCTTCTTCTTCCCCCAGCCTAATCGCTGGTGGGGTGGGGCGCGTAGTGGAAAAGGCCTTGACTCTGTGTAAGCACTGCTCAGCAGCAATGAAAACATCCCTGTATTATCAACACTGTTTCCAGCACAAATCCAAAACA
>NW_008796212.1:350834-351779 GCF_000699145.1 Aptenodytes forsteri | reverse complement strand
CTATGAAGAAAATTAACTCTATCCCAGTCAAACCCAGCACATTCTCCACCCCTTATTCCATTCCATTTACGTCAAGCTCAGGTCTCACACTATCCAATGCATCCTCATTAACCACCACCCCCCTTCGCATCCTTTGATATAATATGCAGATATCATTCCCTTAGTCTATGGACCATCCCTGTGAAATGTCTGTCAAATGTCCATAAATGTCCACAAATGTCCACAAAATGTCCATTGAGGCCATTGGGTCCATGATTTTGGGCTCCATCTCTTATGGTGGTCACTCAGGACAGGAGAGGTGGTGTGTTGCGTGGAGTTACTGGGCACCAAAGCCAGCTCAGGTTGGGTCACTGCCGCACTTGCACTGCTTCTTGTAAGGCTTGTCCTCCATTGGTTCAGGTGGTTCCTGCTATAGTAATTCCTATAACATGCAACTCAAATCATGGGTTACAACAATTTAAAGGTATTTCCATTACAATCTCCACCCCTTGTCCCTTTGGACCACATCATTGGGTTTAACATTGCAATGAACTCCTCCCCTTGCCCCTGCACTGGCTTGGACTTATCCACAGACTGCAGTCCCTTAGGGGCGTACCTGCCCCAAGTGGAGCCTTATCTATGTGCCACAGTCTCTCCAGGGGTGTACCTGCTGCGGCACAGACCTATCCACAGCCACAGTTGCTTTGAGGTGCACCTGTTCCATTGCAGCCTTCTCCTTGGGCCACAATCCCTTCAGAGGTACACCTGCTGCGGCACAGCCATAGCCACGGCCTCAGATGTTTCAAGATGTACCTGCTCTGGCACGGGCTTATCCACGGCCACAGACGCTTCGGGGGGTCCTGCTGCCACATGGACTCATCCACAGGTCACAGTCCCTTCGACTTGAGTTCACGCTGGAGTTCCAGCCTGTCCAGTACAGCAGCACAGAAACAGCAGGGATGCCCT
>NW_008796212.1:330705-349983 GCF_000699145.1 Aptenodytes forsteri | reverse complement strand
AGAAAAGGCCTTGACTGTGTGTAAGCACTGCTCAGCAGTAACGAAAACATCCCTGTGTTACCACACTGTTTCTATGACAAAAATTAACTCTACCCCAGCCAAAATTAGCACATTCGTAAATGATGGCATCCTTGTGCCATCGTTTTCACAAAGTACCCGGGATGGAGCATGACATGGATGTTTCAGCCAGTCCCTAGCTCTGAGCTATGTGTTTCAACCAGCCTGGCAAGGCCTGCCTGGGGAGCTGCAGAGGAGAGCAAACAGCACGGGAGAGGATAACCCCTGCTCTCTCCAGCTGAGCTGTACGCCAGCATTTCAACAGCAGCGGATTAACAAGCTTCCCCTCCCACTTCGGTCAGTGGAGAATTGCAAGTACCCACGCAGCTGACGCTCAAGCTGTTTCCTATCCAGAAAGGGGCACTGAGGTCCTTTCGACGTTGACGCGGTGCAACACTTGCTCTTGGGTCTGATCTCTGGCAGGTGGCAAAGAGCACTGGCTGCTGGCTCTCTGCTACAAAAATAGCTGATATGCACATGCTTTCTGTGCATTCAAATCCAAATTTCCAGGGAGGAGAGGAACAGGCTGGGTCATGCTGTCAGAGCAAAGATCAGCTTTTACATCTATCAGGATCTTCTCTGGTCTCCTGCTCCTCTATACATTAAATTTTTCCCTACACTACATCAGTCAGTGTTAGCATACAGAGCTGGGAACCAGATGGACTCCTTGCCCTTAAAGTAGGTCTGAAGATGGCTCCCCAGCACAGCTGAGAAAGAGGATTTGTGTGTCAAAAGCTCTTGAGACCCCAAGGCCCTCGCTCTCCTGCAGATCTCCTGCATAACCACACATAAATCACCTTTGGACATGTTGTACCGATAGACCCAGGCTCCTTTGCCCATGCTGATTTTGGCTGACGTGAAGCATTTTGGATGCCTCATTGCCCCATCTCATGAGGGCGATGCTACAGCTTTTCCCTCACTCTTCCCTCCCAACATTATTAGATTATATGTGAAGTTGCACAGCAGAGAAATGCCCCATCTGGTACATAGAATCATAGAATCACAGAAGCATAGAATCATAGAATAGTTTGGGTTGGAAGGGACCTCTAAAGGTCATCTAGTCCAACCCCCCTGCCGTGGGCAGGGACATCTTCAACTAGATCAGGTTGCTCAGAGCCCCGTCCAGCCTGACCTGGAATGTTTCCAGGGATGGGGCATCCACCACCTCTCTGGGCAACCTGGGCCAGTGCTTCACCACCCTCAGCGTAAACAATTTCTTCCTTATATCTAGTCTGAATCTCCCCTCTTTTAGTTTAAAACCATTACCCTCTGTCATATTAAAACAGGCCCTACCCTCTTTGCACCTAGAAAAGAGGGACAGAGCCCTGCTCAGACTGAGATCTTGGGAACAAAGACCATTTTCTCCTGCTGATCGCTGCAGCTCCAGCAGGCCCTGATCTTCATTAGGACTCCAGCTTCTGGCGTAATCGAGTTACAGCTTAATGTACTGAATGCAGGATACTGGACTCCAGTTCAAGTGGAATATCGTAATGCATTAAGCATTTCTCTTCAGATAAATAACTGAAGAAGATGTGTTTCCATTATTTGTGCATGCCCTCATACAGAAATGGCAGAAGGCCTAGGAGAGGATTACATTGTTTTTTAATTCAATAAACAAACGTATAATGACATCTTCTGGGAACCATCCTGCAGAAAAGAGCAGAGATTTGCCTCCCTGCTCCTAAACTCCAATGCTGGTAAAAAACACCCAGAAAAAGGCTCTTTGTCCAGGCTTCAAGGCAAGAAGAGAGCTTTATCCTCACTCTCCTCCTGAACAGCAGCTCTGGGTTAAGCCCAGCAGTCCCACTGATCTGGGATCCTCCATTTGGGTTCAAAAGCCGTTGCTCCAAGGACAGAGCAGAAGGTCCCCATTTGAATTTGGTCCCCCACCAGCTCTGGGCAGGCTGTCTTTACAGCAGAGCAGTCCATGGTTAGGATCATGAAGAGGCAGTAGGGGCTGATTCCTTCACCAGGAGAATTTAATTAAGCCTGCTGCTTAAATACGCAACTCTAAACACTCTAAATATAGGTTGTGTTTTATGGAGGGAGAAGAGGCAGAGAGATCCTTTATTGAGATACAAAGCAGAGATTTCAGCAGCAGAGCCTCTGAAGCAGCAGTACATCCAGCTGCCAGAGGCATCTCTTAAACCAACTGCTTCTTGGTGGGAGAGAATAACACAGTCACTGCTATCGTCTTCCTTGTGTCCAGTTATATTCATGAGCATCTGTCCCTCGTCACTGCAGGAAAAGGCCTGGCTGGTCTCAGGAAGGAAGGGAAAACCCTGTTCGCGATGTTCACATGGGAAATTGTGTGAAATTTCAGTTTAAACCTCATGTTCTTGGGGCCTCCTGGAGAAAAGCCACACATCGTGCTCTTGGTCTGCCCTTTCCTGTTTCATACAGGAGCTGCTGGTGAAATGGCCTTGAGGGGACTGCTGAGACCCTGCCTGCCTCTGCCTGCAACAGCAAGGGGTGCTTGTGACCCCCACAGTGCTGCCTGCAAAGCACTTACAGCTGAATGACAAAGGTAAGGGAATTGCAATCTCTGGGGGGCTTCCCACATGCTTTCAAATCCTGCCAAAGATAAGAGCAGCAGCATTGCCACCACTTCGAAATCCCTCCTCTCTCATCCCAGTGCACCAGGGGCAGAGGGATGACAGTATTGCAGACAGGAAGAGAGCACTGGACTCAGCAGATTGGCTCTTCTATAACAAACCCCCTTTTTTTTCCTTTATTATTTTTCACCATAATAAAGTAACTCAATTCAACAGAAAACTAATTCATAGAAATTCACCAGCATTGGTGAAAATGCTTAGCTGGGCACAGGGCATTACATCCATGGGATGATAACTGGCCATCAAGCCCATCTGTGTTAAAACAAGGTCCGTACACTTGATACACTCAGCAAAAATGTAAACTATTTAGAGAAGTGCTCCAGGACTTTACAGCTCAAATTTACGGATGTAATTAGGTGTCTGGTACCTGGCTGAAGGGAGCTGTGAGTCTAAGCTGTTTAGTTGATTCACAAGCCCTTTGGCTGGAGCCGTGCCATCACCCTCAGGTGCCAACCAAGAACTCAACTGGGCAGCGGTTGAGGTCATCACCTTATCTGAGGTCATCAGGAAAGTCTGTGGCAGAGCACGAGCTTTTGACCATGTTAACCTACTACGAAGGTTTGTGCTTTCATGCAAGCAGGCTGTCTCTGAGCACAGCTGCAGCCTTCACCAATAGCTCATTTAGGAGCAGTAATTTTCCCAGTGAACAACGGACAGATGTATTTTCCTTGCTGTTACGATCACACTTGTAGGTGAGGGTAATAAAACAGCCATAGCTGTATTTCAGCTGGCTGAGAATCAGGAGAAAGTACCTGAAACGAAGCATTTCTGCCTCCTGTGCAAGCCTTCTAGAGAGATGCTCCAGGTAAGACAACAGCTAATTCCCCCATCTGGCAGAGCCTTTGCTGACAGACAGGCTGGCCCTTTCCAAAACACCCCATGAACAAGAAAAACTCATTGCAGTGGTAAACCGGGGACCATGGCAGAGTGATGGGTTTCAGTGCATGTACAGTTTCTTCAGACTGTTGTGCTGAAGCTAGACAAACCAGTGGCATCATCAACTTGATAGAAATTAATTTTATACAAAACCTTAGCATTTCTCTCACAGGGATGACGGCAGCGAGGATGAAAGCTGGAGCTGTGCTACCTGGGTTGTATTAGGATTAGCAAACTGTGGAACAGCAATAACCCATGGCAGCAGAAAAGAAAACTCCTTAGCACACTGCTGAGATGCTGAGTGATGGCAAAGCCAACCTTCACACTCCTTGCAGCACATCAAAACAGGCTCAAGGTCCCCGTCCTTACCTCCCAGGCAATCCGGGTTGCAAACGCCTAAAAGACCAGCTAACATCTGGGATGATGAATGTGGCTGACAGATGAACTCCTTGGCACCACCAGTAAAGGTTGAGCTTATCTGAGAGGGAAACAAGCTTTCTCAGTGGAAGATAGGCTGAAAATTAAGCTCTGTCAACATGGGACCAATGCAGACTGCCCTCAACCCCAATCCAAGGGCAAGAGACATTTACCCAACACACCTTCTATACCCTAAAGGTATTGCAACCACTACAGCTCAAATAAGCAGCACAAAAAGCAACTCATAAAAAATGAAATAAAACTTTAAAATGCCTGGAGAACAGCTCTGGAGAAACTTTACGTGGTCCTCACCAGGGAAAAGATGAGGAAACTTCTTGTGGCACTGAAGTTGTCTCTTTTTTTTGCCTCTCACAAATAATAAATCCTGCAAAGGAATGAATTTGGGAGAGAAGCGGTGTCCTGGTTTCGGCAGGGATAGAGTTAATTTCCTTTCTAGTAGCTGGTACCGTGTTTTGGATTTAGGATGAGAACAAAGTTGATAACGCACCGATGTTTTAGTTGTTGCTAGGTAATGCTTACACTAGCCAAGGACTTTTCAGTTTTCCATGCTCTACCGACTGAGAAGGCTGGAGGTGCACAAGAAGCTGGGAGGGGGCACAGCCAAACTGGCCAAAGGGACATTCCATACCATGTGACGTCATGCTCAGTACATAAACTGGGGAAAGCTGGCCGGGGGGGCCGCTGCTCGGGGACTGGCTGGGCATCGGTCGGCGGGTGGTGAGCAATTGTACTGTGCATCACTTGCTTTGTGTATTATTATTATTATCATTTTTTTTCAATTATTAAACTGTTTTTTATCTCAACCCACGAATTTTTTCTCACTTGTGCTCTTCCAATTCTCTCCCCCATCCCACCAGGTGGGGGGAGTGAGCGAGCGGCTGCGTGGTGCTCAGTTGCCGACTGAGATTAAACCACGACAAGCGGTTTCCCTAAAGTTTGGAGTTTTTCACTGAACAATGGTGTCGTTTCCAAAACTGGAAGTGGTAAATGGAGAAATAGAGCAAAAATCTGTGAAGCTGCAACCATGTCCTGGCAGGGCAGGAAAAGCCACATGGTTGGGGCTTAGGGCTACAGTGGATCTTGTCCACCATCACCAAGGACAGGCCACCCTTCCCACAGTGCACCCTCATGACCAAAGTAGTTATAAAGCAGCTGAAACAGTGACAGCTTTCAAAAGGGGGGAAGGAAACCCTCCTTGTAATCCTCCAGCTAAGCTGTTGCATCCAACTATTTTAGCAAATAAATAGTCCATGCCATCTGCTAGACTGCAGCTAAATCTGTGCCCCAAACATGCTCCTTTACTTAGTCCTCAGGGAGGATTCAGGAACTAGCAGAGGACTGAGAGGAAAAACACATTTCTGGTGCAAACCTGCAACCTTTCACCTTACCCCTAATGATGCTTGACAATATTTTAAAATAGATTTATCTGTGAAACCAGGCACATCCAGAGCAACATCTCAGGCAGAACGGACTCTTTATTTCTCTTTCTCGACCCTTTTTCTCTGCTGGCTAATGCTGCAGACAGATCTGAGCGAGCTCTGGTTGCTTCCTCCCTTTCTCAGGCTCTTATCCCATTCATAAGAGAGATTCAGTCTGTCTCCAGAGAACAACTCACCCGAAGAAAAGCCAGTGGCAGTGGCAGCCGGGCCACACCTCCCTCCACCTGCCAAAGCCTGCATAGAAAATCTGTGTAGCAAAATACAAGATGGGAGTCAGGAGAACTGTTCCTAGAGGAGCATCACTGTGCTTTAAGAGTGGTTTTACTCTGATGTAAGTTTTAGGGGGAAAAAAAACCAAACAAACAGTGGTTTTACTCTGATGTAAGTTTTAGGGAAAAAAAAAAAACCCAAAACAGAAAAGAAGAGCAGGGATGCCTCAGTCCTGAACAAGGCAGGTCTCAGCACCCAAAGGGATCAATAATCCTCAAAGCAGGACCTGCTTAGGATGGAGAATCCAAGGAGGTTAAAAAAGCTCAGGGCTTGTGGCTTTTGTCTGCTTGTCTTTCCTTCCCAAACTTTGCCTCGTTTGACTCGTGGGATATTGCACCAGTGACAGCCCAGACCCCGGTGCAAAGACCCAGTCCAGTGCCATGCTCACAGGCTATGCCTTGGTCTGGATTATCATTAAAAGCATGTTAAGTTTAAGTCAAAACTTATCCTAGTTTTCCAAGCAGCTGTGTGTCACTAATGACATCACACAATCAGAGAAGCATCTCCACTTTAACGGGAGCAACAGGAATGTTTTAAAGGTCATCTCCCCAGTTCATCATGTGCTAAAGGTTTTGGGTTGGAAACTGAAAAATTCGGTTCTCGGTATTTGACTTTATATCAATCTCACACATATTACCCATACTTAATGTCATCTATCAGCACAGGGTCATCAAACTCATAACAGCCTCAATACTACTGTGCAATTTCCCTCTCCTGCTGCAAGTTCTCCCTGTGAATCCCAGAGAAGATATGAACAGTACATTTAGGCTGAAGGATAGGGTTTTCCAGCCAAAGCTTAATCTCAGTGCAGGATGTATAAGAAATAATATCAATAAAAGCACTTTTTCCCCCCTTTCTCCATTATTGAAACAGTAGAGATCATGTTATCAAAATCAACATGACAACTCTGGTCATAAAGTTGAGACAGGGAGAGAGGAGAAGGAGATTAGAAGGGAGAAAATCTGGAAGTATTTCTGCTGAATTTGCTGTAAAAGATGCATCAAAGTAAATTGCGATGAGCCCACATCTTCAGCACCTTTCAAATTCCACAAGGTCGTAGCCACCTAGACAGCCAGAAGCCAAACGGACACGAAAGATTTCATTATAAAGCACAAAACTGCTTCTTAGAAAGTCTGGTTTTGCTCCTGAAGTGAACCTGGATTATGCAATTAGTTTTATCAAGCTGAACTCCTTCTGCCTGTGTCACATCAGGTGCTGATGAGTTCTCTGACCTGAGTCCTTGCCATGGGGTAGATAGTGCCTTGGAGGAGCTCTGAAATTACTGCTTGATAACTTCATGGCTAAAGGTACTTGCCCATGTACCCACAATCAGAGGAACAAAACTTCCCTGTCTTTGGACAAATCCTCTTTTTTGTATGCTTTCACCATTTGTTCTTTCAGTTGCTTAATCTTTTACAGAAGAGGTTTCCCTGAATCACTCATCTCCTCTCTCCAGATTCTCAGTCTTTGTTTGAATTTTCTTGGACGTGATGGCCAGAGCTGGACACCATTTGGAGCAGCTGCTTTCACTCACTGCAATGTATTTCCAGTGTTTCCCTCCCTCGCAGAGCAGAACATGCTACGGGGCATTGCTAAGAGAGAGGTCCCTGAATACCTCTGTCCTGTTTACTCCTCCCTAGGGATCCACTGCAGGATATATGCATGTGTCTGACTTAGTATGGATCATCTTAGGTTATGTTAGGTCAAGAAAACCATGAGGCAGAAAGGGAAGGCTATCAACAAGTAGGATGTCTCCTGTGGAAGGCAAAGGGCTCTATATCCCACTGCTTCATACCTCGTTTAGCCATTTGCTCTCCTTGGAAAGCAAATGCAAAATGCTGCCATTGCACAAGCAGTTGAACCAGCCGCAGGCTTGAAGAAGGCTCAGGCATCCCCATGTAATGAACTGTGGGGTTCTCAGACCAGTTCTCTGCAGGACGGGAAGACCTCAAACCCACTGTGAACACCTACCATCATGAGTTGGCCTCCTTGGAAAGAGCCCCAGCCCTGACCCAAAGTATTGTGGCACGCTGATCTCAGTCAACAACAGCTATCCCTGTCTAGAGCAGGGGACGAGACCCCATTGCTGAAGGCAATGGTTGCAACTTCTGCTACTGCTTGCTTGAGTGATTGCAGGACTGCCATCCCAGGACACATCCCAGGGAGGGCACTGCTGCAGACCAGGCAAGGAGTGGGGATTTTGGGGCTGCTGCCGAATTCTGGCACTAACAACAGAGAACAGATCTCAGCACGAGCATCCATGCAGCATTTCAAGGGCAGTGCTGCAGAAGGCTTCCAAAAGCACAGCTGACGCAAGACATCAGGCAGACGGCGGGCCCTGCCCGCACCATCTGTGTGCTCCCTGCCTCCCTGGGCCCGGCAGCTTAGGCAGGAGAAACAACCCATCTTCTGCCGACTGGCACCTCAGGGTGCCAAAAGCACGGCAAGAGGCAACTGCGCACTGAGCAAAGCTGGCAACAGCCTGTGCTTCTGGTCCAGCCGTGTGCATGGAGAACAGGGGAGCCTCCCATCCCTCAGCCTCCACTGAGCTGATTTGTCAGAGGCATTTATAAACTTAATCTGTCTCCACCATGGGGGAAGAGATGTCCAAGACAGAGTGAATTGATCTGGACATGGAAACATTGCTTTAATTGTATCTGCAGAGGGAGCTGAAAGGCCACTAATGGTCAGCCCTGGTTCAAGCAGTTCTCCTGCACTTCAAGAGCGTGTGTTCAGTGTTTCCAGGATTTGCTAAGTCAAGGGCATGTCCTAAACCCAGTGACATCAGTAGGTATCTTCTCCAGCACACCTCAGACTGAGGAATCCCATTGGCTCCCACTGATTGCTTTAATTGTATCTGCAGAGGGAGCTGAAAGGCCACTAATGGTCAGCCCTGGTTCAAGCAGTTCTCCTGCACTTCAAGAGCGTGTGTTCAGTGTTTCCAGGATTTGCTAAGTCAAGGGCATGTCCTAAACCCAGTGACATCAGTAGGTATCTTCTCCAGCACACCTCAGACTGAGGAATCCCATTGGCTCCCACTGATTTCCATGCTGAAATCCTATAGGGCTGGGGCTTGACCTGGGATCTGCAGCATTTTCCAGTTAAGTCAAGAAGCCGGGTGTCCTGTAAGGGAGATGGGAGTGGGAGAGCAAGAGTGTGGTGTGGAAACTTGCCTGGGCTACCTCAGACTGAGGAATCCCATCGGCTCCCACTGATTTCCATGCTGAAATCCTATAGGGCTGGGGCCGGACCTGGGATCTGCAGCACATGGGACATTTTCCAGTTAAGTCAAGAAGCCCTGTGTCCTGTAAGGGAGATGGGAGTGGGAGAGCAAGAGTGTGGTGTGGAAACTTGCCTGGGCTACACAGTACGTCTGCAGCATGGCCAGGGATGGATCCTGGCATGGATGGACTTGCCCTTTCTTTGGCATCTGCTTGTGACTGTTGCTGGAGACACAGCACGGGGCTGGATGGGCTTCTGATCCAGTATGGTTGCTTTAATAGTACATTTTGTGCAGTTAAAGCAGCACGTGTAAGAAGGACCCAGAGGTCAAAATACATTCAAAGGGCAGCAGAATTTGGACCTGACATCCACCTGCCTTTCCCTAAAGAGTTCAACCAACCAGACCCCTACTGACCCCTATGCAGGGGCTTGGTAACCCCAACCAGCATTAGCCTTATATAGGGTATATGCCTGACAGGCCCCTGGAGCCACTGGTTCAGTTTACAAGCCAGAAACATTACTGTGGGATGCTTCACCCGTCCCACTTGGCCCCAGCTTGATCATCATCACCAGCAGCACAAAATCCTCTCCGCGTCATGCCCACAGCAGGAGTTGTGCTCTGCCAAGTGCTCTCAAGGAAACGTAAGGCAGAAAGCCCCTGATTTCTTTAATTTTCTCCCCTGCTCCAGACTGGACAGATTTGTGTCACACCAAAATCCAATTAAGTCAGCCAGCATCGCTAAACCCTCCAAGCTGAACTACTGGATGTCACCATTTCACTGAGCAATCCATCAGCTCTCCTCTGTGGTTTCTCCACGGAGGCCTGCTCCGTGGGGTAGGAGAGGGCTGCCATCAAAACCCACGGCCCGCTTACCTCCTCTGCTCAGGGGAAATACAGCCAAGGATGTGCACCATCATGGGGACATTGTCAGCGGCACTGACCCCGAGACCCCTGAAAAAATGTTTGAAGTGGGTAATTAGCTTTGATTAAAAGCCTTTTGCTGTGGCAGAGGCTCCTGTAATTTGCCTAGAGGGGACAGAAAAAGAGCAGAAGGAGCAGATGTTTGGATTTGCTCCTCACAGACGGGGTGGGATTTCATCTGCTTTTGACTGCCTCGTCCTTCTCCCGGCTCCCAAGGCAACGATGCCACAGCATTGCTCGCCTGCATCCTCTCCTCATCCCTCTGCAAAGGGCTGCAAGGAGAGGCAGGCGATTGCAAATGAAGCTGAAAGGGGCACCAATTCCTGTGAGATAAATACTCCCACCCTGCCTATGGTATTAATGCTGCATGCATTGATAAGGGTCAATAATAGACCAAAGAGGCCATAGAGCTATCGCAGATGTGCCGGAGCATCCATGGACAGAGCACAGGGTGGGTCTGAGCGATGAGTCCTCATCCTCCTCTGCTGCTGCCTGCAACAGCAGGAGGGAAACTGAGGCAACATCTCTGTGGCTCCATGCCACCAAATTTGAGGTAACATTGGCAAGTAGCTTGTTTGTAAGGCAAAGAAATGAAATACTTCAATATCTGCAGTTGAAAAGAGCTATTATTTTTATTATTCCCATATGCTTCCCTTGTGAGGTGCAGCCATTGGAGTCCTCAATATATTTCCCAAAAATACAGACAATAAAACAGTAACTGTAAAAGTTAACAACAAATCCAATTCTGTGGTGCTGCTGGGACCATCCCTATGAGAGGAGATAATTCAGTCATTTCCCCATTCTTGCTCCCAAATTAAAATGAATTGATTCCTCCAATGTCTACTTGTTTATCATGTCTGCAGGCTGTCAATACATGGCAAGTTCCTCAGGTCCTATGGGTTCCTCCTACTTCAAAAACTCGATCTATCTTTGAGACAGCCTCATTACAATGGCTAAAATAATCCCCCTCCACAATGTATATATTCAAATCCATCTTTGCCCGTGCATCCCAAAACCCAACGCTCCTGGAGGCTTTCTGACCTGACTCCCAACCAGGTCCCAGCAAGGGACCAGGGCATCCCCCAGGGAACACAGCAAGCCAAAAAACCATCAGTTTATTGTGGTAAGGACCAATGGAGTGGTCAGGAAGGGGGAGAGAGAGAGGAAGAGCATGAGGTGGAGAAAGATGTGCTCTGCACCACAATTAGGAATAAAACACTTCAAAAGGTTTTTGGGCTCATCCAGAGGCAGAACAGACCCAGGACAGTAGCACACTAAATTAAAGTATAACTGATAGATATGACCGCTGAGCAAATTTGGAAGGGCACGTGATAGCCAGACTCCTGCTGAACTCGGTGGGAGTTGCCGTCTCTCGCTGTGTATTTAGCTTCTGTTTTGGGAAGGAAATGTTTGGCGCAATGCTCTGAGTGGGCTGTTTATCCCTATCCTTTAGTCTAGGAAAAATGCTTCTCAGTACCACGAAGTTGCCTGCAACATAGCCTGTTCCTGGAAATTGAGGAAAGAGCAAACCCTGCAATTTTCCCGAATGACGTTTCAAATGAAGTTTAGAATGGGGGAAAAAAAAAAAGACCTCAGTTTAAAAACCAGATCTTCTTGAGAGCTACAAGCTGCTTACTCTGCCTGAAAAAAACACTTCAGTCTTTTTCAGCCACTCTGAATTTTCATGAAAACAGAAAAAAAATCCTTTATATTAATTTAGTAGATTTTTGGTAAAAATTTCTCCATCTTCCCATGGTTATAACTCCTCAAAGGGTAAATAATTCAGGTCCCCTGTGCTGTCAGGCCTGCAAGCCTTGTCCTCAAAAGCAAGTCTTCTTCCTGCCCACTACTGGTATAGGAGCTTTTCTCCTCCGTGACGACTTGCTAGCTAGAAATGCTCCTCTAAAGCTACATTTTCCTTTTTCTCTCCACTAATCAGTAAGAAACCACCCACAGCTAGACTCCTCTGGGCAAGAGACATGCCTCTGCAGGAGCATTGGAAGAGGCCATCACCCCTTGCACCGGCAATTTGGTCTGACAGAGACCGTCCCTGGCTGTCTTGTCCCATCTCCCTCAGCAGACAGCAAACCCAGGCATGCACAACCAGATCTCCCTGCAGATCCCATCCCTGCTGCAATGCCAAACCTGCCATGGGCACCCTCTCAGCTTCACCACCCGGGTCTGCCTGCAGCCGGGCTTCCACCGCTGCCCAGGACCCGCACACAACCTCCGCACCCCATCTGCCTGCCTGGCAGCAGCAGGCATGGCTGCTCCGTGGCTGTCAGTGCAGAGATCACTGCTGCGAAAGCCACGGTAAGGATACTAGGAAAGACCCCAGCGGTCGCTTTTCGGATGCTCTGGCCAGTGTATCCTCGAGGGGTGGCTCACCCATGGGGATAAAGCCCACAGGGTTGAGCCCACAGAAAGCATCTTTATTACATGAGGAAAGAGACCTCATTCCCTGTTTAAAAGTGGCTCTCTGCGCAGTAATTAAATGCAGATCTAATCGCTAACAGGAAATGCCGATGTGCCAGGCTTCACCATTAATAAGAGCTGCCAAGAGGCTGAGGCTCCCTGTTAATAACGACAACCATGGGACAGGTGCAACACCCCCAGAGTTCCCAGAGCAGGTCCCCAGCAGGACCCCCGGGATGATCGGTGCCCAGGGTTTATTAACCCCATGCTGTGTCCCTATTTAAGAAGCACCAGCAGAAAGCTCTCCCTCCACGAATAATCACTGTCTCAGGGCATCCAGGAAATACTTCAAACACCTGCCCTGGTTCAGACTGGCTGCCAGCAAAACCTTTATTTACAGGTCCCTATTTCCATATTCCACCGGGAAGCTGCCCTTGGGCGCATCATGGCTTTGTCTTTGTTTGACTTGCGTACTCTTGGCCTAAAGATTAAGAATCTCCTTTTATCTTCTCTCCCATGATACCCATCCAAGGTTTATGAGATACAGTAGCCCCCAGTCTTCCAATTACACCTAGTATTCCTGCCCAGCCTCCCTTTACCCCAATGAAAAACAGTCAGGACTCTTTGCATAGACATACATTTTGCGCATCAAGGAGACCAGCAACCTGGTCAAGGCAGCTCTATTAAAATGCAAATATCCAGGCAAGGACGTGGGCATGAGGGAATCACTCTTGGGAGAAAGGGACTCAAAGCAGCATCTGGAAACAGCTGGCAGAAAAAGACAGCTGCTGATGGGAGCAACCCAGCTGGATCTGGATGCCAGTACCAGGGCATTGGGTTAGACCCGTGATCCATCTGGCCTGATGCTGGTTCTCAGAGTCACCCAGCAGTGTATAAACAGGTCAATTAGGCAGTGATGCTCCTCTTCCAGAATAATTTCAACCCCCAGCACGTGTGAGAGACTTTTTAAGGCGGAAGCAGTGTTTCTGTGTTTCTGTGTTTGAGTCCTTGAGGCTTTTCCCCCAGCACCTTATGTGACTGGTTTTGAACTCAAAGAAATTTTCAGCCTCTGCAATATCCTGCGGCGAGGAGTTCCACTGGATAAGCACTTCTCGCACGAGTAACAGCCTCCTGTTGTTGATCTGAACTTACTTCTTGTACTGGGAATGGACCGTGAACAACAGTCCCTTGTTCAGCTTCCCCCATACTGTGTCCCCTGCCCCGGCTCCTTTTCAATGCACACTGCATGGCAATGCCAGAAAAGAGGGTCACGAAGTCCCGTGCCAACATCCCGCATCTCAGAGTGAAATCCCATCCAGGACAATGCATTATTGATTAGGAAAGGGGAGAGGTGGTGATATTCAAACCGCACGGCCCTGCAGCGCTTACAAAATGTCCTGGTTTCAGCTGGGATAATTTTCTTCCCAGTAGCTGGTACAGTGCTGTGTTTTGGATTTAGGATGAGAATAATGTTGATAACACACCGATGTTTTAGTTGTTGCCAAGCAGTGCTTACACTAGTCAAGGACTTTTCAGCTTCCCATGCCCTGCTGGCGAGAGGCTGGGAGGGGGCACAGCCAGGACAGCTGACCCAAACTGGCCGAAGGGATGTTCCATACCATGGGACGTCATGCTCAGTACATAAACTGGGGAAAGCTGGCTGGGGGGGCCGCTGCTCGGGGACTGGCTGGGCATCGGTCGGCGGGTGGTGAGCATTTGCATCGTGCATCAATTGCTTTGTATATTCTTTTATTATTATTGTTGGTTTTATTATTATTACTATTATTTTACTTTATTTTATTTCAATTATTAAACTGTTCTTATCTCAACCCACAAGTTTTCTCACTTTTACTCTTCCAATTCTCTCTCGCATCCCACAGGGGGAGGGAAGTGAGTGAGCTGCTGTGTGGTGCTCAGTTGCCAGCTGGGGTTAAACCATGACACCCACCCACCCGCAGCTGCCAAGGTTTCCATTTTCCCCGAGGTACCCGCTCCGCCTCCGGTTGCTTCCCCAGCAGCAAGTACAACGGCCGAGGCTGCAGGATGGAAAAGCAGCAAAAGGTCAAGTGCTGGGTTGTGCTGCACAAGCCCAGCTGGCAGCGCCCATCCTCAGCTGCAAGGCTGCTTGCTCAAGCTCCGAGTTGTTCATTCAGCCGGCTGAAAGGCTATTAAGGCTTTAGCAAAGCTTAGAAATGAATCTGCCAAGCTCTTGATCCAAAAGTTCCACATACAGCAGTATAAAAGGGTTAATTAAGCATTGGTGGCCATGAATAAACAGATACCTGGTGGCTGTAGAACTCACTGGGGCAACAGGATTTTTCTAAACAGGATTTTTCTAAACATGGATCCGCACCAGTTACTCAGAAAAAAATTCTCTCTCTTTTGTCCTGCCAGAAAATGTTTCCAATGAGCAGAGAACTGGAGGGCTCAGGGGATCACTGCACCAAGTGCTTCTTACCACAGGGATGAACAAGACTCTGCAAAACCACTGAGGTTTTTTGCTCTGGCCCAGCACACACAAACTGAGGCTGCGGATGCAAAGGCAAAATTGTTTCCATGCTTATTCTTCTGCTGTAAGTCAAGCTTGCACGAGACAGCAACGCACCAACAGATCCAGGGTCACATCAGGCTATTCAGAGCATGTCAAATGAGGCATTAAGATGATGGTGTGGGGTTCAGGAGCCTGAGCTTGCTGACCCTTCCTCCAGCCACCTGTGGTCCCCAAACAGCCTCACTTCCTTCCCAGTTTTGTCTCTGAGCCCTGGGGACAGGAGCGGAGGGATGCCTGCCATGTGCCCAAGGCTCACGGCATGACTTGCATCTCCTCTGTGTCCACAGGCTATCGAGCCCCAGGGGCAAGGGCAATTTCTGCCCCTTGGGACACCATGTTTCTTGACATTGAGTTCTTTGGGGAGGAAAAAAAAACAACGTTTTTTAACTTTTCATATGTAGATAATTCCAGATAGTTCAGCAACATCGGAGTGATTCATTGAAGCCTCACAACAGACGTACCACGGAAGTTATGTGAGTCATGGATGAGTGTATTTGCATATGTCCATAATAGAAGGATTTTAAAAGAATCAAGACAAAGTGATTGATGGTTGAAACAAATATTTCCATGTTATCAAAAGGAAATGTCTTGAGCAAGCCTGATCTTTTTCCTCTCAAAGTTTTCGGGAAAGTTGTGCTTCCTCTGAAAACCTCAGTGCAAACCTGGAAAGTTCCTAAGCTTTTTTTTACCAGCTCATTTGACACCTTGCAAAGGCAAGTCCTTATAATGGGGGAAATCTCATTAGTGCATGGAGAGGTTTGGGTACACAGGACACTGCTCCTGCCATGAAGCCTCATGTGTCACCCCCTAAATCAGCTCGACCAGTCCCACCCCGCAGCCCTCGGCTGCAGCGCCCGTGTATCCCTGACACCCAGCACTGGCTTTCTGCAAGATGAGGAGGTGGCTATCGGCAGCAGGAGGTGCCTGGCTCGCCAGGCTGCCGGTTTTTCCGCACAGCAGATGGCTGCGAAGCATGGATGAGGTTTGGAAAAATAACCCAAGGCTAGATGGATCTCCAGAGAAACTTATTCCTCAGCACTTCATTATAAAACTGATAAATAAAAGTAATTGTCGCACAATTAGATTTCCCATCTCCTCCAACTTCTTAATCACATCAAGATTAATTATCAGTGCTCTTATTGTTTTGCTTTATGGGTTTCAGTTGTTTGTCTGTTCTTTTGGAGCTGCTCTGAGATGAGAAAAGGCTTTGAAGCAGCTCAAATGTGAAGATCTAGGCAGCAGTTTTGTTAAAGTTGCTTCCTCTTAACAGTCAGCTTCATTTTCTCATCGGAGCTCGATGTTCTGAAGTCATTTAATTGCAATTTAATCTTCCTACTTTCTCCTCTAATATATTTCAGTGCAGTTCACCGGGTTATATTTGCCAATTCATTAACAGCCTCTCTGATATTTGACATTTCGCTTTAGGGAAATGCAGGTATGCGATCTTTAATATTTTGAGGATTTCTTAATGAGATTTAGGGGCTATGGGCTGGGAATTCTGATTTTTTTAATTTAAAAGTTTACTTCAGGGCAACTTTGGGGCATTTTTCTTGAATTTTCTGACGATGTTAAGACCTGGGAGGCGGGGGAATCAATGGAAAACAGCAGCAACATTTGTAAAAGGAGTAACATGTAGCTCCCTCTTGCCTCCTGAGCACACAAGGATAAAAAATCAGGAAAGTTTCCTGGTTCAAAATCCCAAGCCTTTTTCCAGGATTTTTTTTTTTTCTCAAGAAACATCCTGGGCGTTGCCTGTGCTCTGCTGTCGGAGTTTCTCTGCCAGCCGGTTTTGCTGCTATCACACCCAGTAGGCAGGGAAGGCACCTGAAAGAGCCTGCCCACACATGGCACGTTGCATCCCTTTGTTAACACAAATTGCCTCCCTGAAAGCCTTGGCAAAGGCCAGGTTGGGATGCGGCTCCCACCATTTGGCTTTTACTCCAAAAGCAACGTAACATTTGCCATGAGTGTAGCTGAGGGATGGATAATTGCCTTTTAATGATGGCTCACCCCTCTCAGCATAACGATGCTGAAATGAACTCCAGTCTTTTCCTGCTTTCACTTTACCGTTTTGCCTTGAGCTCACTACTTCATCTCTTTTCACCTTGCCTAAAAGGAAATCATAAAGATCCAAAATGCACGTATATGCAAGTAACCACAAAACCAGACTTTTAAAGACACTTAAAAAAAACCCCAAACCACCTAAAAGCACTTGAGACTTTCTTTTTAATACCCAGGCCTCCTAGCTCTCAAGGATCAGCACTCGGTGCAGAAAGCCTACAGCCTGCACAGACAAAACCCATCAGATCCCAAAGGGAAAGAGCATTAAAACACTGGTGACACTTGGCACCAGCTTCAGCTCCATTTCATGCCTCATTCTCTCTTTGGACAGTACAGACAGCATTGCAGAGAGCTATTGGGGCATGAGTTATTGCACACATGCAGCAGCCCATATTAAGTGATCATTTTTAGAAATACAGAGTCAAATACGCAAAAGTTTGGAAATACCAGAAATTAAGACTGCCTTTACCTCCCTAATTAGGCCCCTGGTGAGCATGCATCGACTCCCAGCATTAATCACTTCCCTACAACACTCCAGCCTCCGTTGCTATTGCAGCATTTTTTTAAATTACAAAATATTTATTTTCCTGTTAACCTTTTGCAAAACACACATCCCCTTCCCACACAGCAATACTTGCATGTGCCTCTTTCACGACAGAAAAAGGCCTGTGAGATACCAATGTGCTGCTTTGGGCAGGAGCCAGCTGATGAATCAAAACAGCCACTAAATGCCATCAGCACAACTGGCACCTGGAAGAGTATTTTGTCTGGCAGGAGGGCTGTTGCATTTATTTGTTCCAAAGCTGTCTCCAGATAAAGAATGTTTAATTTTGCTGTCTATTCTCGCAAGCAGCATAGAGTAGAGGCTCCCCATATTCCCCAGCTGTGCCCTCTGCCCCCAGACCATGCCATGCAGCTCAGCGCAGCTCCCCAAGCACCCACAGAACCAAGCATCCAACCCCCATGAAGTTGCTGTTAGGGTGACTTGTGGCTCCGCCAGTGTTTTTTGGACTGGAGAAACACTTGCAGATCCCACAGGTCCCAATAAGGGCCCATTAAATAGAAGCAAACTTCCCAGTGTCCTGGTTTTGCTTGCTGGCTATGGCTCACCCTGCTTAAGCCAAAGAGAGAAAAAAAGCTGGCAAGATGCAACTGTCGTGACTTTGTTTCTTGAGGGGCTGTCAGCAGTGGGAATTTGCCTTTGGGCAGGATTGCAATGAGGTTTATTTGTTTATTAGCTTGAGGGATGAAAGGCAGAGCTGTTCTTGCAAGGACAGTTAAACTCTTCCATGCAAATCCAGCCACACAGCAAAAGCAGGTTATGCTAAACTGTGCACACTGACTTTAGCTGTATAAGCCTGGCAGGGAGTATCGTCTCGTGGTTAGACTGAGGGATCCGGATCCTTTCATCAACTCTATTCACAACGCTTAGTTGTAGGAGACCTATAAACCAGGCATCTTCTCTCTGCTTTAGTTTAAAGCAGTATAATTTTTTTTCTCCTTATGCATCAAGAGGTAGAATTAACTGATGGCTGCAAAGCACTCTAAAAGCCACAGAGAAATGTAGCTCCAAGTAATGTAATATTCAAACTGGCCAGCTAGTGAGGTTTATAACTGAATCAAACATGGCCGAGAGGTGATCTGCCACATGGATAGCTCAGATCCTGCAGTCTCTGAGTGGTAACCAGAAACTGCCCATGCTGGGGATGAGATGGAGACGGAGGGATGGGGGACAGCAGGAGGGTCAGCTCTCACCAGAGGGGCACCTGGGCACCATCAGCGATGACAAACTGCACCAGAGGGAGAAAACAGGAATATTTCTGCAGAAAGAAAATGCCACATCAAGGCTAATGAATCATTTCTAACTATAAATCCAGGCTCTGTGATCGTTTTGGTTCCCCACATACTCCCCCTCCTTAATAACAGTATATAGTGCTAGCCATATGCATTGGGTTATTGCCCCTTTGTCCTAGTTTTGGCTGGGATAGAGTTAATTTTTGTCCCAGTAGCTGGTACAGTGCTGTATTTTGGATTTAGCATGAGAATAATGTTGATAACACACCGATGTTTTAGTTGTTGCTGAGCAGTGTTTATACTAAGTCAAGGACTTTTCAGCTTCCCATGCTCTGCCAGCGAGGAGGTGCACAAGAAGCTGGGAGGGGGCACAGCCAGGACAGCTGACCCAAACTGGCCAAAGGGATATTCCATACCATGTGATGTCATGCTCAGTACATAAACTGGGGGGAGTTGGCTGGGGGGCAGCGAACGTTGCTCAGGGACCGGCTGGGCATTGGTCGGAGGGTGATGAGCGGTTACATCACTTGTTTTTCCTGGGTTTTGTTCCTCTCTCTGTTGTTGTTTTCTCCTCTCTCTCTCGTTGTTTTACTTTCCATTACAATTTATTATTATTAT
>NW_008796212.1:319879-330336 GCF_000699145.1 Aptenodytes forsteri | reverse complement strand
GGGGAGGGTGAGCGAGCGGCTGTGTGGTGCTTGGTTGCCGACTGGGGTTAAACCACGACACTCTGAAATGAAGCTTAACCTAATAACACTGTCAAAAGTGGAAACACTTTAGTCATTAATGGAATTCTAATAGCAAAGTCGTTAATTGAAACCCAATAACGCTTTTCCATCCCAGTGACTTACTGCAATTGTTTGTGCTAAAGGGGCCCAGACTTGCATCCGCATCTCCTTCCCACATTTGGCAGTGGCCGGGACCTGTACCTTTTATCATTTTGTATGCCTTTGGATCAGGGGCTTTTCTGCTTGTTATTCACTCTTAGGAAATTTAGCAAGTCTACACAGGCTCTTTAAAGCTAATGTTGCATGAAATACAGGGATAAACCAACGCAGACAGCTTCGTAAGTACAAACATACTATCAAACTGCTCCCATCACCCAGTCTCTTCCTAATGGTTTTATTATGTAAAATGGTTTAGTCTGGAGAAAACTCACCACTGCCAACACAGCAGTGCCAAGCAGGTATTTAATTTGTTATTTAGATAGGAAATTTAAATGAAATCACAGTGTATCCAAACAAACTCCTAACAAGACTTGTTACCACCTGGTTCCCAGGTTGAGGAAGTGATGAAAATTGCTATTTTTTATTACAAGAAAGATTAGTTTACTCCAGGGGTTTCTCACCAACAGGAACTAGTGCCAAGAGACCTGCCTGTGGATTAACCCATGGGGAACAGCCCTCTTTATCACCCTTGGAGAGGGGCTATTAGAGTTATTGCACATGAAAAGGCGTAGAGATGCTGCACCATTAGTCCAGGTCCAGAGACAACATTGGTACTTTGCATTCTCCCCATTTCAAAAAATTTTGTCAATGCAGAACAACAAATTCCAATGCCATGAAAGTCTCACCCAAACTGAATGAGCATCTTCCAAACAGCTTCAATTTAAACTTCACCATCTTGAATTTAAAGTTGGTGAAGTGTCTGAAGTGTGTGACAACTCCTACTGTCACTGATTATCCAAACGCACTTGTTCTTTGGATTTTTTAATTTGTTTTAAGTCTCATTGCAAACTCGCATTTCATGTTTGTTAATAAAGCTGGCTGCTTGTGGCTGAAACCTTACCCTTCATCTCCTGCCTGCTGTTAGCTGTTATGTGCCTGGGTTACAGAAAGGGGAACCCCGGAGTGGTGCAAAGCACCAAGGTTTATCTAGCCTCATCTAGGGTGACAGAAATCTTCTCATGATCCCGATCATGTGTGGTTCCTCTTTTTTTTAAAAACTTTCAGTGTGTAAAGAAAAAATACCCACATTCATCACAGGCTGAAACTCAACTCTGGACTTTCTTAGCTCCTATTCTGAGCTCTCCTGCTCTGCTGGGTGATGATTGTTGGCCTGAGTCTTGCAATTTTTTTTTTTAATAAAACAGAGCAGAAAAGTACACATCCATCCCCTCAGAGGAAGGGGATGGACTTGATCAATTTTAGTGAAGCATTACGAGGTCAAAGGTATATTACTGTTAATTCATCTACATATTGAAGAGATGTCCAGCATTTTCCAGAGGACCCAGAGCACGACACATTCAGCATTAAAAAGCCAAGGTGTGTGCTGTCACAGCCCGTGTCCTTTAATCTTTGATGTTACTGGGTAATTTCAGCCAAATTTGACAAAGGGGTAAAGGTCTCCAAACTATTAACATCTCACAGCTCGCTTCAGAAAAGGAGAGATCTGGGCACTAAAATAACAGATTCAATTTTACAACCCTAAAAATGGAGACACTTACAATTCTTTCCATATGGAAAAGTCATCTTGGCCCATAGATTTGTTTCATATAGCATAATACGTTGCATAAATCAACTAACATACCACATATATCTATAAATTTTATTGCCAAATGCATTGTGAAATGGGCCTGCTTGACCGGTATTTGAAGTTTGTTGTAGGACACAATATGCCCCAAATCTGTTTAAAAGACCGTGAAACTTTTAAAGTATGCACACATAACATTAACATGCCTTAGCACTCTGAGAAGCAGCTCAATAAACTCCCTTGAAGACTCAGCTGGTGCCTTGAAATATCAGGGGAATTTCCTTGCAGCTTTGTGCCCAGACTTGTTTTGGCTGAGAAAGTGTCAAAGATTGTCATGTCCTTGTCTTTATAGATTAGATGCTTTTGATCGCCTCTGCTTTCATAAACCGTTTCTTGAGCTGCTGGCAGAGATAGATCTTCTCAGACGCCCAGGGGATTATGATTAAATTAGAGGAGGTCGTTGTTGTCATCTTAAAGCCTAGAGCCTTTCCAACCCCCTGGCTCCTGCGGGAGCCCCTGTGCCCCCCATGACCCTGTAACTCACACTCCGAGCAGAGGAACTGCTGCAAGTCAGCTCCTTCCCATCCTTCTTCACACTTTTTGGCTGAAAATAGTAAAGAAATGAAGCCTCCCCATGCAATAAAATCATACTGCAGAGGAAATTGTCTACTGGATGAGAGCAGTGGTCCTTCCAGGCCAGCACCATTTCCAGCAGTAAGCAGGAGGTGGTGTCTAAGGAGGACATCACCCTAAACCATCACCAACACCCCCTTTGCACAGGACAAGCCTGGAGAGCGATGGAGGGCTGCTTTGCCTTAGCTCTTGCACCCTTCACGCCCATCGAGGTGGTAGATGTCAGAGCAGCAGCTCTGCACTGATGCTGAACAGCCATGAAGAGTGACAAATTATCTCCAATAAAGTCAGACAGCAAATCAAAGGAGGAGCAGATCCTCCCTTCCACTCTCCCGCACTTCATGGAACAGACCAGACTTCTGAAAATTAAGCAGACCTCAGGGGGTGGGATGGCTCCTGGAGCACACAGGGCACGGTCTGCTGGGTGATGGGGTGGCTGTCAGCAGGGCTGGGGCAGCAGGAGCACTAGAGGAAAGAGCTGTGTGTTTCCTAAACCAAATCCTAAAGATGCTGGGTTGCTTACAGGCAGGATCAACACCCCCATCCACACGAGAGGGCTGTTGTTCATCGTAACACCTCACTCATCAATGAGTCCCAGTTGCCAGCAGACACTGTTATGTGGAGGTTTATCTACACCTCCCCACCGCAGAGCCAGCTGCATGCCCGCATTACAGGAAGCTCTTCTCTCTGCGCTTTTAGTTCTATTTGGATACACAATGTTTTCCTAAATCTCACTTTGTTACTGACACACAGAAAAACAACCTTCCCTCCTCCCCACCTTCTCTGTGAATTTAACATCCAAGTGCTGTTATTAAGGCTCCATTACTTTTACAAAACGCGTGACAGATTATCTTGTGGTACTCTGTGAGGTACTATAAATAATTAAACTTCAACTAGACTTGTCAAAATAAATGAGCAGGGTAGACTCTGCTCTGTGGTGCCTTTGATTTTGTTTGTATGTGTTGCTCCTTTTATTTTCTTATCTGCTAAATTGCAAAAATGCAGTGATCAGAGCAAGGAGGCCCTGCCACCAACCTCGTTATTGTACCACAGGGATTAACTGCCCCGCATCCAGCCTGGCCAGGAGGTTTGGTGTCTTCTGCAATGCCCAGTCGTGGAGGGAGTTTGGTGGTCAGGTACCTTTTCCCAGCAGTATCACATCAGAGGAGGAAGCAGAGCTCCTTCTAGAAGGTACATGGCTCCTCCCCAGCCACTTTTGAATTATTCATTGGGAATTAATACATTTGACAAATCCAGGCTTCTCTGCATGAATTATCCAGAAAGTAGTGGGGATTATGCTTTTCCTCAAAATTTATTTTTTCATTTACAAATTGACCAGCAACTAAAATTAGCTCAGCGAGCCTGTGCAAGGACTTCATCCCAAGTCTGCACCAGGACCACACTCTGTGCATTGACTACGAGTTCAGACTTGGATCCCTCAGCCTGGCTGGGCAATGCACACTTGTGAGACATCAAACAGGGAGGACAAAGGGGGTGATACCAAAGCTACACCCCCAAAACACCATCTGGGTGCAGAATTAAATGGGGGAGACGGATCACTCTTGCTTAGGGCTGTGGCTTCCCCTTTGCCTGGCTCTGCAGCAGGCTGTGTTGGTGTGCATTCAGACGTGAGTCTTCCACCTGGTTTCAGAGCAAAGCTGTGCCCATGTGCAAACACAGTATCTTGGTTTCTGCTCCAACACGCTGCCGTAGAAGCTACCAGCCCAAACTTGCCCCTGCAGCACATCTCTTTCTCCCCATCATCCTCAGCCCCATCAGCAAGACTGTGTGCATGGGGACACCCTAAACCATCACACTCAGGTTTTAGGTACCTCTGTAGCCCATAGGATCTCAGCCAAGCCAGGCAAATTGTACAACTTTCTCTGATCCATTCATCATCCCCAAACATACCTGTGTAGCCCAGCATTAAGCTCAAAGCCACTACAGTTCCCAGACTGCCTCCTTAATGGCATTAACTTGAGCAGCTCAATGCCACCTCCACCCATCTCATTCTGACTCCTCTCTCCTTGCTCTGCAGTTCTTGGTCACACAAAATGATCCCAACAACCCCTTGGATCTCTCTTAGTCGAAGAAAACTGCTGTAAAGGAACAAGTTTGAGGCAGGGAATGAACTAGAGTATCCAGAAAAGGGGTTTTATCTGCTTAATAGCAGAAATAGGCTTTTACCATGCAGCAAGAGAGCAAAGGATTCTCGCTGTTAACAAAGCTATTAAAACGAAATCTGCTTTGCCAAGATATGAGCAAGAGATCTGGGTTCTCCTTTCCAATACATTGTACTGCAGCAAGCCATTCAATTCATTCAATATGGTGGTGCAATTCCTTGAACCCCCTGGAGGTTGTTCTTTCTCCTCCTAGAAGGCAGTGCTTTCAACCACTTTCTGTTCATGCACAATTCATAACCTGATGCACCATTGCCCTCCGCTGTCACCGTCTCTATCAGGGAGCGTGAATGCCTGTTCTCATCTCATAAGACCTCACATCCATTTCACACTGGCAGGAATGCTAATATACAGCATGGGATAATGTGACGCAGGTTTTACTTTCCCAAGGTGGGAGATGTTGGTGCAAAAGCCGCTAACCCCCCAAAGAAGCACACGTGCATTCCCCATGCCGTGTTCAGGGAGGAGAAGGCTCTGCTGAAAAGATCAGCCATTGTCTGTCTGTGCAGCACATGAATGGAGATCCCTGCATGAAAAACCTGCTCTCTGCCCCAAAATCTGCATCTGGTCCAGTGGATTGTGTATCCTGACAAAGGACCTTCATCTGTGGGTCTGCTGATCCTTCCTACCCTGCAAAAGTGGCAGATAGCTCTTGTTTAGGGCTGCCAATTGTAATACCTGCTGCTGCTGTTGCTGACTAATAAAACCGACGTGGAGCTGACTGCAAGGGGTGTCCTTGGGAAAGGAAAGCAGCCTGCAGGTCACTGACCGGCAGAGGGCATTAAAAAGAGCATCCAGCTGGAAACCGTAATGACGCCGGCTCCTGTACAGTCTTGTGCGCTGTCCTAAAGGACAGAGAAAAAGGGGGGAATTCTTAGATGGGACACAGGAGCTGCAGAATTTGCAATAGCAGCATCCCATGGACAGGGCTGCAGTTCGGAGGGGTCTTGGAGGCATCAGAGGGGCCTCAGGAAATTCAAGGCACTGCCAGTGGGTCACCTCTGACCAGCCTCAACCGAGCTGATGGGAGTGATGACACCTCTTATTCCTGTCCCTCTCCTCTCCGGGGAGCTTTTCCTCACCTGAGCTGTTTAAAATAATCCCCTCCTTTTACAGGGCTCAGGCATTCAGAGAGGGACTAAAAGGAAGATCCTAAACTTTCATAAAAATAGGATTTAAAGGAGAATGACTTGAATGCCTTCACCTTAAGAGGTAACTTGAGCCAATGCCAAGAAGCTGGATCTGCAGAAGGGGAGGGTGAAGAGCGGGGATGTAGCTCATAAGAGCAGACACACAAAGAGGAGATTCAGAACGAGAAGGGATTCAAAGTGATTCATCATTTTTAGGCAGCCTGAAGCACTTCAGTAAGCGACTGAGTTGTCAGAGATGCTGAAATTCCAGCAGCTCTCGCCCATCTCATGCTCTAGCCCTTGATCATGTCTGGTTTTGAGGTGAAACAGTGGCTCCATACCAGACGTAAGGAAATCTGCTCAAAACAAGTGAATTTTCCCAGCAATGGGAAATGCAGAGGTGCTCAGAGAGCAGTGCCCCACCTCCGGCTCCAAGTGCAAGATGAACTCCGCTTGGGAGATGAACTGTGCTCTGAATGTGAGGCAGCAAGGCAGGTTGTTACACGTTATTAGCATTAATTATCCCACCTCCCCTGCGCAGGCACCTCCACCAGTAATCATCACACATCAGCCAAAGGGCCACCCTTGCTTTTCTCTACCTCTAATTCCGTAATTGGAGGGGAGGAAAGAGGGAAGAAAAATCAGTGCTGAAGTGTAAATTGCTACGCTAATCTTCCTAGCACTAATTGTATGTTTATTTTGAAAGGAGGGATGGATGGTGGGCAGCCGTGGGTAATTACTCTCTATCAGTTCATCGGTGCAAGCAGCTCCTGGGAGGTTACCAGGAGAACTTGGCTGAGCCCCTGCTGCCTCCTGCAAGCAGGGTTAGTGCTCGCAGGTTGTGTTACTCACCCCACGTACACTCAGCCCCTCTCCTCCGATCGGCTCAAACACGTGGGCGTGGGCATAAGGGTCTGCTTGTGCAAGGAGCAGGTCAGGGACTTCAGAACTGCCCTGTGCTAGGAGAGCCCAGCCTGTCCCCCTTGGCCAGCCCTGCACAGAGTCAGTCCCATACACCAGGGAGAGGGAGGGAGAAGCAGAGTAAAGCGCAGAGAAAAGTCCCTTTGTGTCAACGCACTGGAGGAAAGGTTTGAATACACCAGCTGTATCAAAAGCTCCTTTTAGGATCCATCTCACTTAGCTGCCAGTTGTTTTTCAGTCCATTCACATTGCTCTCCTCCGAGCATCTCCCGGCTATCCCCGAGCAGGACAAAGCTGGAGACCTTCCTTGCCGGGGGGATTGCTGTCACTGGAGTCGGACCAGCAATGCCACATACGGCATCAGTAAGTCTGAGCATCCCACAGCATAGAAAGCCAGACCCCCAGGGGCAACGGGAAGCCGGGGAAAGGCAGGAGCCAGGATTTGCCCCCTGTAGCTTGTTTCAGTTCAGACAAACAAACAGACAGACATCACCAAGCCCTTTACATCCTTGAGTAGCTTCCCTACAATTTATTATATTTATTATCTGTCCCGCCTCCCTTCTCCTGCCTAGCATCTATGCATCCAGACTGCCTGTGCTATGACCCCAGCAGCCTAAGAAGGCACAGAAAATTTAGCATTTTTGCTAAGCAGCTCCGTCTCTCCTCTCAAGCATGCAGCCCAAAGGTCCAAACCACCCCCAGCACACAAACCCTCCCAGCTGCCTGGCACAGGGCTTCTCTTCCCCAGGGAGGGCCATGGCGTTGGCCAGGGGTGGGTCCCAGGGGATCACCAGGGTCCACCTCCAGGCAGAAGGTTCACTCTTGGACTTCACCAGGGGAAGGCAGCGAGGGTTATGGGAAACCCTTTCCCCCTCCCCCACAGTGTTTCTGTCCTTGCTTTAGGACTGTGCAAGGGGTGGATAAGCATCTGCTCTGTTTTTTCCTCCTCTCCATTTTCCTCTGTGGTTGCAGTGATGCTCGCTGAGCCTACAAATATTTTTAAGTTTCAATACTCTTGCTTGCTAGAGGCTTGTTTGTGCAGTTTGTTGTACCTCAGATTCAGGCATCCAGGTTTCTCTATGCCTATTTTATTCATGGTAATTCAATGCTATCAGCAACACATTCAGATTTTACCTTAAATCTCATATTCTAAACCGAAAGTCTGCAGGGGGAAGCACACACTTGACATGCTCTAAGCAAACAATATTCACACTTTGCAGTTACCCACCTAGAGGAACACGATCTCCTGAAGTACCCTGGCGAGATAAAGTAACCATTTTTCTGTGTGCTGGTGACCTGAACTCACATTTATTCAGCTTAAATGTGGTATCAAGCTCTACAGAGTGACTTTCATGCTAAAAATAATTGCAATTTTCCAAATGCATTACAGAATTTCTTAGAAGACGGAAGCCCAGGGAGGATTCCCAAAAACAGAATATAAGGCTAAAGAAATGAAAGAATAATTTAGAGCCTTAGAAATTGGGTCATTCGGGTTTTTTTTTAATATTGCAAAATTCATAAAATCAATGATTCATGGAAATATTTGCCCAGCCATCAAGTCAGCTTTGTAACAGGGTAAATAATTGAGATGCATTTATTACATTATTTATTTGAAAATTCACAACATAAATAATTCAAAATCAGCTAATTATCTGAAAACTAAAGGCTAAAGGGAGGCAACACAGTCCATTAACTATGGCCACCCGACGGAATTTAATTCCCCTTTACCAGGAGCAGGAGGCCAGTTCTGGAAAGCAGCAGGGACACACGCGTGCTGGTGAGCCAGCTCCGGGGCAGCCCTGCAGGCACGGCGCGACGTGACTCCTGCTGATGCCTGAAATGCTGGTGCTGGTCCCCAGCTGCCAGCCGGGGATCGTGAGCCAGGCGTAGGCTCCCGTCCCCGGGATCTCTTGGCTCAGCACCATAGCTGCTGAACTGGTTGCAGGACAAGCCCTGCTGCCTGAGCCGGGTGATTTAATGCCCCCGTGGATCACTGATTTCTGCCTTTCTCCCTGCCTGGTGCAGCCACCATGCGTGGTCCAGGTTTTCACAGCATCTTTCCAGAGCACCTTTGAGTCATCGGATGCCTGGTGACACTTTTTCCCTTGGTCCGAGGGCTCCAAGCCTGCGGGAAATAAAGGGCTCAGCCCCACTTTTCCTGCAAAAACAGGTGTCGTGGGCTTCCCGAGTGGTTGCTGGGGCAGGAAAGCAGATGAGAAAGGATTTAACTGCAGTCAGCAGGAGAGGACGGGACAGACCAGAGTCTGCTGTCCTCTCCCAGCGTCAGCTCTGGCTTGTATCCACTGCAAACAGTCCTCCAGGCAGGGAGACCTGGCTTGGATCTCTCTCCCAGACCATTTATGTGCTTCCATCCATCATGCTTCCTTCCCGCCTCCAGGTCACAGAGGAGCAGCCCCTTTTCCACAGGGACTGTGCCCCCTGGTAGCTCACAACCACTTGCAACTTCATCAAAATAAAACATCCACAAACACACGCATTTTTCTTTATCAGAAAAAAAAAGGTGAAGTATGGGTATTTTCCACTTACTTCTGTCAAGACTTTTGCCGTCATTAGCTGAATGCATGTTGCAAAATGCATTTATCACTGTCTGGAAATGTTGACTATGTAAAAATACATTATAAATACAAGATTTTTTTTCTGCCTCTTCTGATGCTAATTTTTGAAATGCACAAGCTTCATTATTAAAAGTACAGCCTCTTCCCTTCCTCCCTCCCGTCTCCCCCCCTTTTCTAACCTATAAAAAAGTCAGCGGTCTGACAGATACATGGCTGCTGCTTTCAAACCCTGAACTTCATCAGGAATCCTGGAATAGGCAGCTTCCTCCTATCAGACCTGCTTTGCAGCTTAGGAAGAGGTTAGTGTCTGGGGCGCAGATGCAAACAAGAATTATAATACAAGATTATGCCTCTGTTTTGTAAAATACCACACAAGCAAATGAAGACTTATGCACCTACTTTATATAAAGCATGAATTTCTTATTATGCAGTGCTGCTGTTATAATTGTAGCAGCAACAGCAATTATTCTTAATACATGTTTCTTAGCGTGCAACGGTGACTAGAGATCTCACCTTAGAGGAAGCCCATGCTGTGCCACAGTGAAAACCCCAGGGTGGGGCCACTGGGGCTGGGACTGTCACCTCTGGGCAGTCCCTTGCACCAGGGGTCCCGGGCAGTGGTGGGACAAAACAAAATACGAACTGGACAGACACAGTGCAGGAGGAGGAAGAGGAGGCACAAAGGAGAGAGCTCAGGGGTGCGTTGAAGGCTGGAAGAGATACTAAAGTGGGTGCACATGCCTTACCCATTCAGCTGCATTTGCCCCATCAGCATCTTTCCCGTGGGTGCCTGCTTGGTTCAGGGCTGTTGGGAGATCCCCAGCTGTGGCTCTACCCTCTCCCAAACCCGCTCGTGGTCAGCAAATGGCTCTGCTGTTGGATTGCACTTGTGCTTTACAGGGGCTTCATCTAAAACAACAGTCCCACTAGTGCCCCCATCACCTCTGGGAGCTACAGGACTCCCTTGGGTGCCCTGGGCAGTGCGCTGCCGTGTCTGGCCACTCTTCGGGCACTGGCATTGCTTCTGCACCAGGGCAGGAAAATGCAGGAGCTGGAGGCACTGTGCAAAGGTGCAACATGCACAGAATCATAGAATCATAGAATCATTAAGGTTGGAAAAGACCTCTAAGATCATCGAGTCCAACCGTCGACCCAACACCACCATGCCCACTAAACCATGTCCCTAAGCACCTCATCTACATGTCTTTTAAAT
>NW_008796212.1:312750-319415 GCF_000699145.1 Aptenodytes forsteri | reverse complement strand
TCCAGGGATGGGGACTCAACCACTTCCCTGGGCAGCCTGTTCCAATGTTTAACCACTCTTTCAGTAAAGAATTTTTTCCTCATGTCCAATCTAAACCTTCCCTGGCGCAACTTGAGGCCATTTCCTCTTGTCCTATCAAGTGCCATGGTGTGGCTTGTGCTTGGAAATCAGAAACACCTCCAGCCGTCCCCGCTCTGGACACGGGTTTCCCTGCTCTGCTCTTCTCGCCCCTCCTGATGCTGAGCAGCACATGAGCTCCAGTTTAACCCACCCGTGATGAATTCAGTAGCTGTGTTTGCAGCATAAATAGCTCTGCCTGGGCTGCAAGGGTGGCTGAATCCCATCAGTTGGCTACACAGCTCCATCCAGCCATGAGGAAATTGCCTTTAGGTGGGACTGGGGGAATTTACAAGCAGCTCCTGAATGCTGAGGACTTACTCCTCTCTATGCAGGCTCTCACCTTGTTACAAGCAGATGTTCAAAATCCAGTTTTGCATTGATATTACACCGCAGGGACTCAGATCTGCCCCGCCCATGCTGGTGCCTGTGCCCTAGCCCACAGCCTGGCAGAGCTTCTGAGGACCACAGCAACACCAGCTCAGGACAACAAGCCCCAGAGGCCCGTTAGCTCCATCCCGTGCTCACCCATGACCACCCTAGGCACCCACAGACCAGCTCCATCACCCGGGCCACTGGGTCCCATCAGTCACTGGGTCCCAACTTTTGCTTGCCTCTGCATGCAGGCACAGCACCTTTCTTGCAATACCCTGCTTGTTTCCCGGTGCATCCGGAGGGAAACAGCCCATTCCAGCAGCCCAGGGCATCTTGCCATGCCCAGTACAATGCTGCACGATGTCCCCTGCATCAAGGGGACCCCAGCTGGGCCGGACTGGAGGTGCTGGGGCCCCTGCGCAGAGCAGCCGGTGCTGCCCTGATCTGCATTCTGCCGCTGTACAGAGCCACCCACCACTGTGCAGGGGAGGGTGAAAGCTTTGGAGATATTTTCTCTTACAATACCTTTGAAATCTCTCCTCTGATCAGTATGCCGGGGTGTGCTCCATTCAGCACACATCCCCTTGTGCTGTCCTTTGCCAGAAGACTCATAGTTTCCTCCTCTCCTTGCACAGAGCTGCCTTTCAGCTCGAGTCCCGCTTTTGTTTCAGGCTTGCCTCTCCCCAGAGTAGTCATTAACTCCAAGTCGTGGCTGGTTTTGCCACCAGTAGCATAAGCCTGGTGTAATGGCCCCTCTTTGACCAGCGGGGAGTGCAGGTTCAGCCCTTAACTCTGCAGCAGTCTCTTTCAGTGACATTGGCTGTTGTTTTTACCTAAGCCAGTTATGTCCATAGCATGTCAGCCTTAGCAGTGCTTCCATCTGGATGCAATCTAGACCTTGTGTCACCCCTAGGAAGCTGAGAGGAAGCCACTGGTTCTGGCAAAGGAATAGCACAGTTATTCCGGACAGTTTGTCTGGGCTAAGCTGTGATGTTGTCCTCCTGGGAACTGTGAGAGTCAGATCCTGGCTCTTAACTTGTCCTGAAGCTCACTGAAGTCACTGCAGATGTAATATCTACCCATCCACCAGTGTGTGCATCTCACCACGGTGACAGCCCACACAGGATCTCTTTGACTCTCACCTTTCAACCTTTGACTCAAAATGTGCCTTTGTCAGGCAGAGGGGCTCCCCAGTCCAGGGTGAGGGATGCAGCCAGGAGTAAAAAACCATGATGTGAAAGTCCCCGGGAGACAGCACCTGGGCAAAGGCATTTCTGCTCAAAAAGGCTTCTGGTCCTGTAGCACCCGAGCAGCACGTGGTGTCCCTGACCCAGTGGGAAGCATCTTTACAGAGAGCGTGGGCTGCAGAGATGCCATAGGGCTTAGCTATCAGCACACAGCGTCTGGAGAAGAGACTACCCTCTTCTCGGTCTGGGACTGGCTTGAGCACCCTCCTCAGTGCCTGCCTCTCATCCAAGGATGCTGGGATCTAGAAAGGTGCTGGGAAAGAAGAAGACAGCAGTTGTCCCTGCTGCTGTAATGCTGAAGACACAGCTGAAGAACTGGGTTGTAAATGGTCACTGACCTACCTGCTAACCTCCATCCATCCCATTAGGAGTCGCCTCTGCAGAGGTTACAAGAAGATAAAAGAAATAGTGACTGTGCAGCTCATTTTTATGGCTCTGCCTGCGCCAGAGCCGTCTGCCTACCCCGGCACAGGTCAGGCTCCTGCGGCAACCCAACCTGCCATGGGGAAAGACCACGTCCAGCTCTCTGCTCCTCACCGTGATCAGCAACTGGACATGCATCCTCTCCGTGCCTTGGTCTAGCCATTAATTCAGGCTGAGATTCCCTCCAGACCATGATCCCTCTCTGCCTCAGCAACCAGAGACACTTTCAGAGGAAACCCTTTTCTCCATGCAAGCCCACACTTCATCGCTACCCGCCACTCGCTTTCAAGAAGATCATAAATACACGTCAATTATCTCATGCAGGACACCCATCCTGGCCAGCAGTATTTTTAATAAACTGTAATGTTATGCGAATTGGACCTGATGTGTTTTTCTCCTTCTGCATCTCTGAGACATTTGTGCATAGCAGCAGATACAGCTCCCTCTTTGCTGTGACACTGGGGTTTATAAGTGTGATTTATTTGCCACTTGTAGTATCAGCCAAGCATGTCTCATGCCCAAGTTACCAAAGATGCTGCGAGGTTCCTTTTTTCCTTCTTCCAGCAGAAATTTGTAACAAAGAAACCTCCCTCTTCCAAAAGAAGCTTGTCAATAGTTGATGGGATTTTCAGCACAGAGGGAGATCTCTGCTGCAAGCTTGGGACCAGAATTGCTGATGACTTTTCCCTTCTGCTCTTCGCAGGCTTCATACCACACCCATTGTTACCAATGTCAAGGGATTTTCTAGAAAATTACTGTTTGCTCCTAAGCACTGGGAAACTAGCAATATTTCTGAGCCCCCACATCCTCATAAAGATGCCTTTCTCTTACATACCAACAAAGACGCTGAACTGAATTCTGTAGTTTTCCAGACACAAATCTCATCACATAATTTGTCTTAGAAGCAACATGACCAGAGACAAGTCATGGTTTACCAATTCATTAAAGGCAGCTTTAAGGTGCTTAATATCAGACCAAAAACATTGCAACTACATGATGCCAAGAACTGTATAAAACTCACTTGGCTGTTTCAAATGTGTTCAGAAATATTGATTAGTTTTAACTTTTGTGCCAGCAGCTTTCCTACCCACACAGGTATTATATGTCCACACAACTCTAACTTTATTCCAGATCAGCTATTGTCCATGCTCTACTGCTGGATTAAAATCACTAATATGGCAAAAAACTCTGATTAATTTAACTGAAATACCACCATGTGCCTACACGGGATCCAGAGCAAATCTCTACACCTGCATTAGCTAATGTGCTGGTCAGGTAGTACTGCAGCACCACAGACTCAAAACTTGTCACATCGTTTTAACTCATGACTGGCCCATCTGCTTGTGGAGTTCCCAGGAACCATCCAGGCTGGAAATGTTGATGGAGCAATTAAAGGAGGAGGAGAAAGATGGACTTTCAGGTGAGACATGGGGGTGTGATTTCCTCCCAGACAAGACAGACCATGTGCCTTTGGACCATTTTGTATGTCCCCAGCTGAAAAGGGTAAAAAGATGTTCCGGGCTGTAGAAAAACATGTCTCTGCATTTGAGAGCTCATGCCATATTCCCATCAGTACAATGCTGTCAGCCTCACCAAAGTTACTCTTGATCTGTCTGGGTACAAGTGAGAGAAGAATGAGACGCAACAGATTAAGAAGGATGGAGAAAGCAAATATTACCTGAATTTATCCCAAGACAATGCAGACATCAGACCTTCAGAGCACCCAGCCTGTAGCACTCACAGAGCAGGGGCTGCCTCCGTGTTTCTATTGCGCTTGCTCTGCAGAGATCTGGATGTCAACATTTCTGACCAAAACACGACTGCATCTTAGAAAGCATCAGAGAAGGAGCTGGAGGAATTTGTTTCATACGTCACCTTACCGCAGGCGTCCCAAAGCATTTTCCTCACTGCTGAGGCGGAGAGGCTGCACACTGTGAAGGCGTCAGACTCAGCACGCTCATGCTCAGCAATTGTTTTCCTGGAGCTTGTAGAGCTGAGACCTGGCCAAGGGCTCAATCCAAAAAACACCCAAGATGATCTGTGAACTATTCCCAACATCAGACTAACTGGAAAAGGGATCTTTTTCTTATGCAATGACCCCATGTGGTAATGAATCCTCTCTGATCTTCATCGGGTAGGGAGGGATTGTTATGCTCCTTTCACCACAAATGGGGAAACTGAGGCACAGAACAAATCATTTGATGCAGCGAGTCAAAGACACAGCCTCTCCAACCTCTCTTTCCTGGAGAGCAATTCAGAGGGGAAAAAAAAGGACAACTGTGATTTATTATAATAAAGAAAACAAGTTGAGCATCCCTCCTCAAATTTACAACCAAAACAGAGCTTCACCCAGAAATTGTATAAGCACAGTGTGACATTCTCCATAGAGTCAGAAATGTTTATTTAGCCAAAACCCAATGTGCCGAATGGTCTTGTCAGACATTTTTCAAACAGCCCTGATTTATACAAAGCCAGGGAGAGAGCTCAGCCTCCCTCACCCTTGCAAGAGGGATTTTTCTCCCCAGTACTGGATGTTTTAACTGCAGCAGTGCTGGGAGCCCTGCCCAGGGTCGAGGCGCTTCTGCGAGCACCAGAGCTCACTCAATTGAAAGGTCAAGGGATAGAAATGGAAACATGCCCTAAAAAAGAAGAATTCCCTGGAGTGGGCTCTGGGCAGCGGAGATTGTTTGTCTCCGGCTGTTTACACGAGGAAAAGCTGCTGAGGTTCACAAACAACCCTATCCAAGGCAGAGGCAGCGACTGGTTTTATAGCCTGTTCATTCAGTGACCTTCTGATTATTATTACCTGACCATTAGATTTAATGTCTCGGGGAGGCCTGGCTGATTTCCCCTCTCCCCACCACCCTGCTCACCCCTTTCCATCTCGTAATGGGCTGCATCTGCCGAGCAGATGCGGCAAAGCCACCGGGCGCTGGGGAGGCAGCGAAGGGGGATGCTGGCTGTGATCAGCAAGAGCCGGGGAGGTGGGAGGGACAGGGCAGCATTTGCCTGAGATCCCACAGGCAGCCCAGGCTCCAGGAGGAGGAAATCCTGCCTCCAGCCAAGGACGAGCTGCCCCAGATGGGGTGAGTGCAAATCAAGTTGGGGGGATGGTGCCCAAAGAGGGGTCTCAGTGATTTGCTGTGATGCTTTGAAGCGACTCTGCCCTGTATCTTGCAGGGGAAGAGGTGGTCTGGCTCTCTTTGGATTCAGCCTGGCTCTGCAGTAGGACTTGCTCCACCTCCTGGGGTCCCTAAAGGCATCCCAGGCACAGCCCCCCCATCCCAGCATTGCTTGCACACACACTGTTTGCTTCAGATTTGCAAAATTCAGACTCAGAAAGCAACCAGGGTTTGCCAGCTCTCTTCCAAGGTCAGACCTGTCTGTGGGTGAAAAACAATGCTAATTCAGTTTCAGCTGAGCCAAAGGTCGAGCTCTGGAGTATCCACTGGGGAGCAAGGTTACAAAAGAGGAAAACAAAGCATTAAACCCCCATCATGCGGAACAAGGAGGTTCCCGTTTGGTTGTTGCGATCCCTCTCCCCTCAAATCCTTGAAAAACATTGAGCCCTTTGACACGGGATGACAACTCACATCCCAGCGGGTCTGTTTCCACTCAAGCCATGAGCAAACCTTCAATTTCAAAATGTGATTTAATTCACAAATGTACAATGGACTGCGGATCCTTCCTTGATGTGCTTCAGAGGATCCACAGGCTGGAAACCTCCCCTGGCTCAAAGTTTTTGCAGATGGTCTAAGGAGGTTGTGTGGGTCAAATCAAGATAACCAACTTCTGCATAACACGGAGCTACGGGAAACGAGGGCTATAGGGTTACCAGAGAAAATGGTTTTTCTCCTGCAGCATCCATGCTGGCGCAGGCTGGGGGCAACGCAGGCATGTGGTCACACATGGAGGCATTAATGGGGGTCAGAGCTGGCTCCAGCCACCTACACCCTGGTAGGAAACTTGCCCCGGTTTGGGGACCCCTGTGCAAATTTTCACTTGGACTTTTAAGTCATTTCCCCCCCCCCGCCGCCAATCTCCTCTGCAATGCTCCCATCCATGATGTTAATGGCTATGTTGCTTAGCTGGCCAAAATTTTGGGTTGTCCCCACCTAACCATGACCTGCAAAGCCCTGCAAAATCCTCTGCTGAAATGCAAAAGGAGCGTTGCTCGGGGAGAGGGGGAGAAAGTCTGCCTGAGCCGGTGCTTTGGTGACACAGACATTCAATAACTAGACACAGAAGAGGATGATGGCCCATGCTCAGGAAACAGTATCTCCCCTAATCCCCAAATTGTGTCTCCTGGGGATCGTTAACCAAATATCTTGTCCACAGCTTAATTGTAGCCAATTATGCCAGCGGGGAAAAGTGCACCTTCATTGTCTGGACACAAAGAAAAGCTGAGCAGGAGAGCTGGGATCAATCTACTCAGAGAAAATGTAACAAATGAGGCTTTGTGAATATCTTTCCGCGGTTCTTTTTTTTTCTTTTTTTTTTTTT
>NW_008796212.1:306710-312588 GCF_000699145.1 Aptenodytes forsteri | reverse complement strand
TTTTTTTTTTTTTTTTTTTTTTTTTTTTTTTTTTTTTTTTTTTTTTTTTTTTTTTTTTTTTTTTTTTTTTTTTTTTTTTTTTTTTTTTTTTTCTTTTTCTTTTTTTTTTCTTTTTTTGGCTTATTGCCAGGTTCAAAAAAACTGGGGCAAGGGGTGATGAGGGGGACTGAATTTAGGTCAATCAGAGAAAAAAGCACCAGGCAAATTAAAAAGGAATGGATTTTGTTCAGATTTTAAGTGTTCCTTTAAACTCCTTAAAAATGAAATGAAGAAAAGCCTTAACTGAAAAGGTCATGCTGAATCTAAAAAGAAAATAGCAGGGTCTTTTTTCATATGTTTTAGCTGGAGGAGGAGGAAGGTGTGCTGGGAGAATTTTGGTGTCTCAATCCGTACTTTTCACTGTGAGGGAAACACTGCACCCAGCTCCAGTGATGACAGAACAGCCTCCAAGCTTCCCACTGCCTTGCATCCCAATACATCCCAGTGCATCCCAGTACATCCCAGTGCACAGTGGCAGCTAGACCATCCCCTTCTGCATATGCCCTTGCCTGCATTTGCCAGGTAACTTTTCAACCTGTGGGGAGCTGATCCCAGTTTGGCCGATGCCCATCTCACCCACCCAGTGCAACTGTGCACCCGACTGCAGGCAGGAACCACGATTTTCTCAAGCCTCAGCCAGCCTTTTCCATCACTTTCAGGTGTCACCAGCTCCTGGCGGCTCTGAACTGGGTGGTGGCTCCAGGCACAGCGCCTGTAAGTCTCAGGCGCCACACTGGGACCACTGCTTGTGTGGGCAGGGTATCTCTCATCTGGGGATAAGAGCAGGAGTGGATTGTCCATGGTACATACTGCTAGAGGAGGAAGACCCTGGGTCTGATCCATCCAGCCTCTCCTCCTGGGAGAGGAACCAGGTCTCCTGAACCTGCAGGATCTCATCCCAAAGCAGCAGGACACTGTGGGCATGCTGGTCACCAGGGCTTGCCCCAGGCACTCTTTGCTGGTTTTGCAAAGTGGCTGGGAACTGCTGGCATGACCTCAGACCTCCAGGCTGATTAAAGGGATGGAGGGGGAAATACAGAAGAAAGTTTATGTTACAGAATGAACAAGAGCAAAAGAAATACCAAAGCATGTTGCTAGAAAGAGGAAAAACAGACATGGGACCAGCACAGCTAGAGGCCAGGCCAGGCAAGGGAGCGGAGGAAGTGTCAAAGAGCGAATCTGTGTGTATTTTCTATTAAAGTGCTCTGAAAGGCAGACAATTCATTGTGTGTCTGCCTCATCTCCTACACCAATTAATTCAGTAATAGAAAAATCTCACACAGACTCATCAGCCACGCTCTTCCTTTCATGACTGCTTTCCATCAGCTTATACATATTTAAAATACCTCAAACCTCGATTTGCAGCGTGGCATGCAGCACTGAGAGAAACTCCTCTCTGAAAAAGTCTCAGACCAACAGAGCTCATCATTTAACACCATGACAAAGGACAATCAGCTGGTGACTTGCAGTATACAGGGCTGGGTTCACATCCAGCCCAGGCTGGTGGCAGCCAAGAATCACCACTTTCTTACACTGTTTTTAACAGTTTTTCATACAAGAGTTGAGGAATAGGGTCAGATATTTTCATCACAAAAGTCACCATCACTGATGGACTGGTTGATGGTCCTACACTGAGTCTTGGACCACAACAGCCTGCTCAGACAGGCAACGGAGAGGAGTTTCTGCAGATCACAGCTGGGAGGTGATGCTAAGGGAGGACCTTGTGCCTGGCAGGACATGCACAACAGAGCAGCCCTCTTCCTCTGGGGCTGCCAGACTCCATGGATTTCCAATTAAAACAGCAAAGAAATGAAGCCACCCATCAGAATAGGAGCTTTTCGAGCCTGCGCAGGCAGCCCCATGTTGTGCAAGTCCTGAATCTGAATCTGTGCATGGCCAGGTCTTGGCCAGGGACCTTCACTGAAAATCCAGGGAGCTACAGGGAGGGGATGTCAGCAGGTGGTGCTCTTCACCTGAAATCAGTGCCCCAGTTTGTGGGATTAGGGGAAGCTCCTATCACTCAGGGCATCCTTCATAATGGTGAGATATAAAATGGAGGTCTTGACCACTCATGACTGTTAAACTGCTCAGAGAATTGACTGCAAAAATAGCATCTCCCTCAACAGCTCCATTCCCTCCGACACGTCCTAGCCATGAACGGAGGCTGTATTGCTTTAAATGCTTGCACAGAGAGGCTGCTAATACCTACACAGAGAGCTGGTGGGATGGATCTGGTGCCCTCCTGCACACTATCAGCAGAAACATTAATGGTCCTGTCCAGAGAGGGGGGGGTTGGTTGGCGCTAGCTTCCTGTCATCTTTCAGCTGGATGTGTTTCTTGAAGGCAATGGCATTTTGCAGGTCTCAGGGGTGGTGTGTGTTTGTCTGCAGGGAATTCAGCACGAGCAATGATGTAAGGAGTGGGATGCTCCCAGGGCAGCTGTCAGATCTCTGGTGTCAGGGGTATCAGTGATGCTGACAGCTGAGGACGGGGAAAAACCAACATTACAAACTGAGCCTAATTGGTCTGGAGCTCTTGGAGAGCAAACAGAGATGCTGGGATGCCCAAGTCTGCCAGTCGGAGTGGTGACATTTCCCTGGGAAGACCCCAGAGCTCTGCTCTCCGAGCACCCGGGGTGTTAACACTGATGCTCTGATCTCCCCAGCTGGTCTTTGCAAGAGTGTCCACTACAGCCCCAAGATCTAATTTTGATGTTTCTGCAGACAAATCCTCAGCCACTGCAGCTGAGTCTGAAACCATGTGAAATGTGCCTGCTTTTTGCCAGACTTCCTGACCAACTGATATTTCTGGCACACATTTTCAGCTCTTCTGGCCAGCTGACATCTTTCATTCTTGGGTAATGTTCAGATATTTCTTAAGTAATTCTTCCTCCATCACAGGGTCTGAACCTCCTCTCACCTGCTCTGTTATGAGGAGCTGATATTTGGGTAGAGCAAAGAATCCAATCTTGCCCTCCAAAATGCTCCTAAAGCCAGTCTGGTGATGCAAGGAGCAGGGCAAAAGGGTTTGGGTTAATAGCTAATATTTACAAAATATGTAATTTCTTAAGAAAGTCTTTGGAAAGCTCAAGTAATCCATTCAGGATGTGTGTGACAAGCATCCAGCCAAGAAATACAATATACCCTGGGTGCACAAGCCAGCAGACAGCACGATTTGTATGCACTGCCTGTCTTTGGTAAAACTGCTTTGCTATACAGACCTTTCTCAAAAGGAAGAACTGTTGGGTAGGTGTTTGTTAAAAGCACCGTGTTCACCCTCAGTAAGAAACTGGAGTCACTACATCTTCTTGGGGGAAAAGTGTGGTGCAGAGGGGTGGCACCAAGCACCTGAGGACATGCAGAAAGCCTCTGCCAGGAAAAAATAAGACCAGCGAGACTAGAGGACAAAATAAAAGCTCTGCTTTCTGCTTTAGAGAGTCAAGATGCCTTTTGTCTGCTCTCCCTCCACCCCCAAAATACTCTGTATGGACTGTACAGTGACTCCACTCAGCAAAAAAAGAGGCAATTTCCACAAGTCTTTATTGCATTTATAATTAAAAGGCACCACTATTTCCTCCCAGCTGAATTGCCTTGGTAGATCAGGGTGTGAAAGGGGCTTACTTTGAAACAAGGACTATTACTGTTCAATTGGTTATTGATTATTAGCCCATTCTCATTCCTCAGTAAAAGCAGGCATTAAGACAGAAATGCTCAGCCTGAGATCTAAGACCTTGCAATGGCTCTTAGAAAAACGGGGATTATTTATTGAAGCACTGGTCCAGTAAAAGCAAATGTGATGGTATCTATTGATATTTGATTAGGATTTTGCCAAGGGGCCAGAAATACGTTATTAAATAAAACTACTACCTATTATATAAAAGAAAAAAATTACACTGCTGTCCCCTGCTGACCCATATAGCTCATGTGTCTGTCTCCATCTGTGGTTTCTCATTGCGCTTTTCAACTGTTCAGCTCTTTGTGGGGGAGAAACCATCTTTTTCATTATGAATGTCAGACATCCAGCACAACTGGGCCCAATCTTGGGCTGAGGTGTCTCAGTGTTACACTAATAATAATAAACACCAGTGACTGTGGTGAATTAGGCCATGTTGCAAACGCCAAGGGAGGACAGGAAAAAGACAAAGGCAACTGAAGAGATTAGGACAATGGGCAAGAAATCGGGGAGGAGGCTTGGCTTGTGGATGAACACACCTCTAATTGCTCAGTAGATGAGGTGGGGAGGAGAGGAAGTCTTTATTTGAGGTGAAATCTGTCTCACTTCCCTTTATCCACCCAAAGTTAGGTGTCTAGTTTAAGGTCTCTTAATCAAATGGAGCAAACGCTACAGGTGTGATCTGGTTGCTTTAAAAAAACCAGGCATCTGTGTCTGTTAACATGTGTTAGAGCATCCAGGGCACCTCTGCAGAGCTCGCAGGGCTGACATGGGACCTTTGGGAAACCTTCCCTCTTCTGAACTGAAGAAGCTGAAGGCTGTGGGATCCTCCTGCACACCTGGAGACCCAAATCCTATCCATCTCATGGCAACTCGGCCGTGGAGAGGAGACTGACATGGCATGGGCCTTTCTGGGGAGGCCTGTTTAACTCCATGACTCTTGGGGCACTTTGCTGGCCAGAACACACCTTACTTCAGATCGGTAGAGATAGATGGGATGAGCCCTGTCCTTCCAGATTTCATGGGAAAGCCATGGGATTTCATTGCTCCAGCTTTCAGTACACTGAAAACACAGACTTTGCCCCTTTTTCAGGTGTAGTTTTAGGGTTTCAGTCCACACTAAGCGAGGTGACAATGACAACATGAAGAAGAGCTGTCAGTAGCCCAGGAGACCCCTCAGCAAGGCAGAGCGCATTTCAGCACAGGGTTTCTCAAGGGAGGGGCTGCTGAAGGCATATGGTCAAAGGATAAAAACAACGGTTTGTTGGGAGAGGTTAAGGTAGCTCCCCATCTCCTTTCCCCCTCCTGGCACTTCCCCTTGTCCTTTGCCAGCCTGTTCTTCCCCCATATTGTCTGAGTATAACCCAGCTGTTATACTGTTAACCAAACTCAGAGCTGTTGGTGTCTACCTGCCCTGGACATTGGAGGTTGCTGTTTCTGTTTTAGGTGGAAGAATAGCCCTAAAAACAGTCTGGCTTCTTCCCACTACATCTGCTGACTTACGGAAATCATGCCATTGTACTGGAAACCTTGCCTAGGATTTTCAAGCCAGAGAGATGTGCTTGTGTGCAGAGAAGCACAAACCCACAGGGAGCCCAGCTCTTCTTCATGTAAGCCATGGTGTCACTCTGGGCATGTGTGTGCTTGAGATGCCCTGAGATCTGGCAGCGGACAACTAGGTATGCCAGTGGAAAGAATACACACAACCCCCTGGGAAAGCCAACTTTGCTTAGCCAAAAATATCTGGAGAAAGCTGTAGCACTCCTCAAATGTCTACATCTGGCAGAGCAGAGGACATACTGCTAGGAATCAGTGTTGAAAGGCAGTAGGACGAGACAGTTCTGACCCAGCAGTAGCTGTGCAGCCCGGCTGGCAGGGGCAAGGAGCGGGCTGGAAGATTTCAGGCCCATCCCACCTCTTCAGTATTCATGGCTACCGATGAATATTTTACAAGGCTTGAAATATTTACGGTTGGAGTTGACCTTTTTTTGTTGCTGATACATCACGCATGGTTAGATGTGATCATTTCACGGTGACATTTACTGAGCCATGAAAAAGGCACAAACGCCACTGAAGCCACTCCCATGCTCAGCTCAAAAACAAGGAGGGACAACCCTGAACAGATCCAGCAGGTTGGTGCGTGTATGTCTTCCCCCCTGCCCCCCCC